>NC_091981.1:68616547-68919047 GCF_044704955.1 Pristiophorus japonicus
GCTGAAACAAAGGGGACTACAGTGGGATGAGGGCAGAGTTGGCTAAAGTAGACTGGGAACACAGACTAAACAGTGGCAAAATTGAGGAACAGTGGAGGACTTTTAAGGAGCTCTTTCATAGTGCTCAACAAAAATATATTCCAATGAAAAAGAGCGGTAAGAGAAGGGATAACCAGCCGTGGATAACCAAGGAAATAAAGGAGTGTATCAAATTAAAAACCAATGCGTATAAGGTGGCCGAGGTTAGTGGGAAACTAGAAGATTGGGAACATATTAAACGACAGCAAAGAATGACTAAGAAAGCAATAAAGAAAGGAAAGATAGATTATGAAAGTAAACTTGCGCAAAACATAAAAACAGATCGTAAAAGCTTTTACCGATATATAAAATGGAAAAGAATGACTAAAGTAAATGTTGGTCCCTTAGAAGATGAGAAAGGGGAAATGTGGAAATGGCTGACACCTTAAACAATTATTTTGCTTCAGTCTTCACAGTGGAAGACACAAAAACCATGCCAAAAATTGCTGGTCACGGGAATGTGGGAAGGGAGGACCTTGAGACAATCACTATCACTAGGGGGGTAGTGCTGGACAGGCTAATGGGATTCAAGGTAGACAAGTCCCCTGATCCTGATGAAATGCATCCCAGGGTATTAAAAGAGATGGCAGAAGTTATAGCAGATGCATTCGTTATAATCTACCAAAATTCTCTGGACTCTGGGGAGATACCAGCGGATTGTAAAGCAGCTAATGTAACGCCTCTGTTTAAAAAAGGGGGCAGACAAAAGGCAGGTAACTATAGGCCGGTTAGTTTAACATCTGTAGTGAGGAAAATGCTTGAAGCTATCATTAAAGGAAGAAATCTTGGGACATCTAGATAGGAATAGTGCAATCAAGCAGACGCAGCATGGATTCATGAAGGGGAAATCATGTTTAACTAATTTAGTGGAATTCTTTGAGGATATAACGAGCATGGTGGATAGAGGTGTACTGATGGATGTGGTGTATTTAGATTTCCAAAAGGCATTCGATAAGGTGCCACACAAAAGGTTACTGCAGAGTCAGAGGAAATGTATTAGCACGGATAGAGAATTGGCTGGCGAACAGAAAGCACAGAGTCAGGATAAATGGGTCTTTTTTGGGTTGGAAATCGGTGGTTAGTGGTGTGTCAAGGGATCGGTGCTGGGACCACAACTGTTTACAATATACATAGATGACCTGGAAGAGGGGACAGAGTGTAGTGTAACAAAATTTGAAGATGACACAAAGATTAGTGGGAAAGCAGGTTGTGTAGAGGACACAGAGAGGCTGCAAAGAGATTTAGGTAGGTTAAGCGAATGGGCTAAGGTTTGGCAGATGGAATACAATGTCGGAAAATGTGAGGTCATCCACCTTGGAAAAAAAAACAGTAAAAGGGAATATTATTTGAATGGGGAGAAATTACAACATGCTGCGGTGCAGAGGGACCTGGGGGTCCTTGTGCATGAATCCCAAAAAGTTAGTTTGCAGGTGCAGCAGGTAATCAGGAAGGCGAATGGAATGTTGGCCTTCATTGCGAAAGAGATGGAATACAAAAGCAGGGAGGTCCTGCTGCAACTCTACAGGGTATTGGTGAGGCCGCACCTGGAGTACTGCATGCAGTTTTGGTCACCTTACTTAAGGAAGGATATACTAGCTTTGGAGGGGGTATAGAGACGATTCACTCAGCTGATTCCGGAGATGAGGGGGTTACCTTATGATGATAGATTGAGTAGACTGGGTCTTTACTCGTTGGAGTTCAGAAGGATGAGGGGTGATCTTATAGAAACATTTAAAATAATGAAAGGGATCGACAAGATAGAGGCAGAGAGGTTGTTTCCACTGGTTGGGAAGACAAGAACTAGGGGGCACAGCCTCAAAATACGAAGGAGCCAATTTAAAACCGAGTTGAGAAGGAATTTCTTCTCCCAGAGGGTTGTGAATCTGTGGAATTCTCTGCCCAAGGAAGCAGTTGAGGCTAGCTCATTGAATGTTTTCAAGTCACAGATAGATAGATTTTTAACCAATAAGGGAATTAAGGATTATGGGGAGTGGGCGGGCAAGTGGAGCTGAGTCCACGGCCAGATCAGTCATGATCTTGTTGAATGGCGGAGCAGGCACGAGGGACTAGATGGCCTACTCCTGTTCCTAATTCTTATGTTCTATGTTCAATCTCTTCGGCTGTGACTGGCAGTTCATCAATGTATGCAAAATAGAACATTTCTTCACTATCGGGTGTAACTTGTAATGGGGAAGGCAATATAGACATAGCATCAGCATTATTGTGATCAGCTGCTCATCTGTATTCAAATATCTTATGTATATGCTGACAAAATCAAAGCCCATCTCTGCAGCTAATGTTGGAACTGGGGACTTTGGATGGAGGATTGCTGTCAGGGGCTTATGGTCCATAACGGTGGTAAACTTATCACCATACAAGTAATTGTCTTAACCCCAAAAATTAATGCCAAAGTTTCCCTTTTGGTTTGTGCATAACTACACTCATTGGCACTGAGAGCGTGTGAAGCAAAAGCAATTGGTCTCTCCTCCCTGCTATGTAGTACATGAGAGATCACTGCCCCAACTACATAAGGAGAGGCGTCACATGCTAGCTTGATCTCCTTAGATGCGTCAGTGAACTAACATGGTGCTCGCTACCAATTGGTTTTTACACTCCTTGAATGCTGTGTCGCATTCTTCTGACCACTTCCAATGGACCTGTTTTTTTCAATAGTTCATTCAGTGAATGTAATACTGTAGCCAAATTTGGTAGGAACTTCGCATAATAATTCAAAAGACCCAAAAATGATCGAAGGTCAATGACATTCTTGGGAATGGGTGCATTTCTGATTACATCCAACCAAGGGAAAGCTGGATGCAAACCAACTTTGTCTACTCTGTACCTTAAGTACTTCACTGAGTTTTGAAATAACTCACACTTGCGAGCAGTCATACTCTGTGCTTCTCTAGCCGTGAGGACTTCATTCAATATGTTATGATGAATTTTCTTGTTTGGTGCTGAAATTAGTATGTCATCTAAATAACATACTAATATCTTGCAAAATCTGGTTCATCACCCCTTGAAATATGGCGGGGGCGGAAGACACTCCAAATGGTAGCCTATTAAATTGATATAGGCAGAGATGAGTATTTATAGTCAAGCATGACTTGGACTCATCGAATTCAAGTTGTAAGCAGGCATTTGTAAGATCCAACTTTAAAATCTGACCACCTGTCAGTGTTGTGAACAAATCTCCTATATTAGGCAATGTATCGGGGAGATTACCATCTAGAACCTGGTTTATGGTTACTTTATAATCACCACACAATCTTACCTTACCATCGGACTTAGGTACAACAATGGGTGTAGCTCAATTACATCGATCTATCAGAGATAATGTTCTCAGTCTCTAGTCTTGAGTTCTTGCTCAACTTTCTCCTTGAGTGCATATCGTACGGGACGTGGTCTAGAGTCCTTCTGTACCCTGACACTCGCCTTGAAGCCTTGGATCGGACTGCCTGTTTCGCAGAACTTCTTGATGATCACTCCAATCCAGCTTCAGTGATCCCAACCAATTTCTACCTAGTAAGGCAGGCTTGTCTCCTGCCACTACTAAGAGAGGCAAGCTCTGAAATTGATCCTTGTATTTCACCGGTACGGTGTTACGACCTACCGCAGGAATGTTCTCTCCCGAGTAGCCTTGCAGCTCTGCCTTGGATTTCTCCAATGGGAAATCACGCAATTTGTCGAGGTATAGCGATTCAGGTACTACACTCATGGATGCACCAGTGTCAATTTACATGGGTATCTTGATTCCTGCAACATATACGTGGTTGATAATGCTTTTCAAATCTCCATTAGTTACCCTTGTGCTCCTGATGACGTGTAGCTCTAAAATGTCCTCGTCCTGTCATTTTTCTTCCATGCTATGTAATCTCTGGGGATTTCTACTTATAGCTTTGAAAGTTGGTTTACTCTTCAGTTGGCATGCCTTCGCATGATGCCCAGTTTCCCTGCAGAAGAAACACTCTGCCTTCACATATGGACAACTTTGAGCAATGTGTTGTTCCAGGCACCGATAGCATGACTACAATTCTCTGTTACCATTGCCAGTTTCTGAGACCTTGGGGCCCAACTGCCTTTCACTTTTAACCTGCAGGCAATTCACCTCGGTTGTCTGACGACTGGAAATGGTACGAAATTCTCGTCAATATTGGTCGGCCATGTCCATTGATGTAGCTAAATCAAAAGTCAAGTTAGGAGTTGTCAATAACTTTCTTCTGATTGCATAATTTTTCATCCCACAAACAAAGTGGTTGCACAATGCTCGGTCCTGAAAATTTCCAAAATTACAGTGAATAGACAGCTTTTTTAATGCTACAATGTACACTTATATTTTCGTCGGTTAACTAATCTCGTATTCCAAAACGATAATTTTCCAGGGGCTTAGGATTGTAGTGCTGAATCTCTCAGGGGATCTCCCCTGGAAGGACAGATGCACCAATGTTAGAGTCCTCGACCAGGCCAACATCCCGAGCATTGAAGCACTGACAACACTTGATCAGCTCCGCTGGGCAGGCCACATAATTTGCATTCCAGATACAAGACTCCCAAAACAAGCGCTATACTCGGAACTCCTTCACAGCAAACGAGCCAAAGGTGGGCAGTGGAAACATTACAAGGACACGTTCAAAGCCTCCCTGATAAAATGCAACATCCCCACTGACACCTGGGAGTCCCTGGCCAAAGACTGTCCTAAGTGGAAGTAGTGCATCCAGGAGGGCGCTGAGCACCTCGAGTCTCGTCGCTGAGAGCTTGCAGAAATCAAGCGCAGGCTGCGGAAAGAGCGTGCGGCAAACCAGTCCCACCCATCCCTTCCCTCAATGACTATCTGTCCCACCTGTGACAGAGACTGTGGTTCTTGTATTGGACTGTACAGCCACCTAAGAACTCATGTTAAGAGTGGAAGCAAGTCTTCCTCAATTCCGAGGGACTGCCTATGATGATGATGATGCTGAATCTGCTTAAGTGATGTATCCTTTGGCTTGACAGGCACAAGCAAACTTTTCAGGGTTTCATACACATCGGGCCCTGCTTCAGTTAAGAAAATAGCCCGTTTTCTTTCCAACACCATCCAGTTATGCTTTTCATCATCGGGGACTTCAATGACACTAATTGCAGTGAAAAACATTTCTAGCCACTCCACATATGCTCCGAAACTTTCATGGTCGCATTGAAACTCCCCCAAGCGCCCTATTATTTCCATAGGCACGGCCATCTGGACTCTGGAAGTTCAGCCAAGTGTGCTTATAATTTACTTTGGATTTTTAGCTGTTAATCAAAAACAGATAAGCTCTCAAAGTCTCTGTCAGATGGCTGAATCATCCACCAACAAAAATTTCAGCTAGGTTATCAGATTATCCCATCCTTCATCGCCAATGTTATGTTTTCGGTACAACCTCACAAACACACAGGCTGATGACTGATAACTTCAGGAAGCCAGTCAGGTGACTCCCTCTTTATTGTTGTAAACAGCAATGGCTACAATGTCACAGTAGTCCATTGGGTGGAGATATATATATATAAAAAACAGGTAGAATTTCTCTACCACTGGGAAATCATCAGTCTCCAGGCACAGGAAAAAGCCCCATATACTCAAGTCTCCATCCCTATTGTGCTGCCCTAGGAATTTCTGAAGCTTTACTAATGTTAGTATTATACTCAGGTGGGAGGGGATGTTCTGAGCCTCCCAGCCAATTGATTCAGCCTTTGGACACTCCAGCATTGGCACAAGGGTCCCAGGGGCATGGCAAAGACACTAAGGCAGAATTTAAATCTTTATTTTGATCCCCTCCCTAGCTCGATTGGAGGTATCAGAACCTTCTGCTGCTGTTGGAGAACAACAGCAAGAAACCCCCCCGAATGTTACCAGCCAGGAGAACAGCTATGTTTATATTTTCACCTGATTTTTTAAAGGAGGTCTGCACCTGGTGTTCGCTTAGGCCAATCAAATAGCCCAGGCAGGAAAATCAAGGTCAACTGCTTCCTCTCAGGCACCATGCACCCCAGGTGATCTTCCCCTGCTGGGCATCCAGAGAGGAAAATCTACCTACTGGCATCCTAGCCAAAATTCATCCCTCAACCTTCATGATTAAAACATTGGTCATTCGTCTCATTGTTGATGGGACCTTGCTGTCTGCAAATTGGAGGCCATGGTTGCCAACATGAAGAACAATTTGAAAAGTAATTTATTGGCTAGGAAAACTTTTTTGTTCATCCTAAAGAAACAAAAGGCATGATATAAATGCAAATCTGTTTTTTTAGCTATTTGGTAATACTTGAAGTTATGCACAAATTAGCTAGGACAGAGGGCTGGATTTTCGGCTTTGCTGATTTCGGGGCGGTAATGGCGGTGGGGCAGTAAAGTTTGCGCCCGGGAACAGTTTGTGCCTCAGTCAGCAAAATTGGGTAGCTGGGCGGAGCGCTAAGGGAGGCACTGTACACCTCTCTTAGGGCGCTAGGCCAGCTGAGCATGCGAAAATCCTGAGCTAACCAGCCGGCCCGGGAGTGCTCTAAGAGAGTCCTGGGGAGAAGAAAAAAAAAGAGAAAAAAAATACACCAAAAACATTCCCAATACATAGCCCACGCCACCACAACATAAATCGCAAAAAAAAAAATCGCACTTACCCGAGGTGGACGTTACTTACCTCACTGCAGCCGGTATAGGTTGGACTGCCCGTTTTCACAGGTGGTCACAGCGGGGTGTACGGTCAGGCAGAAGTCAAAAATGGAGCCGGTATCGCAAACAGAGCCGTTGCACACAGGCTCGCCTCTTCCAGGAGGTACTGCTCCACGCCTCTGCAAAACCAGCCCCGAAAACCCCAGCAGGGCGCAGGAAGCTGACCGCCCACCCAGAAGAGCTCACCGCCGCCATTGCCACCCCTCCGGGACGAACACAGAGGCAGACAGTATTGGAAATCCAGCCCATAGAGTACTTACTGAAACAAGCACTGGGGCAGAGGTTAAACAGCAGCATGTGTATTAAGCGTCCGAGCTATATGCTACAATTCACACCGCATGTACTTTGACCAGTTAGGAAACTCCTCTCTTACTCAAGCAGCCAATTTTGTTATTGCGTTGTAAATTTTAACCACTTGGCCAAAGTCCTCTCATCCTCATAAGAAGCTCACATTTGTTGCATTTTGAATGCATGAGTAGTTTGCTTTATGTGAAAGAACTGGCATCTTAATATAATTTATTATTGTATGAGTTGGTTCCTGGAACATTTAGCGATTTACTAAATCAGAACAAAGTGCAATGTGCTTTATTCAGCAGATTGAGCAGAAAGATGCAAAATATTTGTCTTCAACTCACAGCACAAAGACTTAAATGTTACCCTTCACAAGCAACACTTGGATTTGATATAGCATTTTCAGATCGTACCGAGTGTGTTGTACTTTTCCTGTTGATACCTCTATATGGTGACTTTGTTTAAGCAATGATAGTAGTATATTGGAAAGCTATTTCGTACACTGCAGACTTGCCAAGTTTGAAATATATTCAGTGGGACAAAGAAAGGAAATGTTACTGAGTTTGAAACATCCGGTTTATTTGCTTTTGTGCTATCAGTAATCACAATCATGTAAGAATCACATAGTGACCTCCTGAAAGCTTGAACTCTATATGAACTGCTTGACAGACCAGGTTGGAAGTGTCGGAAAAGTTGCAGGATTAAAGAGTACAAAGGTAAGGCATGAATATTATAATAAACTAGTAGAACAGAACATCTTTACATGTAAAAGGAAGCAATTGCTATTAAAGATATGTGCAAAAGTTATCTGCTAACATATCTCTGCATACTGACAAATGGAAGTTATAGCAAGTGTCCAGAAGGTAAGGTAATAGAAGTGAAAATAACTAGAATTTGCAAATGACTTTATACAAAAAGGAAGCGATTTCCATGTCCCAAATCCCCATAATGCACTTCCAGTACCCATTGATTTTATGTTTAAAGGCAACACTGGCTTATCAGACAGGGTAACAGGTGGTGCATCATATGACATAAAACACCTTTTTACATGAGAAACCAAAAGTTGATTTATTCAGCAGGGCGTATTTGGAAGGATTGGACCTGTGCACATTAGAGGGATGCATAGAGTGATGTATGTAGCATATTATTCATATGATTTGCACTATATATTGAATCAACTTGTCCATACACACGGACTGTGTATAAGTGCATAACAGTGTAAGTGTAAGTGTAAAATAGTGCAGGTAAGAGAAATTTCAGAAAAGCTGCACTCCTGAGACTTTTTAAACCCATCTGATCTTAATTTAAATGTGGAGGGCAGGGACTCTCTTTTCCTTGCTCCCTATACATTTCAGTTTCTAACTTTTGGAAGTCAGTTCTGGCCATCTGGACATCCACAGAGCTCTCAAACAGCACAGTTAAAGTTCCAGCCAGGCAGAAGCCAATCAACAGGAGTGCCTGGCTGGAAGTCAAACTATAGCTGGATTCAATAACCATAGTGTAAACGTACCAAATGCTTTCTGAACAATCAAGATATTTCATTTTAAACCCATTCACCAGGAATTCCCTCTCGGGCTCTCCTGATAATGTCACGGTTGCTTCAGCAGGAGATTGACGTAAACTCCATTTACAACATTTATCTGGGGTTTTCAGGATCTTCTGCTGAAGATACAATGGCTGATTGGGAGAACCCCTGTGGGAACTCCTGACAATTATTTGTTCCTTAACTCAGCTATGCCCCCAAAGAATTCTAATAAATTTGAAAGCTAGATCATGGGCCCAAACTTGCTGGAAAAATATCATAGGCCGACTTGCTTCTACGCTAAAAGGGATGAGTTCACAGGTGTTTCAATGAAGGACCTAATATTGCAGGTCCCAAACTATATCTTGAAGGGTGGAAGATGCCCGTGCATGGATTTAAAAAAAAACGTGTGGTGACCGTTGCACACCAGCCACCACACGGGCTTGACAGAGCTAGGTCTTGGTCCAGTGGCAAGGATTAACCAAGACGACTAGAGACCAGCTCCGCTGCACAGACCTAGTGAGCGCAGTGTGTTAACGACGCACGTCATTATTAATGCACAAACCGGCTAGCAAATTCAGGGGATTAAGAGGTATGCCATGTGTTGTGAATCTCCAGAACCTGCGGTCGATTTACGCCACTCTGTCATTTACCTCACACAAATGGCAACTTCCCCTGAGCCTCAACATTATTATTGCTTAAGCTCATTAGTTGCCCATGAAAATAGCTGCAGAAAGTTAGTGCTGGTAATTGAGAGCATTTATGACCCTTTTAATGACATGGTAATTGTTAATCCAATCAATTTCTCCGGCCCAGAAAGGGAAGTGTTTAAACTGTTGAGTCTCATTCCTGTATCTAATAAATTCTTAGAGATTTAAAACATTTCAAACTTTAAATTGTAATTTTTTTTTCTTACTTTTCCTTTGTCCCTCTCTTAATACTATTTTCTTTCTCTGTTTATTTTTCTTTCTGTACCTGATTTAACTCTAATTCACCCACTCTAATTCAACCCCTTCTCCATCATTCCTCTGTTGCGTTCTCAATCCTTAAATGTAATTGTTAAGAAGATAGACTATTGGTCCCACCATTGACTAAGGTCTCAGATGCTCCATTGCCATCGTCGCACCATTATCAGCTTGCATCAGAAAAAAGTCGAACATCTTGTGCCATGAGATGCCCAACTCCAGCAAGATTTAGCCTATTATGTTGAACAAATGGACCTGATATTCAAACAGCTGGGAAAGGCTCAGGAAAATATGTGGAGACCCATGATGCTGTGTACAATGGACATAGACATTATGAAGGCACGGAAATACAAGGCTTACAATTGTGTGGGACAGGCTGGATAGATCAGAGGGTCTTTTCCTGTGTCATTGTTCGTATGTAAAAAAGTAAAGGTCAATTAAACAGTGTATCCCAACTCATTTTCTTCTGTGTGTCCATTTGGAGAAGCGATGAAGACTATGTGCCCAAAGCACCAAGTACCAAACTCCCAGCACTCACCCACCAACAATCTCTATGTACCAACACTCATACCCACATCTCACACCTTGCACATAATGACAGCTATTCAACTATGGCAGGTACATCACCCAAGCACATTGCTCCACACTTATTCACATACTTTTCTTTCTCTTGCTGGCCAAGGTAGCTCACAACAGGAGGGAGCAGGAGCGCACAGGCAGGGGACAAGTCGACACTTAACCACTGTCTGCGATGGCAAATTGAGTGCTGCAGATTATTGGGCGCCAGTTGGTGGGCGCCATGACCACTGGTGACGTTGACCGCCTTGTGGACAACAACGGTATGTTCATCCCTACTCTTTTTTCTTACATCCCACTTCCCCCTCATCCCACAAGCTTTTCGCACTTTCCAGCCAATCATGCTGTATGCATGCATTCCTCCCTTCCTGTCGCCCTCCCCTCACCTTAACCCGACTCTTGTGCCTTTATGCTTTCAGATAATCATCAAGCACCTGAGCAGCCTGTCCCTGAGGGCACTTTAGAGAGCGAGGTGGGAGAAGAGGAAGACGACGACCACAACTGCATGTCTCAGATACTGGCATGATGTGTTCTTTAGAGGCTAGAATAGTAACGGGATCTGCAGCAAGGCCAGGGGGAAAGGGTAGCTTGGGGCCAGCTCCCTGGAGGGCAAGTTTGTGAATAAGTTCTGCTGCACAGGACTCAGCTGAGGATCTCAATGGGGAGGCGTTTAGAAGAAGGGTGATGGGCATGTACACGGAGATGATAGGCGCGATGGCAAGAGTGCCCGAGACCCTCTCGACAATGATAAGGACCATGGAGGACTCCATCTCCAACATTGCACAAGGCTCTGTGCACAACATGGAGCTCATCATTTCCAGTCTGCAAAGGATGCTAGACTCCCAGAGAGACCATGGGGACCCAGATCTGATGCTGCGTATGATGGCCGATCTGGCAGCTTCCATTGCTGCACAGGCAGAAGCAACGCAAGATCTTAGCTCTGTAATGTAGTCTATGGTTGGTGGCATTCAATCTCAGCTCGATGCCATGCAAGCTCTGACTGCCGCCACCGTGGCTGGGTCAACTACCGTCGACTGGGGATCTCATGGTGTTGCAGCAAGCCAACAATATGTGCTCTAACAGATTGCTGGGATGCTGCGGTGCTGCCCGGGCGAGTGACAGTGGGTCAGTGGAGCAGGAACCTGCTGTCCTCTCAGGATGACAGCATTCCCATTCCTACCACTGCCACATTGCCCTTGTCGCTGCCTGTCATCCAGCCAGCCCAGACTGCTGCAGCTTATGCTGAGGTGATACAGTCAACAGCCAGGCCTTCCTGGCCCAGAGCTGGTTGAGGGCATTCTGCAAGGTCATCTCAAGTACACCACATGGACACTCATAAACCTTCTACCAACCCTGCTGCAGCCACTGGGCCAACACTGTGTAGGAGCACTAGTGTAGGCAAAGGCACAGTAACGAGAGGCACTAAGAGATTGCACAAGGATGAATAGTTAATATTTTTATTGTAAATATGTATTCATTGATTTTTGATAAATCTATTCAGTTTAGATTCTTTTATGGTGTGTCTCATTTCAACTTTGCGACAGGGATGGAATGATGGGGATGTGGTGAGCAACGGGGATCTGGGGTTTAATTCATTTGAAACGCAGTCTGATGAAGTGATCACAGACTGTCCTTCCGGAAGGCTGATGGGTGGCTGCCTCCACCCTCGCTCCTGTTCCTCATCACCTCTTCGTCTTCTTCTTCCTGAGGTAGTCCCACAATCCCTGGTGGCAAGGGCTGGGCCCTCGTGATAGACAAGTTGTGGCGCATGCAGCATATCAACACAAAATGGGACACCCACTCAGTCGAGTACTGGAGGGCTCTACCCCAGCAGTCAAGGCAGTGGAACCGTTGCTTCAGCAGGCCAATGGTCTGCTCCCTGATGTTCGTGGTGGCAGCATGGCTCTAATTATAGGAGCGCTGGGCAGGAGTGTTGGGGTTGCAGAGGGGAGTCATGAGCCAGGTAAAGAGTGTGGCACAGGATGAAGGCATCGTTGCTGCCACCACGATAGTGAGCATTGACATTGAGGATTTGCTGTCTGTGGTCACAGACCAACTGCACAGTGAGTGGTAGCCTTTGCGGTTATGGAAGACCTCAGGATTGTTATGTGGTGCCTGCAAAGCTACATGTGTGCAGTCAATGGTGCCCTACACCATGTGGAATCCAGCTATCCGGGCAAAGCCACAACTGTACTTGTCTGGTATATGCAAGGTTTCCATTATTCTTCCATCAAAGGTACAGCAGAGAACTGCCAAAGAACTTTGCAGCACTAGTCTCACTTAGCACTCTGGGATAGATGCCATCTATCCCTAGGAATTTATTTGTTTTGAGCCTGATTAGCCTATCTAGGACTTCAATCTCATTTAAAAAAAGAAATAATTGCTTTTATATAGCGCCTTTCACAAATTCTGGCGGCTCCAAAGTGCATTATAACCAATGAAGTACTTTTACAGTCACCGTTGCAATGTAGGAAATATGGAAGCCAATTTAAGAACATGTGAAATAGGAGCAGGTGTCGGCCATTTTCCCTTCGAGCCTGCTCTGCCATTCAATAAGATCATGGCTGATTTTCTAGCTCAACTCAACCATACCATTGGACAGAATCTTAATCAAGAAATAGTATGAGCTTGTAACAAAGGTAATGCAATAATCGTGGGGTACTTTAATCTTCATTATAGACTCAACAAATCAAATTCGTAATGGTAGTCTGGAGGACGAGTTCATGGAATGCATTCGGGACAGAATAATACATCATGGAACCAACCAGGGAACAGGTTACTTTAGATCTTGTACTGTGTAATGAGACAGGGTTAACTAGCAATCTCATAGTAAGGGATCCTCTGGGAGGGATCATAATACAATAGAATTTCATGTTATGTTTGAGAGTGACTTGCCCAAGTCTGAAATTAGAGTCTTAAACTTAAATAAAGCCAACTACATAGTTATGAAGAGAGAGTTGGTTAAGGTAGATTGGAAAAAGAGAGATTAAAAAGGTATGGCAATAGATAAGCAGTGGCGAGCATCGAAAGAAATATTTCATAATTCTGAACATTCCATTGAGAAACAAAAACTCCATAGGAAAAATGATCCATCCGTGGTTAAAGAATTTAAGGATAGCATTAGATTGAAAGCAGAAGCTTATCGTGTTGCGAAGAATAGTAGTAAGCTTGAGGATTGGAAGTGTTTCAGAAACCAGCAAAGGGTGACCAAAAGAAATGATAAAAAAAAGGAAAAAAAAAAGACATTATGGACTAGATTTCCGCCAGGTTTGCAACCATTTTTCGCCTGGGCGAATCACAAAAACTACTTTTTTTTTTGCGCTAAACGAGTCGCACAACATTGTGCGCCCGGGCGGAAATTTTGGCAGTGGTTTTGCGGCGGTGCTAACTTTTATCGCCCGCCCAATCTTTTCACCGTTTGGATGACTTCAATCGGCGTTCAATGCTGTGCTAGTGTCCCGGGCAGAACATTAGGTGATGTCGCTTGATTTACCATCTGCCCAGGAATCCGCCAGCAAATCCAGTCAACCGCAGGCACACCTGGCGCCATTTCAAAAATGGAGCAGAAGTTCAGTGCATAAAAAGGATTGGGAGAAGGCGGCTGCGTTTTATAGTGAAGTTAGTTTTAAAGGATATTTAAGGACATTTAAAAAAATGGGGGCTATACTATATCAGCCATTAATCATACAGCATTGAGCTGAAAGGTGGCTTATCGATGAGCATAATCAAAGAGGTTGCAGACATATGGGGAGGAGGTCTTACCCCCCCCATGAGTTTACAGGGAACAGCGCTCACCCCTGCAGCTCTGAGGCACAGTGCATTAGAAGGCTGCGCTTCCAAAGAGAGGTAGTCACAGAGATATACCAGCTCATAAAGGCAGACCTACAGCCTAACAGTGGTAGCAGGACTGGACTGCCAGTCGAGGTGAAGGCGACTGCGGCACTTGTCTTCTATGCCTTCAGCTCCTTTCAGGCATCAGCAGGGGACATATGCTCCATCTCACAGTATGATACACATTACAGCATTCGCCAGGTGACTACTGCACTGTACGCACGCAGGATGGACTTCATAAACTTCCCAATGACTAAGGAGACACAGAATGAGGGGTGTAGGTTTTGGATGAATTGCTGGCTTCCAAGGGTGCCATTGACTGTACACACATCGCCCTGCGAGCACCTTTACTCAATCCAGATTTTTCCAACAATGAAAAGGATTCCACTCCATGAAGCCTTCATCTTGCATGAGAGCACTGTGTCATGACTATTCAAGCATCAACCACAAGGCCAGAGCTGGATGCTGGAGGACAAAGGTTATGACCTCGCCACCTGGCTCATGACCCCCCCTCTGGAACCCTCAGACAGAAGCCGAGCATCACTATAATGAGACCCATAAAGTCACACGCAACATCGAACAGACAATTGGAGTCCTCAAGCAGTACTTCTGATGCCTGGATCACTCTGGAGGCTACCTGCAATGCTCCTCTCAGGAGGAGTCAGTTCATTGTGGTGTGCTGCATGCGACACAATTTACACATGAGGGGACAGGACCACCTGATGAGGGGAGGAGGAGGAGCCTGGCAAGGAACCCATGCCACCACCACCACAGGGGAGGCCTCGTGCAGCTTTCGCCACTGCAAAAGCCTTATGTCAGCAGCTCATAATTCAACGCTTTGCTTGAAGAGTGAATGGCACATTTGACCGTTGCCTGTCCATTATTCCACGACTCTTATTCTGCGAAGGAGATACTACATATGAATGGTTAAGGTGAACAAAATAATTTAATAATTCGAAACTAGTTAAACATAATTTTGAAACGTAAATAAAATGTGAACTTGGAGAATGCAATTTTTAAAAAAACTTTTATAAAACAACAAAACAACAGACCCCGCACCAAATGCCTTTTACCTCCATGTGTGGATCCACTTGGGAATTGCGAGGTATGGAAGGCCCAGCTTCTGGGAGGTGAGCTTCTTGCTCAATGTCGCTATTCAAAAGGTGATGAGGGTCTGGGTGTGACACTGGGGACCGTAGTGTTACAGATGGAGGCCATCAATTGCACGTGGACATTGACAGCCTTGCAGGTTTCGTGGCCCACACGGACAATCTGCGACCTGACCTCAGTCATGTTCACAGATAGTGTCGTGATGCTTGCGGGAATCCTACCCAATACCTCTAGGAGTTGTCGGTTAACATAGAAAATAGGTGCAGAAGTAGGCCATTCGGCCCTTTGAGACTGCACCACCATTCAAAATAAGATCATGCCTAATCATTCACCTCAGTACCCCTTTCCTGCTTTTTCTCCATACCCTTTGATCCCTTTAGCCGTAAGGGCAATATCTAACTGCCTCTTGAATATATCCAATGAACTGGCATCAACAACTCTCTGCGGTAGGGAATTCCACAGGTTAACAACTCTCGGAGTGAAGAAGTTTCTCCTCATCTCAGTCCTAAATGGCTTACCCCTTATCCTTAGACTGTGTCCCTGGTTCAGAATTTCCCCAACATCGGGAACATTCTTCCTGCATCTAACCTGTCCAGTCCCGTCAGAATTTTATATGGTTATGAGATCCCCTCTCATCTTTCTAAACTCCAGTGAATACAGGCCCAGTCGATCCAGTCTCTCCTCATATGTCAGTCCTGCCATCCCAGGAATCAGTCTGGTGAACCTTCGCTGCACTCCCTCAATATCAAGAACATCCTTCCTCAGATTAGGAGACCAGAACTGAACACAATATTCCAGGTGAGGCCTCACTAAGGTCCTGTAGAACTGCAATAAGACCTCCCTGCTCCTATACTCAAATCCCCTAGCTATGAAGGCAACATACCATTTGCCTTCTTCACCGCCTGCTGTACCTGCATGCCAACTTTCAATGACTGATGTACCATGACACCCAGGTCTGGTTGCACCTCCTCTTCTCCTAATCTGCCGCCATTCAGATAATATTCTGCCTTCGTGTTTTTGCCATCGAAGTGGATAAACCTCACATTTATCCATATTATACTGCATCTGCCATGCATTTGCCCATTCACCTAACCTGTCCAAGTCCCACTGCAGCCTCTTGGCATCCTCCTCACAGCTCATACTACCACCAAGCTTCGTGTCATCTGCAAACTTGGATATTACACTCAATTCCTTCATCTAAAATCATTAATATATATTGTAAATAGCTGGTGTCCCAGCAGTGAACCCTGCAGCACCCCACTCGTCACTGCCTGCCATTCTGAAAAGGGCCCATTTATCCCGACTCTGTGCTTCCTGTCTGCCAACCAGTTCTCTATCCACATCAGTGCATTACCCCCAATATCATGTGCTTTAATTTTGCACACCAATCTCTTGTGTGGTACCTTGTCAAAAGTCTTTTGAAAGTCCAAATACACCACATCCACTGGTTCAACCTTGTCCACTCTACTAGTTACATCCTCAAAAAACTCTAGAAGATTTGTCAAGCATGATTTCCCTTTCATAAATCCATGCTGACTTGGACCGATCCTGTCACTGATTTCCAAATGCGCTGCCATTTCATGTTTAATAATTGATTCCAACATTTTCCCCACTACTGATGTCAGGCTAACCAGTCTATAGTTCCCCGTTTTCTCTCTCCCTCCAGTCTTAAAAAGTGGTGTTACATTAGCTATCCCCCCCAGTCCATAAGAACTTATCCGGAGTCGATAGACTGTTGGAAAATGATCACCAATGCATCCACTATTTTCAGGGCCACTTCCTTAAGTACACTGGGATGCAGACCATCAGGCCCTGGGGATTTATCGGCCTTCAATCCCATCAATTTCCCCAAAACAATTTCCTGCCTAATAAGGATTTCCTTCAGTTCCTCCTTCTCACTAGACCCTCGGTCCCCTAGTATTTCCGGAACGTTATTTGTGTCTTTCTTTGTGAAGACAGAACCAAAGTATTTGTTCAACTGATCCGCCATTTCTTTGTTCCCCATTATAAACTTACCTGAATCTGATTGCAAGGGACCTAGGTTTGTCTTCACTAATTTTTTTCTCTTCACATATCTATAGAAGTTTTTGCAGTCAGTTTTTATGTTCCCAGCAAGCTTCCTCTCATACTCTATTTCCCCCTCCTAATTAAACCCTTTGTCTTATGCTGAATTATAAAATTCAGCCAGTCCTCAGGTTTGCTGCTTTTTCTGGCCAATTTATATGCCTCTTCCTTGGATTTAACACTATCCTTCATTTCCCTTGTTAGCCACGGTTGAGCCACCTTCCCAGTCTTATTTTTACGCCAGACAGGGATGTACAATTGTTGAAGTTCATCCATGTGATTTTTAAATGTTTGTCATTGCCTATCCACTGTCAACCTTTTAAGTATAATTCGCCAGTCTATTCTAGCCAATTCACGTCTCATACCATCGAACTTACCTTTCCTTAAGTTCAGGACCTTACTCTCTTAATTGTCACTCTCCACCTTAAATGAAGAATTCTACCATATTATGGTCACTCTTTCCCAAGGGGTCTCGCACAACAAGATTGCTAATTAGTCCTGTCTCACTACACATCACCCACTCTATGATGGCCAGCTCTCTAGTTGGGTCCTTGACATATTGGTCTAGAAAACCATCCCTAATACACTCCAGGAAATCCTCCTCCACCACATTGCTACCAGCTTGGTTAGCCCAATCAATATGTAGATTAAAGTTGCCAATGATAACTGCTGTACCTTCATTGCTTGCATCTCTAATTTCTTGTTTGATGTTGTTCCTAACCTTACTGCTACTGTTTGGTGGTCTGTACACAACTCCCACGAGCGTTTTCTGCCCTTTGGTATTCCGTAGCTCCACCCATACCGATTCCACATCATCCAAGCTAATGTCCTTCCTTACTATTGCATCAATTTCCTCTTTAACCAGCAACGCCATCCCACCTCCTTTTCCCTTCTGTATATCCTTCCTGAATGTTGAATACCCCTGGATGTTGAGTTCCCAGCCTTGGTCTCCCTGGAGCCATGTCTCCATGATGCCAATTACATCATATCCGTTAACAGCTATCTGCGCAGTTACTTTGTCCCCCTTATTGCGAATACTCCTCGCATTGAGGCACAGAGCTTTCAGGCTTGTCTTTTTAACACCCTTTGCTCCTTTAGGATTTTGCTGTAATGTGGCCCTTTTTGCCTTGGGTTTCTCTGCCCTCCACTTTTACTTTTCTTCTTTCTATCTTTTGCTTCTGCCCCCATTCTATTTCCCTCTGTCTCCCTGCATAAGTTCCCATCCTCCTGCCATATTAGTTTAACCCCTCCCCAACAGTACTAGCAAACACTGCCCCTAGGACATTGGTTCCGGTCCTGCCCAGGTGCAGACCATCGGGTTGTACTGGTTCCACCTCCCCCATAACCGGTTCCAATGCCCCAGGAATTTGAATCCCTCCCTTCTGCACCACTTCTCAAGCCACGTATTCATCTGAGCTATCCTGCGATTCCTACTGACTAGCACGTGGCACTGGTAGCAATCCTGAGATTACTACTTTTATGGTCCTACATTTTAAATTTAGCTCCTAGCTCCCTAAATTCATCTTGTAGGACCACATCCCATTTACTGATATTGTTGGTACCTATATGCACCACGACAACTGTCTGTTCACCCTCCCCCTTCAAAAATGTCCTGCAGCCACTTAGACATCCTTGACCCTTACACCAGGGAGGCAACATACCATCCTGGAGTCTCAATTGCAGCTGCAGAAACGTTTAGCTATTCCCCTTACAATAGAATCCCCTACCACTATAGCTCTCCCACTCTTTTTCCTGCCCTCCTGTGCAGCAGAGCCACCCACGGTGGCATGAACTTGGCTGCTGCTGCTCTCTCCTGATGAGTCATCCCCCTCAACAGTACCCAAAGCGGTGTATCTGTTTTGCAGGGGTTGACCGCAGGGGACCCCTGCATTACCTTCCTTCCACTGCTCTTCCTGTTGGTCACCCATCCCCGATCTGGCTGTGTACCCTTTACCTGCGTTGTGGCCATCTCACTAAATGTGCTATTCACGACATCCTCAGCATCGCGGATGCTCCAGAGTAAATTCACCCGCAGCTCCAGTGCTGCAATGCGGTGTGTCACGTGCTGCAGCTGGATACACTTCCTGCACATGTCGTAGTCAGGGACACTGGGCGCATCCCTGACTTCCCACATAGCACAGGAGGAGCAGGACACATGTCTGAGCTCTCCTGCCATGACTTAACCTTTATCATTGTGGTGCCAAATTAAGTTAATCTAAAAGGTTACCTACTGACAAAGGAAAAGAAAAAAAAATACTCACCAATCACCAGCCAAACTCTTACCCCCTTGGCTGTGACATCACCCTTCAATTTCTTTCTACTTTTTTGCCTTCTCACCCTGCTGCAGCTGCACCAGTTGGCCTCCTCCTCGATGAACTCCCGCTGCTCCCTGACTGATGGGCCTTTTGTAGGCCTCCTGGATCTCCCACTCCACATCCTCGCTGAACTCCTGCTGCTCCCCGACTGCTGGACACTCTCCCTGGACATCCCCACCATGTCTGCATCTGCCTGTCTGTCAGCAGACCAGCTTTGCTGAATCACCCTCCGGAGAGACAGCAGACGGAATTCAACTCTATTCCAGTTCTTAAAGGGGATGTCATTTCAGGCAGCACCTGCTCATTATCATTGCTGAACTTCAGAGCTGCAAGGAAGGTCTGCGATGGCTGCTCCAATACCTTAGAAGAGCCACCCGTTTCAATGACCTGGCATTGGAGACATTGGTGGGGGCAGTGGAGAGAAGGAGGGATGCACTGTTCCCTCCATCTGGGAAAAGGCCTACACCACAGGTTTTTAGGGCAATGTGGTAGAGGAGGCTGCAGAAGTGTCAGCCACCACCGTGGTCGACAGAAGCCCAACACAGTGCCAGAAGAAATTCAGCCACTTCAGTCGGGTGGTCAAGGTGAGTACATGTTTGCACAACTCGTACATACCAACCTCGGAGCCTCTATCTATGCAGGCTCTGCAAACCAGCACTTAATCCAGTAGGCAACCACTAACCATCTGTACCTACTCACAGTCACATCCTCATTTCACACTTGCCTATCATTCACAACTATTTAACCACGGCAGTCATATCTTCCACACACGTAACTGGACTCTTACTCACACGGGTTCCTATCTATTGCAGGCCAAGATGGCACAGAACAGAATGGAGCAGCAGTGAACTCAAGGAGGAGAAGTTGAACTGCGCCAGCTGACTGACCTGGAGGAGCGAGTGCTGCGGCTCATTGACCCGCAGGTGGTTGGCACCATGGCTGGCAGTGACATCGAGCCCGCTGGGGGCAACAATGGTATCTTTATCCTCTCTTCTCATCCCACTTCCCCATTAAGCCAGAAGGCCTTATCACTTTCCAGCTCCTCATACAGTCTGCTGTCTTTACTCCATTCGTGTCCCTCTGCCTTCACCTTAACGTGACTTGTGCCGCTTATGCTTTCAGATAAACATGCAGATGAGTAGCCTGTTCCTCTGGGACCATGTCCTTGCTGAAACACAGCCTTCGCGCACACTGCTCCTCAGTGAAATTGATGTAGGAGAACTGCTGACGGAATACCCTGGGAGAGTAAAGCCTCCTGTTGCCATCCTTGTGGAATCTTCTTCCTCTGATAACATATTGCCGTGGTTCTCCCTGTGCTTCTGCCTATCTTTGTCTGTGCCTCTCCCTGTGGCTTGCTTCAAGGGCCTCGCCATGGGTCTCTCCATGTGCTGCTCCCCGTCTTTGTCTTTGCTTTTCTCTTTCCCTCTCTATGCCTTTCTCTCTGTAATTGGCAGCGCCTTTGTCTTCGTCTAAGCATCCTTTGATGCTGACCTCAGAGCAGAAGGTCAAGTGCCAGCCCAGCCCCCAAGAAGCGGCAAAAATGTTTTATATTCAAAACTGCTGAGAGTTATACAGAAGAAAAGTCAGGAGCCAGAAGACTCGGAGGTAAAAATCACTGGTATTGGTCCACAAGTCATTCTGTCTATCTGTTGGAAAGCAGAAAACAGTAATATCTGACAGAAAATAGTTTCCAAGATAGCGCCTTTAAATAACGCTGCTCAATCCACTTCCCCACTGCAACGCGACAGCTGAAGCGGTTGTTGGTCTTTGCCAGGCACTAAGGTAGATTGTGCAGGGCAATTTAACTTCCGGGGCAATTTGCACAGCGATGACATCGGAGGCGATAACTCTTGTCGATAAAAGGAGCAATTTTGCCCCCAAAACTGTACACAATACTCCAGGTGTGGTCTCACCAAGGTCTTATATAATTGCAGTATGACATCTTTACTCTTATAATCCAATCTTTTTGTAATAAAAGGCTAATATACTATTTGCTTTCCAAATTGCTTGCTGTACCTGCATGTTCATGAATCAATGAAAGTTTACAAGGATAATCAGGCTCCTCTGAATACCAACATTTCCCTATCTCTCACCATTTAAAAAATATCCTGCTTTACTATTTTTCCTACCAAAGTGGATAACTGCACATTATATTCCATCTGCCACATTTTGCCCACTCACTTAACTTGTCGATATCCCTCTGCAGCCTCTTTGTGACCCCCTCACAACTTACTTTTCCACCTAGCTTTGTATCATCAGCAAACTTGGATATATTACACTCATCTAAATCATTGATGTAGATTGTAAATAGCTGAGGCCCAAGCATTGATCCTTGCAGTACCCCACTAGTTATTGCCTGCAAACCCAAAAATAATCTGTTTATTCTTACTCTCTATTTTCTGTCTGTTAACCGATCCTCAATCCATGCTAATATATTACCTCCAATCCAATGAGCCCTAATTTTGTTCAATAACATCTTGTGTGGCACCTCATCGAATGCTTTCTGAAAATCCAAATACACTACATCTACTGGCCTGTAATTCCCTGTTTTCACTCTCCCTCCTTTCTTGAATAGCGGGGTTACATTTGCTACCTTCTAATCTGCATGGACTGTTCTTGAATCTAGGGAATTCTGGGAGATCACAACCTCTCTGATCACATCCACTATCTCTTAAGCCATTTATTTTAAATCACTAGGATGTAGGTCCAGTGGATTTGTTCACAGCAAGATCCCACAAACAGCAATTTAATAAATGACCTAGAATAATTATTTTAATGATGTTGATTGAGGGATAAATGTTGGCCAGGACACCAGGAGAACTCCATTACTCATCTTTGAATAGTGCCATGTGATCTATTATATCTACCTGAGAGGGCAGATGTCTTGGTTTGACGTCTCATCTGAAAGACAGTGCAGGACTCCTTCAATACTGCACTGAAATGTCAACCTAGATTATAACAAGATAATTTATTTTACTTGGAATAGCTTTATTTGGAGAGGGCATGTCACCCATATCTTCCCTTGTAAATAATTGATGGAAGTAGACATTCAAAATATTCACTATTTTGTGCTCATGGGTTTGACCACTTCTGTGATTGTCCTCTTGCTATTGTGGTACTGAAAAAGGTTTTTCCTGTTACGCTGAGCTTCAGTTGCTATGCATTTTACATTTTAGACTAAATGGTGAAATGAATGATTGACCACTGTCAAACATATTTAGCAGTTTCTCCTAATCTATATAGGAGGGAAAATTGCGGTCGGAGGCTTCCTTTGGATGAACGCCTCCAACCTGAAAAAAATCTATGAAAATACCTCATGGTCCCAGAGTAATTAAGAATTCCAGTCAGAGGCCTTAATTCGCTGTGCAGCATATGGGAACATGTCCTCCAGATACGGATGTGTATGCTGGAATCACGTGGGCTGGACCACCAATTACTATCGAGTATTCTCATTGATAATAATAGGAACTCTGTTTTTACGAGCTCCCATTACTATCAATGAGAATATCCTCCCTAAAACAAGAAACACAGCACAATAAATAAAAAAAACACCTCACATATTTAAAATTAATTAAAATTGAATGTAATTAAATGTTTTAATAGGGTTAAAAATAAACTTACCTTAATGGACATGGTTTTTAATATAAAAATGAGTGATTAAATTTTATTTTTTTATGTTTTAAAACTCTTATGCTGGTAAAAGTAGGCTATACGCCTGCTTTTATCAGGTGTTTGAAGGACACTTGCTGGGTAAGTGTTGGGCAAATAGCCCAATCTATGGCCCGTGAATGTCCTTCTCCCGGGGATGCGTGCAATCTGTTGACACATTGGAAAAGCCGGATCTCGGCGCATGCACAATGCACACACCCAGCAAAGCCACAATTTTCGCCCCATCATTCCATTTAAAATTGCTCCGAGGCCCTAAAACATTTAGGGTAAACTATCTGTATATTTCTTTATTTTCTGGCCATTGCTCGTACAGTTTGTAACTTACCCATATCATCGAGATGACATAAATAAATCTCAAGATGCACCTTTTCAATAAGGGTGGGACCTTTTTCAACAAGAATCCCATCTACTGATTGATGGAGGTAACTCAACCATCACTTCACAAATTCCAGCATCTAAGGAATTATTCTACATTGTTCATAGTTCTAGCCATGAACTGGGAGTCTTTGACTGAATTAATCTCCCAGATCTTTGAATAAATGAATCTTTCTGATCTATATTGAATGAAGGAATCTTTGATTGAAAGCAGTTCTAAGTCAGTATTTCAGGTTTAAACAAAGCTTCCGAGGCCTGCACAAACATCTGCTTTGATTGTACAGCTATCTGTTGCTATGTTTTGTAATTCTATACATGTACCAAATGCAGATTCATAATGACAAGTTATGTAGAACTCATTTTTTTTAAAGAAAGTCTAATATAAACAAAAGGTAAATATTAAATAATCTCACAGTTATCAGAACAAAGTAATCTAAAAAGACGAACAATTAGTCAGTAATCAGTCAGTCATGGTTAATCACTGGTCACTTTGTCAGAGCTAGTAAGTTATCAATTAGTCACTGTTAGCCAGTATTCAGTTAGTCATGGTTAATGCATAGTCAGTCAGAGTTAGTTAGTAATCGATAGTCACTTTGGTTAAATAGCTTTTTACAGTCAGTCAATCCGGAGTGAATTAATTATGGTTGTTGGATTATGCATACTCAAAGAGAAGCAAATCACTAAATGCTCTTGAGATGTTTAATACATTAGAAATTATTTTTGCTCTTTTTTCTAGGTTTTATTTGGTATTTTTTCATTGTTTTCTATAATCGGTGTGCACCAGTTGCATATTACGAAGGATAAGGCTCACAAATTCTGGATAAGCCTTCTTATTCGCTTAACAAACAATAATGCAGGCAGCATTCAGAGTATTTTATAGAATCATAGAATCATAGAATAGTACAGCACAGAAGAAAGCCATTCGGCTCATCGAGTCTACACTGGCTCTTTCGAAGAGCAATCCAGTTAGTCCCTCTCCCCCGCTCTTTCCCTATATCCATGCAATTCTGTCTCCTTCAATTATTTATCCAGTTCCCTCTTAAAGGCTACTTTTGAATTTGTATCCACCACCCTATCAGGCAGTGCATTCCAAATCCTAACCACTCATGTAAAAATCATAATCCTCATGTCACCTGTGATTCTTTTACCAATCACCTTAAATCTGTGCCTTCTGGTTATCAAGCCTTTCAGCCATTGGGAACAGTTTCTCTTCATTTATTCTATGTAAACACTTCATGATTTTAAGCACCTCTATCAAATCTCCTTTTAGCCTTCTCTACTCTAAGGAGAACAACACCAGCGTCTCCAGTCTATCCACGTAACTGTAGTTCCTCATCCCTGGAGCCATTCTAGTAAATCTCTTCCATACCTTCTGCAAAGCCTTCATGTCCTTCCTAAAGTGTGGTGCCCATAATTGGGCACAATACTCCAACTGGGGCCGAACGAGAGTTTTATATAGGTTCAGCATAACTTCCTGGCTTTTGTACTCTTTGTGTGAAAAATTGAATAGCTTAGCGTCACCCGCGAGGTGCGGTACGGGGTGCTAAAGGGTTAGCGCCCATGCGTAGCGATATTAGCGCCACTCGCCAACTTGATTGGGGTTTAGCTGCGGCGCTAATACTTAGTGCTAGGGAATGTTGCACTGGTGTGGAACACCCCAGTATCACCACAGAAACCAACTTCAATGTTTTCGCCTGCCTTAGTGCCCTGCGCTAATCTCAACAGAGAAAGTTGGCGTGCAGAGCTGTCCCGGTGCACTAATGAAAGGCATTAGTGAACCAGGTAAGTTTTAGTGATTTTACTTCCTTTTATTTCCTATGATATTACTTTATTTTGGATGCCTGATGTTTAAAATAATTGATTTGTAATTTATTTTCTGTTTTTATGTTTTGTAGCGATCCTTCTCTTCGAGCACTATGATGCCGCCTTTTTAGCACCAGAACTTCAGTAGCACTACCGGTTTGGCACCCTAAGAGATGTGTGGAATGCTTCCCTTAGCGCTCCACTCCACCCTTAGGGCGCTAATAATCAATTTTGCTACCATCGGCGCCAATAATCTTCCGGCGCTAAAATTAGCGCCCAGGCGATATTAGAGCCTTAAGGCTGCATTTATTCCATTTTTCCCCCTATGACTCTATTCATAAAGCCCTGGATCCTATATGTTCTATTAACTCCTTTGATAACATGTCCTGCCACCTTCAAATATTTGTGCACAAAAATCCATGGTCTCTCTCTTCTTGCACCCCCTTTAAAATTGTACAATTTAGCATGTAGCATGTACCATTCTCATTCTTCCTATCAAAATGTATCACCTCAGACTATTCGGCATTGAATTTCATCTGCCATGTGTCTGCCCATTCTACCAATCTGTCTATGCTCTCTTGAAGTGTATTACTATCTTCCTCACTGTTTACTACATTTTCAAGTTTTTTGTCACCTACAAATTTCAAAATTGTGCCGTGTACTCCCAAGTCCAAGTCATTAATGAATATCAAAAACTGCCGTGGTCCTAGTACTGAACCTTGAGGAACTGCATTGTATACCTCCTAAAAATAACCATTTCCCACAACTCTCTGTTGTCTATCCCTTAGGCAATTTTGTATCCATGCTGCTACTGCACCTTTTATCCCATGGGCCTCAATTTTGCTAACAAGTCGAGTGTGGTATTTTATCAAACATCTTTTGAAAGTCCATATACACAACATTAGCTGCATTGCCCTGATCCACACTCTCTGTAACCTCATAAAAAACACTCAAACAAGTTAGTTAAACACAATTTGCCCACAACTAATCTGTGCTTGCTCTCCTTTATTAGTCTTTACTTGTTCTAATGGCAGCTACTTTTCTTCTGGATTATTGTTTGTAAGAGTTTCCTCACCATCGATGTTAAACTGACTGGCCTATAATTGCTAAGTTTATTCTTTGCTGCTTTTTTGAACAAGGACGTAAAATTTGCAATCCTCCAGTTCTTTTGCACCACCCCTGTATCTAAGGACAATTGGAAGATTTTTGCCAGCACTTCCACAATTTCTATCCTTACTTCTGTTATGTATGTAAACTTTACTAAGGTGTAAGACTTGCCACCGGGGTGCACCTGTTGGAGACCCAAGGGTCACCTGCACACCCCGGGCAAGCAGGTATAAAAGGCAACTACCATGCTGCTTCCTCACTCTAGAGTTCCATTAAAGAGACCAAGGTCACAACAGATTGAGCTTACAGTATACAGTCTTGTGGCGTTATTCTGAACATAACAATTGGCGACGAGTAACAGATCATGAACTTTCACGCGGTTATGGCTGCCGTTAGTATTCTTGAGAGATTTGTTGAGGGTGATGATTGGGAAGCCTTTGTTGAGTGTTTTGACCAGTACTTCGTGGCCAATGAGCTGGTTACGGAAGAAACCACGGTCAAGCACAGGGCGATTCTCCTCACTGTTTGTGGGTCCACGATATATGGCCTCATCAAAAATCTGCTAGCACTGACAAAACCAATGGAGAAGACATATGCGGAGTTGTGCACGCTGGTTTGGGAACACCTCAAGCTGAAGGAGAGCATCTTAATGGCCAGGTATCGCTTTTACATACACCATCGCTTCGAGGGCCAGAACGTGGCGAGCTATGTCGCCGACCTAAGACGCCTTGCGGGACTGTGCGTATTTGCTGGATTGTGGGGGAAATGTTGCAGGACTCTTTCATGCTTGGAATCGGCCACGAGGTCATTCTTCGCAAACTGCTGTCTGCTGAATCCCTAGATCTGAGCAAGGCCATCACAATAGCCCAGGCTTTCATGTCCACGAATGATAACACTAAACAGATATCTTTGCAACATCAAAGCTCACAGGCAAGTACTGTGCATAAAATAACGCAGGCAGAACTGTACATGGCAGGGCCTACATGCCTGCAGAGGCCAGACCTAGGATGACTTAGATTCAGCTGTGGGGCATGAATGCGAATCCATTAGCACCGTGTTGGTGCTGCGGGGGTAATCATCGGACCCATCAATGTTGATTCAAGCACTACGTGTGCAAGGGCTGTGGAACAATGGAGCACCTCCAGCGAATGTGCAAATGTACTGCAACTCACCACGTGGCAGAGTTGGCAGAAGATGACCGATCCGGCGCGGATCACACTGAACGAGTAAGAGAGGCAATTCAAACTGAGGCTGAAGAGGAAGTGTATGGGGTACACACCTTCATCACCAAATTAAACGGCATTCCAGTTTCCATGGAATTGGACACGGGGGCGAGTCAGTCAATTATGAGCCAGAAGGCTTTTGAGAAACTGTGGGGCAACAAGGCACAAAGGCCAAAACCAAGCCCGATTCACACCAAGCTGCGCACTTACACCAAAGAGCTCATACCAGTCATTGGCAGTGTGGCAGTGAAGGTATCGTACGATGGAACTGTGCATGATTTATCACTATGGATTGTACCAGGCGATGGCCCAACAGTGTTCGGCAGAAGCTGGCTAGGAAAGATCCGATAGAACTGGGACGACATCAAAGCACTGTCTTTGGTGGATGACGCCTCGTGCGCCCAAATGCTAAACAACTTCCTGTCGTTATTTGAGCCAGGCATCGGCAACTTCACAACCGCCAAAGTACAGATCCATCTAGTCCCTAATGCATGGCCCATTCATCACAAGGCCCGAGCGGTTCCATATATGATGCGAGAGAAAGTCGAGATCGAGCTGGACAGACTTCAATGAGAGGGGATCATATTGTCAGTCGAGTTCAACGAGTGGGCCAGTCCAATTGTTCCGGTGTTGAAAAGCGATGGGATGGTCAGAATCTGTGGGGACTACAAGATAACGATCAACAAGTCTCGTTACAGGACCAGTACTCACTACCCAAAGTGGATGACCTGTTCATAATGCTAGCAGGGGGGAAGTCGTTCACCAAGCTGGCTCGAATCTCTGCTTATATGACACAGGAGCTGGCTGAACCTACGAAACAATTGACGTGCATCAATACGCGCAAAGGACTGTTCATATACCACTGTTCAGATGCCCTTTTGGGATTCGCTCGGCTGTGGCCATCTTCCAGAGGAACATGGAGAGTCTGCTGAAAGCGATTCCGCGCATTGTTGTGTTCCAAGATGAAATCCTGATCACTGGTCGCAACACCACCGAACACTTACACAACCTGGAAGAGGTTCTCAAGCGACCGGACAGAGTGGGACTCAGGCTGAAATGCTCCAAGTGTGTTTCCTGGTGCCAGAGGTCGAATTTCTGGGGAGAAAGATTGCGGCGGACGGCATCAGACCCACGGACTCCAAGACGGAGGCCATCAAGATTGCACCCAGACCACAGAACATGACAGAGCTGCGTTCGTTCCTGGGACTCCTCAACAATTTGGTAATTTTCTACCAGGGTTGAGCACTTTGCTGGAACCCTTGCATTTAGTGCTACGCAAGGGTGATGACTTGGTTTGGGGTAAATCTTCAGAGACAGCCTTTAATAAGGCCAGAAACCTGCTATGCTCTAACAAGTTACTTGTATTGTATGACCTGTGTAAATGTTTAGTACTAGCTTGTGATGCATCTTCGTACGGGGTCGGTTGTGTGTTACAGCAAGCCAATGTGTCAGGCAAACTGCAACCAGTTGCATATGTGTCCAGAAGTTTATCTAAGGTTAAAAGAGCCTACAGTATGGTTGAGAAAGAAGCATTAGCATGCACATACGGGGTTAAGAAAATGCACCAATACCTATTTGGACTCTGGTTCGAGCTTGAAACCGACCACAATCCGCTCATTCTGAGAAAGCAAACCAACGCTTCGTCCTGCATCCAAAGATGGGCACTAACATTATCTGCATATGACGATGTAATCCGCCACAGACCAGACACTGAGAACTGTGCTGATGCCCTCAGTCGTCTACTATTGCCCAATTGACTGGTGGAAATGGCCCAAACCGCAGACTTGCTTCTGGTAATGGATGTTTTTGAGAGCGAGGGGTCACCCATCACAGCTCGCCAGATCAGGACCTGACTAGCTAGGACCCTGTGCTATCACTAGTAAAAAGCTGCGTCCTCAATGGGAGCTGGTCGGCTGTTCCTGGGGAAATGCAAGATGAAATTAAGCCGTTTTACCGACGCAAGGATGAAATGTCCATCCAATTGCATTGTCTCCTATGGGGGAATCATGTAGTTTTGCCGAAAAAAGGCAGGGAAATGTTTATACGTGACCTACACAGTACCTACCCAGGCATAGTCATGATCAAGGCTATCGCCAGGTCGCACGTTTGGTGGCCCGGCATTGGAGTCATGCGTATACCAATGTAACACTTGCTCACAGTTGAGCAATGCACCAAGGGAGGCCCCACTGAGTCTGTGGTCATGGCCGTCCAAACCGTGGGCCACGGTCCACGTAGATTTTGCTGGCCCCTTTTATAGGAAAGATGTTCCGAGTAGCAGTGGACGCTTACTCTAAATGGATTGTGTTATGTCTCAAATAAAGCAACATGACTGAGTACTGCAGACTTGAGTAAGTGTGACCTTAGTCTCTTTATTCTGACTCTAGAGTGCTGGCACAGCATGGGAGGCCTGCTTATATGCAGTGCTCCAAAGGGATGCTGGGATCCCTTGGGACTCCAACTGATGCGCCCTCTGTTGGCGGTAGAATGCTGGTTACAAGGTGTTGCATACAGAACATCAGTCTCCCCCACCAAAGTCAACAGTACACTTATTTACAGGGTGAGATGATCTGGGGCTTTCCGCTCCCTAGTCAATCGTCTCGGTACAAAGACAGGTGGGCAGCTGGCCTTGCTGGGCTGCTGGGGATGATGAGTTCAGCTTCGTGGTCAACTGTGATGTCGGTTGCCACTTGTGTGTGTATCGGAGGGTCGAAGTAGGTGGTGTCCTCTTCAGGTTGCTCGTGGCTGTCTATGAATCGCAGTTTGGTTTGGACCAAATGATTTCTGCAAGTTAGTCCATTTTCAAATTTGACCTCAAACACCCTACTCACTTATTTGGCTGACAGTGCCAGCAAGCCATTTGAGACCATGTCCATATTTGAGTGCAAATACAGGGTCATTGACTGCAATATCGCGCAACAAATTTGTGCGATCATGGTACATGCTTTGTTGATGCCGCCTGCTGTCGACATGATCATGGAGATCAGAGTGGACTAGAGAGAGCCTTGTTTTGAGTGCCCTTTTCATGAGCAGTTCGGCAGGGGTAACCCCGGTGAGCGAGTGGGGTCTTGTGTGGGAGCTGAGCAGGACTCAGGACAGGCGGGTCTGCGGGGAGCCTTCCAACACATGTTTCAAGCTTTGCTTGATGGTTTGGACTGCCCGTTCTGCCTGGCCGTTAGATGTGGGCTTGAACGGGGCAGATGTGACGTGCTTGATCTCATTGCGGGTCATGAATTCCTTGAATTCAGTGCTGGTGAAGCATGGCCCATTGTTGCTGACAAGGACATCAGGCAGGCCGTGCTTGGCAAATATGGCTCGTAGGCTTTCGATGGTGGCAGTGGCTATGCTTACAGACATTATTACACCCTCAATCCATTTTGAATAAGCATCCACAACAACCAAAAACATTTTGCCGAGAAATGGGCCAGCGAAGTCAACGTGTATCCTAGATCACGGTTTGGAGGGCCATGACCACAAATTTAGCGGTGTCTCCCTGGATGCATTGCCCAGTTGAGAGCAAGTGTTGCATTGGCGCACGCAAGACTCCAAATATGAGTCAATGGTGGGCCACCACACATGGAATTTGGCTATAGCTTTCTTCATTACTATGCCTGGGTGGGTACTGTGTAGTTCGTGTATGAACGTTTTCCTGCCTTTCTTAGACAAAACCACGCGATTACCCCGCCTGTATGGATATTTCGTCTTTGCGCCGCTGGGGCTTGATCTCTTCATGCATCTCCGCTGGGACGCTGGACCAGCTCCCAGGGAGGACACAGTTTTTTACAAGGGCGGTGAAGGATCCTGGCCTGATCCAGGTCCAGGTCCTGATCTGGCAGGCCATAACTGGTGACTTTTGGTTTTCAAATGCATCCATCACCAAGGGCAAGTCTGCAGGCTGTGCCATTTCCACCCCGGTGGTGGACAATGGTAGCCGACTGAGAGCATCAGCGCAGTTCTCTGTGCCTGGCCTGTGGCGAATTACATAGTTATATGCAAACAGCGTGAGCGCCCATCTTTGGATGCGAGCGGAGGCATTGGTATTAATACATTTGCACTCTGAGAATAGCGATATGAGCGGCTTATGGTCAGTTTCTATCTTGAACTTAAGCCCAAACAGATACTGGTGCATTTTTTTCACCCCGTAAACGCATGCCAGAGCTTCTTTTTCAATCATTCTGTAGGCCTTTTCGGCCTTGGACAAATCCTGGATGCATAAGCGACAGGTTGCAATGTTCCCAATTTGTTTGCTTGTTCTAACACACATCCAACCCTGCATGAAGATGCATCGCAAGCTAGCACTAAACTTTTACATGGGTCATACAGAACAAGCAATTTGTTGGAACATAACAGATTTCTGGCTTTCTCAAAAGTAGTCTTTTATGATTTCCCCTATACCCAGTGTTGTATATCTGTAAAGCATGCACTCCCATGTTCCGCCACCAGGGAGTGCATCCCCTGAAGTCCCAAGGGATCACAGCATCCCTTGGAAACACTGTATAAAAGCTGGCCCCTAAGGCCTGTTCCTCACTCTGGAGTGCCTTATTAAAGACTGAGGTCACTGTTACTTTAACCTCCCTGTGTGCAGCCGCATCTGTATTCGGAACACAATAACTGGTGACGAGAATATGAATCCAACGCAAAGATGCAGCAAACTGTGGGCATCCTGGAGAAGTTCTCGGGGGTGAAGACTGGGAAGCCTATGTTGAACAGCTAGTACAGTACTTTGTAGCAAACGAGCTGGACGGAGAAGGAAGCACTGCAAAAAGGAGAGCGGTCCTCCTCACGGTCTGCGGGCACCGACCGACAGCCTCATGAGTAATCTTCTGGCTTTGGCGAAACCCACAGATAAGTTGTATGAGGAGCTGTGCACACTGGTTCGGGAGCATCGTAACCCGAGGGAGAGCGTGCTGATGACGAGGTATCGGTTCTACATGTGCCAGCGATCTGAAGGTCAGGAAGTGGCGAGCTATGTCGCCGAGCTAAGGCAGCTTGCAGGACAATGTGAGTTTGATGGCTACTTGGAGCAAATGCTCAGAAACTTTTTTGTACTGGGCATTGGCCACGAGACCATCCTACGAAAACTTTTGACTGTAAAGACACCGACCATCAGTAAGGCCATTGCGATAGCACAGGCGTTTATGTCCACCAGTGATAACACCAAACAAATCTCTCAGCACACAAGTGCTAGCAATGTTCATAAATTAACTGGAACAGTGTTTGCGAGCAGAAATGTACAGGGCAGCACCCACGAATCTGCAACTGCCAGCAGGCCTCAGGTGACCCAGATGACTCAGAGTCCCCAACAAAGGATGAATGCAAGGCAATTCACACCTTGTTGGCGTTGTGAAGGCTTCCATTCAGCCTATTCATGCCGCTTCGAAGGGTATGTTTGCAAGAGCTGTGGAACAATGGGGCACCACCAACGAGCTTGCAAACGAGTTGCAAGCTCTGCAAAACCTGCTAACCACCACGTGGCAGAGGAAGATCGGTCCATGGTGGATCAAAACAATTTCGAGCCTCAGAGAGAGGAGGCAGATGCTGAAGTACATGGGGTGCACACATTTTCGAAGAAATGTCCACCTATAATGCTAAACGTAAAATTGAATGGCTTACCCGTAGCCATGGAACTGGACACTGGCGCTAGCCAATCCATCATGAGTAAAAAGATGTTTGAGAGACTGTGGTGCAACAAGGCATTCAGACCAGTCCTGAGCCCCATCCACACGAAACTGAGAATGTACACCAAAGAGCTTATCACTGCCATGGTCAAGGTCACCTATGAGTGCATGGTGCACGCACTGCCACTTTGGATTGTCTCGGGCGATGGCCCCACACTGCTTGGAAGGAGCTGGCTGGGCAAAATCTGCTGGTACTGGGATGACATCCGAGCGCTATCATATGTCGATGAGGCCTCATGTACCCAGGTTCTGAACAAATTTCCTTCCCTTTTTGAGCCAGGCATTGGAAACTTTTCCGGGGCGAAGGTGCGGATCCACTTGGTCCCAGAGTCACGACTCATTCACCACAAGGCTCGAGCGGTACCTCACATGATGAGGGAGAGAGTGGAAATACCAAACGGGCATCTATTGTAGATGAACAGACCTTTGTGCATGTTGATTTAGGTGAGGCCTTTCGAATATTCTGCCAGCTCCTGCATCACATAGACCGAGGTCAGGTCCAATTTCGTGAACGTCTTCCTTCCTGACTGCGTCGCAAATAGGTCATCTGCCTTGGGTAGCGGGTACTGATCCTGCAGCGAAAAAAGGTTAATCGTTACTTTATAGTCCCCACAAATTCTGACCATGCCATCGACCTTGAGAACCGGAACAATCGGACTGGCCCACTCATTGAACTCAACCGGCGCGATGATGCCCTCTCGCTGCAGCCTGTCCAGCTCGATCTCCACTTTCTCTCGCATCATGTATGACACCGCATGTGCCTTGTGGTGGATGGGTCATGTACCGGGAACCAAGTGGATCTGTACCTTCGCCCCAGAGAACTTTCTGATGCTTGGCTCAAACAACGACGGGAACTTGCTCAAAACCTGGGCACATGAGGTGTCGTCGACGGACGAAAGCGCTCAGATGTCGTCCCAGTTCCAACGGATTTTTCCCAGCCAGCTTCTGCCGAACAGTGTGAGGCCATCTCCTGGTACAATCCACAGTGGGAGTTCGTGCACCGCTCCAACTTTTACTGTTGCACTGCAAAATAAAAGGATCAGTTCTTTAATGTAAGTTCTCAACTTGGTTTGAATATGGCTAAGCTTGGGCCTTTCTGCCTTGTTGCACCACAGCCTCTTGAAGGCCTTTTTGTTCATGATAGACTCACTTGCACCCGTGTCTAATTCCATGGATACTGGAATTCCATTCAGTTCAACTTTTAACATGATCGGTGGACATTTCGTGGTGAAGGTGTGTACCCCGCACACTTCTGCCTCCTCAGTTCGAGTCTCTAGTTCAGTTCGATCCGCCATGGATCAGTCTTCCTCTGCAATGTGGTGGTTTGCAGGGTTTTCAGCTTGTCTTGCACATTTGCTGAAGGTGTCCCATTGTTACACAGCCTTTGCACACATAGTGTTTGAAGCGGCATTGATGGGCTCGATGATCACCTCCGCAGCGCCAACAAGGTGTTAATTGCCTCGCATTCACACTTGATGGCGGACTCTGAGTCATCTGAGGTCGTGCAGCTACAGTCGTGTATGTTCTGCCATATGCATTCCTGCCAGAAAACGACATTACTTTGTGTACAGTACTTGCCAATGCATCTTTATGCTGTGAAATTTGTTTGGTGTTATCGCTGGTTGGCATAAATGCCTGGGCTATCGTTATGGCTTTGCTCAGGTTCAGTGTTTCAACAGTCAATAGTTTGCGAAGGATAACCTCATGGCCAATGCCATGCACAAAAAAGTCTCTTAGCATTTGCTCCAGGAATCCACCAAATTGGCAATGTCCTGCAAGGTGCCTTAGTTCGGCGATATAGCTCGCCACTTCCTGCCTTCAGACCGTTGACATGTAAAAAATCGATACCTTGCCATCAGAACGCTCTCCTTCAGATTTAGGTGCTCCCGGACCAGCGTACACAGTTCTTCATATGATTTGGTTGTTGGTTTCACCGGAGCAAGAAGATTCTTCATGAGGCTATAGGTTGTTGCTCCGCAGACGGTGAGGAGGATCGCCCCTCGTTTGGCAGCGTTCTCATTCCCTTCTAGCTCATTGGCCACGAAGTATTGGTCGAGTCGCTTCATGAAGGCTTCCCAATTATCACCTTCTGAGAATTTCTCCAGGATACCAATAGTTCTCTGCATTATCGCGTGGTGGTTCTTTGTCTATTACTCGTCGCCACTTGTTATGTCTCAAATAAAGCAATGTGACTGAGTACTGCAGACTTGAATAAGTGTGACCTTAGTCTCTTTATTTTGACTCCAGAGTGGTGGCACAGCATGGGAGGCCTGCTTTTATGCAGTGCTCCCAAGGGATGCTGGAATCCCTTGGGACTCCAACAGATGCGCCCTCTGGTGGCGGTAAAACGCTAGTTACAAGGTGTTGTATACATAACAGATTGAATGCGTAATAATGTCATCATGTACGTCCACTGCCACCACTGAAAGCCTCCGGGCCATGTTCGCCACCCATGGTTTGCCCGACGTCCTTGTTAGTGACAATGGACCATGTTTCACCAGGTCGGAATTCAACGAGTTCATGATCCGCAATGGCATCAAGCATGTCAGGTTTGCCCCGTTTAAACCCGTATCCAATTGTCTAGCGGAATGTGCAGTCCAAACTATCAAGCAGAGCTTCAAACGCATGACGGATGGTTCCTGCAGACCCGGTTATCTCGGGTTCTGCTCAGCTACCGGACGTGACCCCACTCACTTACTGGTGTTTCCCCTGCAGAATTGTTAATGAAGAGAGCACTCAAAACCAGGCTTTCCTTAGGCCACCCGGATTTCAATGATCATGTAGAAACCCGGCATCACCAGCATAACGTGTACCATGATTGCGCGGCTGTATCACATGACATGACATTGAGGTTAATGACCCTGTGTTTTTTCTTAATTACGGTCATGGTCCAAAATGGGTTGCTGGCACTGTTTTAGCCAAGGACGGGAATAGAGTGTTTGTTGTCAAACTTTTGAATGGACAAATGTGCAGAAAGCATTTGTACCAGACCAAACTGCGATTCACTGACAACCAAGAACAGTTTGAAGAGGACATTACCATCATCGATCCACCAACACACACCCAACCAGCAATCGATCTCGCGGTCAACCACGAGGTTTAATCCACCATGCCCGACAATCTGATCAGACCAGCCGCGCTGCAGTGCAGCAATGATCTGACCAACTCATCCATGCCAGGACTTCAACTCAGGCAATCAACCCAGGAACGTAGAGCCCCGGATCGCCTCAACTTGTAAATAACTTGTATCTAAGACTTTGGGAGGGAGTAATGTTATGTATGTAAACTTTACTAAGGTGTAAGACTTGCCATCTGTTGGAGACCCAAGGGTCACCTGCACACCCCGGGCAAGCAGGTATAAAAGGCAGTCAACCATGCTACTTCCTCACTCTGGAGTTCCATTAAAGAGACCGAGGTCACAACAGTTTGAGCTTACATTACACAGTCTTGTGGAGTTATTCTGAACATAACAACTTCCTTCAGCAACTTAAGATTCATCCCATCTGGACTGAGTGACTTATCCACTTTAAGTACTACCAGCCTTTGTAATACTTCCTCTTTATCTATTTTTATCTCATCCAGTATCCCGGCAATCTACTTGTTTACTGCAGCTTTGGCAAGTTATTCATTTAGTACATCAACCATGCCTTTTGTCTCCTCCAATAGATCTCCATTTTGTCCCTAATCGGCCCGCTGGTCCTCTGACAACCCTTTTACTGTAATTATGCCTTTTGAAGATCTTTGGATTTCCTTTTATGATGCCAATATATACTCTTGCTGCCTCTTTTCCCCTCTTATTTCCTTTTTCACTTCTCCTCTGTACTTTTTATATTCAGTCTAATTATCCCTTGTTTTATCAAACTAACATCTGTCATATGCATCCTTTTTCTGCTTCATCCTACTCTTCAACTCCTTTGTCATCTAAAAAGATTTGGCTTTGGTTTCCTTCCCTTTTCCCCTTGTAGGAATGTACCTAGTCTGTATCCAAATCACCTCCTCTTTAAAGGCTGTCCATAGCTCCATTACCTTTCTGCCTGCCAGTTTTAACTCCCAATTTACCGGGCCAGATCCTTCCTCAATTCACTGAATTTAACCCTCTTCCAGTTAAGTATTTTTATACTAGGTGCTCCTTGTCCTTCTCCATAACTAATCTAAACCTTATGATACTATGATCACTATTCCAGAGATGCTCCCTGACTGTAACAGTCTCCACTTGGCCCACTTTATTCCCAAGGACTAGATCCAGTAAGTCTCCTTCCTAGTTGGGTAGGAAGCATACTGATCAGTGCCACAAGAGTCAGTGCTGGACCTAGATGAAGGGACCGAGTATAATACTGTATTTCCAAGTTTGCTGATGATACAAAGCTAGGTGGGACAGTAGGCTGTGAGGTGAACACAAAGCGTCTGCAAACGGATGTCGATAGATTAAGTGCGTGGGCAGTAAGGTGGCAGATGGAGTATAATGTAGGGAAATGTGAGATTATTCACTTTGGTAGTAAGAATAGAAAATCATCATCTTTTTAAAATGGTGAGAAACTTTTAAATGTTGGTGTTCAGAGAGATTTGGGTGTCCTTGTAAGAAACACAAAAAGCTAGCATGCAGGTACAGCAAGCAATAAATAAGACAAATGACATGTTGTCCTTTATTGCAAGGGGTTTAGAGTATAAAAGTAAGGAAGTCTTGTACAATTGTACAGGGCCTTGATGAGACCACACCTGGAGTACTGTGCACAGTTTTGGTCTCCTTATCTAAGGAAGGATATACTTGCCTTGGAGGCGGTGCAACAAAGGTTTGCTAGATTGATTCCTGGGATGAGAGGGCTGTCTTATGATGAGAAATTGTGTGGAATGGGCCTATACTCTCTGGAGTTTAGAAGAATGAGAGGTGATCTCATTGAAACATACAAGATTCTGAAGGAAATTGACAGGATAGATGCTGAGGGGTTGTTTCCCCTGGCTGGAGTATCTAGAACTAGGGGGCAGTCTCAGGATAAGGGGTAGGCCATTTAAGGCGGAGATGAGGAGGAATTTCTTCACGAAGAGGGTTGTGAATCTTTGGAATGCTCTGCCCCAGAAAGCTGTGGGTGCTGAGTCTCTGATTATATTTAAGGCTGAGATAGATAGATTTTTGGAGTCTAAAGGAATCAAGGGATATGAAGATCGGGCGGGAAAATGAAGTTGAGTTCGATGATCAGCCATGATCTTATTGAATGGCAGAGCAGGCTCGAGGGTCCATATGGCCTACTCCTGCTCCTATTTTTTATGTTCTTATGTTCTTATGTTATTATGATCAAGAAAATTCTCCTGAATACACTTCTTAACTCCAACAAAATAGATTCTGCCTTTTAACCCCTCAAGGACATTTTGATGCTGCCTTCTAATTTAAATTAGCACAGTGTAAAACCTACCATGCAAGGCTGATTTTCCAGCAATACTCTTAGCAGGAGGCCCAATGTGGCATGGTTGTAGCTTCCCTGGAGCAAGAACAGTGTTGTCTTAAAGCAAGGCTGTCATTTTAGAAAGCAGTGTCAGTCCCTTAAAGGGGAACTGCCTTCTAAAATGGAAAAAAAAAATAATGTAAAAACAGGCAGCCTTTAATCCTTAGAGCGGAATTGCCTCCGCAACTAAAAAAATGGTAAAAGTGCTTCAGCACTAAAACAAATTGCTCAACAAGGCAGGGAAAGGGTACCCAGGGTCTCGCAAGCAGCATCCAACTTTGTGCAGGGAGCCAACACTGCAAGAGAGGTTTTCTACTCACAGGGGCCAGGATGCCCTCCAGAAATAATGTTGTGGGACCAGATCAATGAGGCAGTCACTGTCAGCAGATCAATGAGGCCACCCGATCATTCACCTACCAACAATCTGTACCAAACACGAGGCACACCTCACATTCCTAGATTCACCTCACCCAATGGGGGAGATGGTGCTGACCATTCTTGGAAGGAGCATGGCAAAGCCCTTAGCCAGCGGCAGGGCTGAAAGGATATAAGATGCTGGTATCCTCATATGTTATCCTCCTTCTCACATCTCTCTTCCACCTCATCCCACAATATCTTTTGACTTACAAGCTGTGATTGTTGTAAGCATGCAGCTCTTGCTTTCTCACCCTACCCTCATCACAACTGTACCCTTCTTGTTTTCCTCATTTCTGACAAGCAAGAAATACAGCACTCCCAGCCAGTGGTTGACCAGAGGGTGAAGAAGAAGTAGAAAAGAAGAAGAAGAAGGAGAAGAAGGAGGAGGAGAAGGAGAAGAAGGAGGTGGCGAGGGAGAAGGAGAAACATCATTCGATTTCACACATCCAGCCACCAGCTCCTCGAGGTAGTGCTGCAAGGCCATCTGCAGTGGCCCCACTGAGTGTCAGCAACCAGCCATGTACAGTTGTAGCACTGCATAGCACTGCATAACATAGGCAAAGGCACATGCAAGATAGTCACCTAAGGGAATGCACAAGAGTAATTAGCACATTTCTCAATGTGATATTGGATGGATAGATGTATAAAGTTGAATTGGAAAGTTTGCTTTGTGGTGGCTTTTATTTCAGCATTATGGCCAAGAGGATGGTCAATAACAGAGGCAAGGTAAGGTATGGGACAAATGTTGAGAAGGGAATTGGGGTTGTGATCACTGGCACCACAGGTAGATGATTCCATCCCAGATAACCCAGTCAGAAAAGGGCTGTCTGGGTTGCATCCTTCCTTCCGCGTCCTCCTCTTCTGTTTCCTCCTCTTCTGTATCTTCCTCTTCTGCATCTTCCTCTTCTGTGTCTTCCTCTTCCCTCTGCAAGCGGATGCTGGAAATCTGAAATAAAAGCAGAAAATGCTGGAAATACTCAGTAGGTCAGGCAACATCTCAACCTGAGATATGAACTCTATCTCCGCACAGATGCTGCCTGGCCTGCTGCATATTTTCAACATTTTCTGTCTTCTCAGAGGCCTTCCTTTACCTTACAAAGCCTTGCAAGCATCCAGCAGCACTACCTCCAGTCCCTGCACACTTCAAAAACTTTTTAACACATATTGCACCAAGTTACTACCGTAATAAAATATTTTTTTTAAGTCCAAAAGCTTAAATCCAAGCTTACCTGAAAGATGTGTATGTCCCTTTAAGAAGGACTGACAACGCCTCTGCAGGGCTGCTTCATGCATGCTTTTATGAGCGTGTTTAGTAAACAGAGTGAAAATGTCAAAGTTTGCAGACATGATATCACACTCTACTCATTTACATTTCAGTGGTCAGACTGCCAACGGCCCTTACTAAAATGGCGGCTGCCATATCCCATGTAGGAGGCGAGCAGAAGTGAGGGGCCATCATTATTTTTCCAAAACGGGCCTTAGCCGCCAGTGCAAACAGTTTGAATTTCTATGCCTCACTTTTTTGAGCACTGTAATATTTTCATTAATCAAAACTGCTCCTCTTTTTTTTCCTTCCCTATATTTCCTGAATATCTTGTACCCAGGAATATTAAGCATACAATCCTCCCCGTTTTTGAGTTAGATCTCAGCTATCACCACTACATCATATTCCCACATGGCTATTTGTGCCTGCAGCTCACCAACTTTATTCACCACACCTCATGCATTTACACACATGCATTCCAAACCTAACTTAGACCTCTTTAAATTTTATATGATCCCAGCTAATTCTCTACTATTTCTAACTCTAACTGTCTCTCCCAGTCCTCTGTGCCCCTTGGTTCTACTTTTTAATATTACATCTTGGCGGTCCCTGCTGAATAAGTTGAAAACCTTCCCCACGGCACTAGTTAAGTTGCTCGTAAGGATATTGCTCCCAGCTCTGTCCAGAGGCAATCCGTCCATCATGAAAAGGTCCCTCCTGCCACAGAACTGGTCCCAATGTCCCAGAAATCTGAAGCTCTCCCTCCTGCACCATGTCTCCAGCCATGCATTAACTAGCCATATCCTCCTATTTTTACTCTCATTAGTGCGTGACACTGGGAGTATCCAGAAATTATTACCTTTGAGGTCCTGCTTTTTATTTTCATCCCTAGCTCCTCCAACTCTTACTGCAGGACCTCAACCCTTTCCCTACCTATGTCGTTGGTTCCAACATGGATCACAACATCTGGCTCTTCCAATTTCCCCCCGCAGAATGTTCTGCACCCTCTCCATGATGTTCCTTACCTTGGCAGCAGGGAGGCAACATATCATGTGGGTCACATGTTGATGGTAGCAGAACTGCCTGTCTGTCCCATGACTATCAAATTCCCAATTACTATGGTGTTCCTACACTTTTCTGTATCCCCTGTGCAGTCCTTTGCCTCACTTTGCCTGGCTCAGGACTGCAGTCCTTCGAGGTGTTGTCACCCTCACCGGTATTTATTGCTAAATATCGGTTTGAGAGTCTCACAGTCCTGGAGGATTCCTGAGCTGCCTACCCCTCCCTACCCTTCCGGGTTGCTACCCGCTTGCTATTTTGAACTCTATGGCCCCGATATTGGTGGCCTTACTGCCCACTGCAGCCTGCTGCCGCTGACTGCCACCGAGTTTTGCTGCCGTTTTTCTCTCTCTCCCAGTTTCCACTTGGGCTGGAGCGGGCGGGAGGGAAGCACCGCCGGGAATCACCCGCTGACGTTCTCTGGTGGCCAAGTCGTGTAAGTGGTCTCCCACCTGCCGAGCTGCCAGATTGGTGCGGGCGGGTGTTGGCGGGAGTTGGGCCAGCTGGAGGAAGGCTGGTCTAACCCCAACGGTAGGTATGAAGACCTGAAAGAAAAGGTTAGTGAACATCTTTGACATTTTTTTTTAATAGCGACTTACCTGGATGGGGTTAGCTGAAGGTGTTTTTTTTGGTAATGTTTTTTACTTTTCAGAGTTCCCCCCTTCCTGGGCCCGACTCCATCCTCGGCGGCACTTGGGCGGAAAACTCATTTACCGCCGAGATTAAGAACTCCCACCCGCTGCCACCCAGATTGATGGCATAAGCCATTGTTTGCCCGCCGGGCGGTACTGCCATCTCTTTTCGAGGAATCTTTCAGGCAAAGTACCGCCCGGTCTCTCGGTGGCCTTTGGCGGTCCTTTGGGCGGCAAATGAGCGGGCCTTGCAGCTCATGAAAACTGGGGCCTATCTGTCTGTGGGGCAACCACATCCTGGAGCCTGTGATCTAGGAACCATTGAGCCACCTGTATGCCCTGCAGTGAATCCACCTGCCCATCAAGCTCAGAAACCCTCAGCATGAGTTCGAGCAGATGGAGGCACTTTCTGTAAACGTGAGCCTCTGGGACACCTGAAACATCCTGAAGTTTCCACATGGCTCGGAAATTGCAGGCTATGGGTTTCAGCTGTCCCTCCATTCTAATCAGAAACTTAAAATAAACTCTTTAGATATAAGGTAATTGCTGTTAACTAGGTCTAAACTACACTGTGATTTTTCTTTTCACACTATCAGTGGTAGCATTCTCGCTTCTGAATCAGAAGGTTGTGGGTTCAAGTCCCATTTCAGTAACCTGAGCACAAAATTCTTCACTGACACTCTAGTGCAGTACTGAGGGAGTGCTGCACTGTTGGAGGTGCCGTCTTTCAAATGAGGCATTAAATCAAGGCCCCATTTTCTCTCTCAGGTGGACATAAAAGATCCCACGGCACTATTTCCCAAAAGGCTGTGGATGCTGAGTCGTTAATTAAATTCAAGACAGAGATCGCTAGATTTTCAGACTCCAGGGGTATCAAGGGATATGGGGAACAGGCGGGAAAGTGGAGTTGAGGTCGAATATCAGCCATGATCTTGTTGAATGACGGAGCAGGCTTTAAGGGCCATAAGGCCTACTCCTGCTCTTAATTCTTATGTTCTTAAGTTTTTATTTCAAAGAAGAGCAGGTCATTATCACATTGCTGTTTGTGGGAGCTTGCTGTGCGCAAATTGACTGGCATGTTTCCTACGTGATGTACCTGCCATGACTTAGGATCCATCAGGCAGTCCATCATCTGCACCCAATCTTTTCAATCCCTTCCCCATGAAGATGACAATAAAAAAGACCATCGATCACACCACGACCCAATTACAATCATCACTGTTTATATACATCAAAAACAAACAATGTGAACATGACACGACTGACAGCAATTCCAAATATTAAGCTATTCACCCTGTTGCTTACCCTTCGTGGCTATCTATAAGTGCTTTTGTGTAATCAAGTGCATTTACGAAGTGCAATCCCAGTGGCAGCAGCAGGTGAGATGGATGGTGATATGTCCTTGCTATACAGTGTAAATGCACACGAGGCTCATACTTGAAAGAAGGTCACTCTGTGACCAGTTACCTTTATTACCAAGACCTCAAGTGATGAAGGTGGGTGGAGCTTCCCCTTTTATACCTGAAAGTCCAGGTTAGGAGTATCTCCCACAAGTTCACCCCCTTGTGGTCAATGTTCTCAAGGTGTACAACTTAGGTCAGCTTATACATGGGTTACAATGATAGTTGAATACATGACATCACCTCTCCCGCCAAAGTCTTATTGGGATCACAGGTTAAGTCTCTCTGGTGGTTTACGCTCCCTTGCAGAGCGCCTGAGTTGGGGCTCCGGTTGTTGGGCGCTGGCCTGAGTGTCTGCTGTTTGCGGTGCCTCAGGTCTGTCCAGACTGCCCACAGTGACTGGGCTCTCCTCCACTTGGTTCCGGTGTTCGGTCACCTGTGGTGGAGTAAACTCTACGTCGTGTTCTTCCTCTGCTTCTTCTATGGGGTTGCTAAACCTCCTTTTAGTTTGATCCACGTGTTTGTGGCAGATTTGTCCATTGGTAAGTTTAACTACCAAAACCCTATTCCCCTCTTTGGCAATCACAGTGCCTGCAAGCCATTTGGCCCTGCAGCGTAATTAAGGACAAAAACAGGGTCATTGACATCAATACATCACGCCCTCGCATTCCTGTCACAGTAGTCACATTGTGGCTGACGCCTGCTCTCAACAATTTCTTTCATAGTAGGATGTATAAGGGATAACCTGGTTTTGAGCATTCCTTTCATTAGCAGCTCTGCGGGTGAAACCCCTGTGAGCGAGTGTGGTCGGGATCTATTGGTCAACAGAAGGCGTGATAAGCGGCTTTGTAGGGAACCCCCTTGGATTCTGAGCATCCCATGTTTGATTATCTGCACTGCGCGTTCCGCCTGGCCATTTGATTCTGACATGGTTGATTCCATTGCCTGCCATGAAGTCCTGGAATTCAGTGCTTGTGACCAAGGCATCCGGTAGACCATGGGCAGCGAACATTGCCCGTAGACTTTCTATCGTGGCAGAGCATGTGCTTGAATTTAAAATGGCACACTCAAACCATTTGGAGTAGGCATCTATTACAACCAAAAGCATTTTTCCCATGAAAGGACCTGTGTAGTCCACATGGATGCGTGACCATGGCTTGGCGGGCCAGGACCAGGGGCTAAGGGGTGCTTCCCTGGGTTCTTTGCCCAGCTGAGCACACATGTTGCACCTGTGAACATAAAGTTCCAGGTCTGCATCTATCCCTGGCCACCAAACGTGTGACCTGGCAATTGCCTTCATCATGACAATGCCCGGGTGCACATTGTGAAGTTCTCTGCTAAATACCTCTCTGCCCATCTGGGACTTGACTACTCGGTTTCCCCACAGTAGGCAATCGGCCTGAATCGAGAGTTCATCCTTGCGCCTATGAAACGGTTTAAATTCCTCAGGGCATGCCCCATACGTGGCTGTCCAGTCCCCATTCAGGACACATTTCTTAACTAAAGACAGAAGCGGTTCTTTATTTGTCCACACTTTAATCTGGCGGGCTGTCACAAGTGAGCCTTCGCTTTCGAAAGCTTCAACAGCCATGACCATCTCAGCATCATGCTCAGTTGCCCCCTCAGTGGTGGCTAGTGGGAGTCTGCTGAGTGCATTGGCGCAGTTTTCAGTGTCCGGTCTATGCCGAATTGTATAGTCATAGGCGGCTAACGTGAGTGCCCACCTCTGTATGCGGGCCGATGCATTCGCATGTATGGCCTTGTTGTCGGCCAAAAGGGACGTTAGGGGTTTGTGATCTGTCTCCAGCTCAAATTTCCTGCCAAACAGGTACTGGTGCATTTTTCTTACTGAATATACACATGCTAGCGCTTCCTTTTCTACTATCTGGTAGCCCCTTTTTTCCTGGGACAGACTTCTGGAGGCACAAGCTACCGGCTGTAACTGACCCTTGGCATTGACATGCTGCAACACACACCGACACCATAGGACGACGCATCGCACGTTAACACAAGTTTCTTACACGGGTCATATAACGTTAACAGTTTGTTGGAGCATAACAAATTGCGTGCTCTATCAAAAGCCCTTTCCTGGCTGTCACCCCAGACCCAATCGCGACTTTTGCGTAGAAGCACATGTAGCGGCTCTAACAGCGTGCTCAATTTGGGAAGAAAGTTACCAAAATAGTTCAGGAGCCCGAGGAACGAAAGCAGCTCCATCGTGTTACAGGATCTGGGTGCTCTCTGGATCGCTTCCGTTTTGGACACAGTAGGTCTGATCCCGTCTGCTGCTACCCTCCTCCCCAGGAATTCTACCTCTGGAGCGAAGAAGATGCACTTCGCCTTTTTCAGTCGCAGCCCTACCTGGTCCAGTCTGTGTAGCACCTCCTCCAGGTTGTGGAGGTGTTCTTCAGTATCGCAACCCATGATGAGGATGTTGTCTTGAAAAATCACCATCCTTGGAATCGACTTGGGGAGGCTTTCCATATTTTGCTGAAAGATCGCGGCGGCCGAACGAATCCCGAACAGACATCTGTTATACTCAAACAACCCCTTGTGTGTCGTGATGGTGGTCAGCTTCTTCAACTCACTCGCCAGCTCCTGGGTCATGTAAGCTGAGGTCAGGTCCAATTTTGAAAAAATTTGCCACTGCATAACGTCGCAAAGAGGTCCTCCATTCTCAGTAGAGGATACCTGTCTTGGAGTGTCACCTGATTGATGGTGGCCTTATAATTGCCACATATCCTGACCGACCCATCCGCCTTGAGCACCGGCATGATCGGGCTTGCCCAGTCACTGAATTCGACTGGCGAAATGATGCCTTCCCTCAGCAGGCGGCCCAATTTACATTCTATCTTTTCCCGCATCGCGTATGGCACCGCTCTGGCCTTGTGGTGGACTGGCCTGGCATCCGGGTTAATGTGAATCACTACCTTGGCCCCCATGAAAGTGCCAATGCTGGGTTGAAATAATGAGTCAAATTTGTCCAGGACCTGTGAGCATGATACTCGCTCCACAGGAGAAATTGCATTGACATCGCCCAATTTCCAGTTCATGACAGCAAGCCAACTCCTCCCCAATAGTACGGACCATCCCCCGGGACAATCCAGAGTGGCAACCTGTTCTCCGAATCTTTGTGGGTCCCGACTACCGTGGCGCTGCCTAGTACTGGAATAATCTCCTTTGTATATGTCCGTAGTTGTGCGTCAATCGGCAATAATTTTGGTCTCCTGGCCTTGGACACCCGCAACCTTTCGAACTGTTTGATACTCATCAGGGACTGGCTGGCCCCTGTGTCTAGCTCCATTAATACTGGGATGTCATTGAGGATCACTTTCATCATTATCGGTGGCGTCCTGGTATATGAACTGTATATGTGCTCCACATGAACTCGCTGAACTTCAGCTTCCAGCGATTTCCCCCAGCATTCATTTGGCCTCGTAGGGCTTACATCGGGTCCATCCTCCTTGTTCATCAACCTGGCTGCAGGCTTCCTGCACATACGCGTCAAGTGACCGCTGACATTGCAGTTTCTGCAGATATATTGCTGATACCTGCAAGCTCTGGCTGTGTGTTTGTCTCCACACCTCCAGCATGAGCTGGAGGCCCCGTTGTTGGAAACAAAGGTCCATTACCAGTCGATCGTCTCTGACTGTCTCTATAACTGTCCTTAAGCACACCACTAACAGATGTTGATGGCCCCATTACTGGCCGCATTGTCCATTGCGATGGCATGAATCGCTGTTCAGCTAGCCATTGTCTCTGTTGAATTCCCCCTTTGGTTTCGACTACATGCAAATCTGATTGCCTTTGTCTGCCTGGAGAACTGTGTGCCGCATTAACAATGTTGACTCCTTGGTCGTTTGCTGCATTTGAGCCAAGATTTTTGTCATACATCATTCTGGTCTCTTCCTCCCCTGAGATAAATATCTGGGCTATCAGAGCCGCCACTTCCAGGGTCAAGTCTTTGGTCTCAATCAGTTCCCTGAAAACCCCAGCGTGCCTGATGCCCTCAATAAAAAAGTCTTGCAGCATCTCCGCCCTGCATGCATCCGGGAACTTACATAGGCTCGCCAGCCACTGGAGATCTGCCACGAACTCTGGAACGCTTTGCTCTTCTCGCCGCCGGTGCGTGTAAAACCAGTGTCTCACCATGTGCATGCTACTCGCCGGTTTAAGGTGTTCACCGATCAACTTACTGAGCTCTTCGAACGTCTTGTCCGCCGGCTTCTCTGGCGCTAGAAGTCCCTTCATCAGGGAGTAAATTCTGGATCCAAAAACCGTCAGGAGATGAACCCTGCGTTTGTCGGCCGAATCCTGTCCCAACCATTCCTTAGTGACAAAACTTTGCTGTAGACTCTCAATAAAGTCATCCCAATCATCACTAACACAGTACCTCTCTTCTGTGCTGCTAGTGGCCATGCTCCCGTGGTTTAAATCCCAGTTTCTCGTCGCCAATGGTATGTCCTTAGTATACAGTATAAATGCACACGAGGCCCATACTTGAGAGAAGGTCACTCTGTGACCAGTTACCTTTATTACCAAGACCTCAAGTGATGAAGGTGGATGGAGCTTCCCCTTTTTTACCTGAAAGTCCAGGTTAGGAGTGTCTCCCACAATTTCACCCCCTTGTGGTCAATATTCTCAAGGTGTACAACTTAGGTCAGCTTATACATGGGTTATAATGATAGTTGAATACATGACAGATGGCTGCTGAGAATATGAAGAGGGTAGTTCAGATGTCCTCCTAGGATACCCTTGAGAGACTGTGGGATGCGATGGGCTTCAGCAGTTTGGGCCGCCTGGTTAACAGGCAACTGCAAGGACAATGGCACAGTGGCAGGGGCGGGAGCAGCAATGCTGGCATCCGGAGAGAGGACAGTAGGTTGCTGCTCCATGATTAGATGGTGGACGAAGTGTGTTGAGTTTGTGATGCTAGTGGTGTTGGCGCAGTTATTGAGAAGTGTGTTTGTGAGATGGGCTCTGACCTTGATCCCTCATGCCACGTCATTAAATATCTTGCGGAACTGGAGCCATGTCCTCGGGCCAGGGCTCCTGGCTGTCACCTCCTGGGTGATATCCTCCCATGTGCACTGCATTAGCTGCCTCTGTGTCCTCCTTCACTTCTGCAGGTAGAGTATATGCTCCTCGGTACCTCTACAACTAGGCCCTCCAGAACTAGGGTGCCCTCTCTCTAGGTCCTTGAGACATCCTTTCCTTCCACGCTGGCTTCTCTCTCATTCAGCGCACTCCAAACCTTCACTGGACGTGGGTGAGGGCAGGCTACATATAGAGCTCCAGGAAAATTTCACCGAATAAGCATTTGAGTGCTAAACCGACAATTTCCAGTTTCAATGCCTGTAGGCACATTTAAATCATGAAAATAATCAATTAGCCTGAAAATTGCATGCTAAATAAAACTTTCAAACCGATATTTCTTATTAGCACAGCACTCGTTTAACGCCTGTTTTCACCCTTTGGCCAAGATAACAACCGAAGAACCTTTTTAAAAATTCATTCTGGGATGTTGGCATCGCTGGCAAGGCCAGCATTTATTGCCCATCCCTAATTGGCCTTGAGAAGGTGGTGGTGAGTTGCCTTCTTGAACCACTGCAGTCCGTGTGGTGAAGGTACTCCCATAGTGCTGTTATGGAAGGAGTTCCAGGATTTTGACCCAGTGACCTTGAAGGAACAGCGATATATTTCAAAGTCAGGATGGTGTGTAACTTGGAGGGGAACTTGCAGGTGGTGGTGTTCCCCTATGCCTGCTGCCCTTGTCTTTCTCGGTGATCGAGGTCGTGGGTTTGCGAAGTGCTGCCAAAGAAGCCGTGGCGAGTTGCTGCAGTGCATCTTGTAGATGGTACCCACTGCAGCCGTGGTGCGCCGGTAGTGGAGGGAGTGAATGTTGAAGGTGATGGATGGGGTGCCGATCAGGTGGGCTGCTTTCTATTGGATGGTGTCGAGCTTCTTGAGTGTTGTTGGAGCTGCACTCATCCAGGCAAGTGGAGAGTATTCCATCACACACCTGACTTGTAGATGGTGGAAAGGCTTTGGGGAGTCAGGAGGTGAAACACTCACCGCAGAATACCCCGCCTCTGACCTGCTCTTATTGCCACAGTATTTATGTTGCTGGTCCAGTTAGGTTTCTGGTCAATGGTGACTCCAAGGAGGTTGATGGTTGGGTATTCGGCGATGGTAATGTCGTTGAATATCAAGGGGAGGTGGTTAGACTCTCGCTTGTGGAGATAGTCATTGCCTGGCACTTGTGAGGTGCGAATGTTACTTGCCACTTATCAGCCCAAGCCTCAATGTTGTCCAGGTCTTACTGTATGCGGGTGTTAGTGAAAATAAATTTACATAGACTCTAGTAAAGTAAGAGAGACAACTTTATTGCTAATAGAGCTCTGGGAGAAGAGTTGAGGTCCCACGACCTGCGAATCACCTTCTCCCCGAGTGCCTTGTGCCGCGGGGTTATAAGCAGTTTACAGGGGTCGGAATACAATCATTTAAATTAATTTACATACAACCAATCAATCCATATGGCAACGCAATTCATTTACATACAACCAATCAATCCACATGGCAACGCAATTCATTTACATACAATTTTTTAGTCCTGGTGAAACCCGATAGCATGGCGCGAGTTTGGGGGCCCTTCCTCTGTATCTTCTTTTGTGGTTAGTTATTCTGTTGCAAAGCTTTCTATGAAACAGTGGCCCGCACCTGGCCAGGAGTCACTTGTTGCTGCAGAGTTCATATCAGGGACAGCAGATAGGCTTCTTGGTACAAAGTTCATTTAGTGGTGGCTTACCCCATCATGCTTTGCTATGTCCGAAAATCCACTCCAACAGTTCCCCCTGTTGGTCCTGGAGGATGTTCACGAAATCCAGATGACCACAATGAAGGTGGCTCAGTGCCTACCTTCGAGGCAAGTTACTTCTCTGCCTTGCCTGTAGCTCTAGCCTACCTTTCATAGGTAGTGGTCTGTGCCTGCGTCGTCCGCTCCGTCTTCCTCGATGTCTCCGGGTGTTCCCATCAGATGTTCTTTTCCGGTGATCACGCTGGCAACCGGCACTATTCGGGTCATCATGACTTTACAGCAGATATTAAAACATCCGATAATCAAGCAACAAGTAATTATTATTACAACAAGAATAACTACTCCATGTGTTAAATAGGACCCCCAGGATCCCCCTAATAGCCAGTCAAGCCAGCTATTCCCTCTTTTTAGGCCTTGTCTGAACTCGTCAAGCTGCTTTCTTATGGCATCAATGGCTTGGGTGATATTGTATGATTCATCCGTAACATGCGTTATACATTTGTCTCCTATTATTGAACCAGCTGTATAACACTTTACGTCAGTGTTGCTAACACTCGTGAACTACTTATACCACCAATTTCTCAGTTCCCTTGAATTTGAGCCCGATCCGACCAATTGGTAAGCATCACACGGGTGTGCCCATGTTTCTGAGCTGACATGAGTTCCGTTGCACTGACCGCTGATAACTTGCCTCCCTGCAGTCATGTTCAGGCATCTTTGCTCATTACAGGTGCAAGTAAACTGGCCTCTATGCACTCGACAGTGCTGACGGGCACACTGTGTTTGCACACAGGTTGCGTTCTCGGGGACCAGGGCATATACACACCCCCATCCTTGTCCCGAGAAGCAAAGCGAGTAGCTTGCATTGTCTTAGCATACCGTTTCGTCCTTTCCCCGGGACCCGCTGCATACAGAATCTGTGGGATTTATTAATTCCACGCATCTTCCCTGTATACCCCTTCTATATTCGCCCGTTTGTCCCTCACAGGGTGCGTCCGAGCTATCCGCCGTATATAAGTCACGGGGGATCCACCCAGGGGTGGCCACGAACAGGGCCTCTACTGATTGGGCTAGTGGGTAACACACGGCTCGATTGCCGTGTAAACGTATATGGGTCTTGAAAAACAAGTTATCTTCTAATCCTATTAGCTTTACAACCGTGACAACATAGAGTAACGTGATTATATACGCTATCTTAGACATGTTTGCTACGCTCAAACAATACAATATTTACACATTAGCAGTAGCTGTAATTTGGACTTGCTTGCAGTCGTCGCCTGTTCGGGGTGCATAAACAAGTATCCTGGTTACATTATCGTGAATCACATGTCTTATATTTGCTCATTAGTTTCTTTGTACAATTTCAACTGGGTCCAATGTTTCCATACACTCTTCCCTCTTATGTCCAGACAGGCACAGGTGTATCTACTGATTATGACCTCATAGGGGCCATTCCATTTTGGTGCAAACCCTGGTTTTTCAGGTAATGTTTTTACCATGACGCGACGTCCCGCCATCAGGACGTCAGGGAGCCTTCCAAGCTCTTTCTGAGCGTCTCTCTCTTCCTGATTGTCTCTTAATAATTTACGCATCCCTTTGAGTTGAGTGCTTAGTTCCAAAACATACCGTTTAATTTTGTCTTTTAATGGGCCTACGTCGGCCCCACCTGTTATGATGCTTTCTGGTAATTGCATCGCCCTTCCTGTCATTAGTTCATAAGGGGTTAATCCGGTTGTCCGGTTTACCGTGGCTCTTAACTTCATTAATATAATAGGTAATACTTCTGTCCACGTTCTTCCTGACGTTTGCATGGCCTTGGCCAGGGCGTTCTTAAGGGTACGGTTCATGCGCTCTACCATTCCAGAACTCTGCGGGTGGTAGAGGATGTGGAATTTTATGGTTTTACAATCTTACCGGTGAAGTGGGTGCCTTGGTCGGAATCTATTTGAAGAGGCACTCCCCATTGGGGAATCACCTGCTCGGTCAATACCCTTGCCACTGTTGAGGCAGTGCAATCACGTGTGGGGATAGCTTCCACCCACCGGGTAAATTGATCTATAATCACTAGGCAATATCTTTTTCCATGGGATGGGGGCAAAGGATCTGTGAAATCAATTTGTAAATGTTCCCATGGCCCCTGTGGATGGGGCTGGTGTCCCATTTTAATTTTAATGGGCCTGCCTGGATTATATTGTGCGCACGTAATGCATCGATGGCAATGTTTGGCAATATCTCTCCCCATCCCCTTCCACCACCAATCTCTCCCAAGACTCCCGGTCATGGCCTCTCGTCCCGAATGGGACAGGCCATGATGCAACTCCAATAAGGTATTCTGTATGCATTCAGGCGCCATTACCTTGTTGTTTCGTCTCCAAACGTTATTCTTTCCTTGCGTTGCGCCCTGCTTTGTCCACATACTCCTTTCTTCCTCAGAAATGTCCTGGTGTAGTTTCTCGATACTTATCTGTTCGTCTCATAGAAATATAGAAAATAGGTGCAGGAGTAGGCCATTCGGCCCTTCTAGCCTGCACCGCCATTCTCGGACCCCAGCGGCGCTGACTGAGCTTCCTCACACTCCTCTTGTTCTAATGCCTCTTGTGCAGCTAAGTCCACAGCTTGATTTCCCTGGTGACTCAGCCAATCTGGACTGGCTCGGTCCGGTTCCCTTTGGTGGGCTTTAATTTTAATGACCGCTATCTGTTTTGGTTTATTACTTGCTGCTAAGAGAGCTCCTATTCTCAGCTGGTGTTTTATGGGATGTCCGCTGGTTGTGATAAAACCCCTCCTCCCCCATGCTGTCATATAATCGTGTACTACCCCGAATGCATATCTACTATCCGTATAGATATTAACGATCTTACCCTCTGATAGTTCCAGTGCCCAGGTGAGGGCTACCAATTCTGCCACCTCAGCTGACGATCCCCCATTAATTCGCCCTGATTCGACTGTCTCTAGATCCTGGTTAACTACAGCCCATCCGGTATGAGGTAGTCCCTCTACGTATTTTCGTGAGCCGTCCACAAACAAGGTTTGTTCTGCGGTTTGAAGGGGCGTGTCTTTTATTCTATCCTCTTCCATGTCCATATCCACGTCCCCGCAATCGTGGGGCTCTCCCTCTTGCACTATGCTCTCCGCGGGGTTTTCCCCTACATCTCTAATTATAGTTACTGCTTTGTTGGGTGGCAAGAGGACTGCTTCCCACTTTGCCCGTCTCATATTAGAAACGGTTCTCAGTTTTCCTGTGTTTAACATTGCTACCAACGTGTGTTTGGTGTGGAGAATGATGTTTCCGGTCATTACCACGGGCTCGCTTATTTTTACTGCCCGAGCTGCGCAGTCTAATGCAGCTATACATCTGGATAATCCAGTCACCACGGACCTTCGGCAGTGGAGTAATAGGCTATAGGTCTCCTTTTATCCCCGTGATCTTGGGTGACCACAGCCGTATAGAACCCATCTTCATTGGTACAGTGGATGTGGAAATCTTTACCCATGTCAGGCAGTCCCAATCCAGGTGCGGAGACTAGTTCTGACTTGAGTTTACTATACGCCTGTTCTTGTTCAGGGCCCCACTCTATAAGGTCTAGGGCCGGTTTTCCTCCCTTTATAGTCTTTGTATAGGCTCGGCAATCTTTGCAAACTCAGGGATAAAGTTCCGGCTGTAATTAAAGAGACCCAGTACCTTCCTCACCCCCCTTACCGTTACTGGTCTACGCATGTCCTTGACAGCCTTTTTCCTATCCGAGGGCATTTCTTTCAACCCCTTTGAAAGGCAGTACCCTAGGTACAGGACTTGGGTTTTCCCTACCTGGGCTTTCTTGGGGTTGAACTTAAGGCCTGCCATCTCCAAAGCTCGTAACACCAGGTATAGGGTTGCCTGATGTCCCGCCTTGGTTTCTGAAGCTATTAATATGTCGTCGACATATTGTAAAATACTATTTCCTGCCGGTACTTCTATTTGTTTTAGTACGTCGTTCATGATTTCGGAGGAATATGGCAGGACTATTATGGAACCCTTGTGGAAATAGGGTCCAAGTATATTGTTTATCCTCCACCGTGGCCATGGTCCAGAACTTAAAGAAGGGTAACATTGAAGGTATGTGGCGTGAATTGGCAAGTATAGATTGGCGAACGATACTTAAGGGGTTGACTGTGGATAGGCAATGGCAGACATTTAGAGACCGCTGTAACAACAATTGTACATCCCTGTCTGGCGTAAAAATAAAAAAGGGAAGGTGGCTCAACCGTGGCTATCAAGGGAAATCAGGGATAGTATTAAAGCCAAGGAAGTGGCATACAAATTGGCCAGAAATAGCAGTGAACCTGGGGACTGGGAGAAATTTAGAACTCAGCAGAGGAGGACAAAAGGTTTGATTAGGGCAGGAAAAATAGAGTACGAGAGGAAGCTTGCAGGGAACATTAAGACGGACTGCAAAAGTTTCGATAGATATGTAAAGAGAAAAAGGTTAGTAAAGGCAAATGTAGGTCCCCTGCAGTCAGAATCAGGGGAAATCATAACGGGGAACAAAGAAATGGCAGACCAATTGAACAAGTACTTTGGTTCGGTATTCACTAAGGAGGACACAAACAACCTTCCGGATATAAAAGGGGTCAGAGGGTCTAGTAAGAAGGAGGAACTGAGGGAAATCCTTATTAGTCGGGAAATTGTGTTGGGGAAATTGATGGGATTGAAGGCCGATAAATCCCCAGGGCCTGATGGACTGCATCCCAGAGTACTTAAGGAGGTGGCCTTGGAAATAGCGGATGCATTGACAGTCATTTTTCAACATTCCATAGACTCTGGATCAGTTCCTATGGAGTGGAGGGTAGCCAATGTAACCACACTTTTTAAAAAAGGAGGGAGAGAGAAAACAGGGAATTATAGACCGGTCAGCCTGACATCAGTAGTGGGTAAAATGATGGAATCAATTATTAAGGATGTCATAGCAGCGCATTTGGAAAGAGGTGACATGATAGGTCCAAGTCAGCATGGATTTGTGAAAGGGAAATCATGCTTGACAAATCTTCTGGAATTTTTTGAGGATGTTTCCAGTAGAGTGGACAAGGGAGAACCAGTTGATGTGGTATATTTGGACTTTCAGAAGGCTTTCGACAAGGTCCCACAAAAGAGATTAATGTGCAAAGTTAAAGCACATGGGATTGGGGGTAGTGTGCTGACATGGATTGAGAACTGGTTGTCAGACAGGAAGCAAAGAGTAGGAGTAAATGGATGCTTTTCAGAATGGCAGGCAGTGGGGTACCGCAAGGTTCTGTTCTGGAGCCCCAGCTGTTTACATTGTGCATTAATGATTTACATTGTACATTAATGATTTAGACGAGGGGATTAAATGTAGTATATCCAATTTGCGGATGGCACTAAGTTGGGTGGCAGTGTGAGCTGTGAGGAGGATGCTATGAGGCTGCAGAGTGACTTGGATAGGTTAGGTGAGTGGGCAAATGCATGGCAGATGAAGTATAATGTGGATAAATGTGAGGTTATCCACTTTGGTGGTAAAAACAGAGAGACAGACTATTATCTGAATGGTGACAGATTAGGAAAAGGGGAGGTGCAACGAGACCTGGGTGTCATGATACATCAGTCATTGAAGGTTGGCATGCAGGTACAGCAGGCGGTTAAGAAAGCAAATGGCATGTTGGCCTTCATAGCGAGGGGATTTGAGTACAGGGGCAGGGAGGTGTTGCTACAGTTGTACAGGGCCTTGGTGAGGCCACACCTGGAGTATTGTGTACAGTTTTGGTCTCCTAACTTGTGGAAGGACATTCTTGCTATTGAGGGAGTGCAGCGAAGGTTCATCAGACTGATTCCCGGGTTGGCGGGACTGACATATCAAGAAAGACTGGATCAACTGGGCTTGTATTCACTGGAGTTCAGAAGAATGAGAGGGGATCTCATAGAAACGTTTAAGATTCTGACAGGTTAGATGCAGGAAGAATGTTCCCAATGTTGGGGAAGTCCAGAGCCAGAGGTCACAGTCTAAGGATAAGGGGTAAAACATTTATGACCGAGATGAGGAGAAACTTCTTCACCCAGAGAGTGGTGAACTGTGGAATTCTCTACCACAGAAAGTTGTTGAGGCCAATTCACTAAATATATTCAAAAAGGAGTTAGATGTAGTCCTTACTACTAGGGGGATCAAGGGGTATGGCGTGAAAGCAGGAATGGGATACTGAAGTTGCATGTTCAGCCATGAACTCATTGAATGGCGGTGCAGGCTCGAAGGGCCGAATGGCCTACTCCTGCACCTATTTTCTATGTTTCTATGTTTCTATGAAGGCGAATTTCTCTTGTGATTCTGGGTCGAGGAGAAGTGCCCAGAAGCGTTTGGCTATGTCCAGGACTGTAAAGATTTTATGTTCAGGGGATAATCCATTAAGGATTGTGGAGGGACTGGCCACTATCGGGTATAGTTTGGGGGTGACCTTATTAAGGGCGGTGTAATCAATGGTTAGTCTATAACTCCCATCTGACTTCCCTACTGGCCATGTTGGTGAGTTACTGGTGCTAACAGTTTCTCTTAAGTTACCTTTTTCCACGAGTCCCTTTACTATTTCTACAACTGCTGTTCCGGCTTCGGGTCTTATAGGGTATTGCCGGTGTGGTTTATGAGGTGGTCCAGGGAACTTAATAGCGTCCATGTCCGCCTTTCCGGTATCCAATTTTGTCTGTGCCAAAACCCCGGGCACAGAGGCACAAATGCCGCCATATCCTCCAGACTCGTTATGCCAGTTGGTTTTTGTGGCTGTTCCTACACCTAAACTTTCCATATGGTGAGCTATCTGTCCCAAATCTCCCTTACTGCCATCTGCCTTTGGCCATGTTAATTTCCCCTCGCCACAATCAATCAGGGCCTGGAATTCCTTCATTACGTCATTCCCCAATATTGTTCCCTCACGATTCTTGCATACGTAAAATCTCATGGATATACATAAATTATTAATTTCCACCACTTGGGTGGTGCTCAGGTAGGCCAGTGTTGGCCGTCCATCTATTCCGTTTATTAATGCCTTTTTGTCGGTTATGGGGAGGGATAGATTGGTAATGGATATTGAGGCTCCAGTATCTACTAGCATCTCACACTGTCGGCCCCCTACGAGTGCAGACACATATATCCTTCCCTCCTTTTTACTTTGTACAGGGGCCGCCGGGCATCACAGGGTGGCTTTGTACTCCTGCCACTGCTGGTATTCCTGTTCTGACAGGGCCTTTGCCTTATTAGGATAGCCATTTTTACTATAGCAGGTCGTGTCTAAATGTCCCTTTTTGCCGCAATATGTGCATTGTTTTCCATGCGTTTCCCCTTACATTCTTTGTTAAAGTGACCCACCTTCCCGCAGTTATGGCATGTCCCCTTTTTCTGTCCTCCCCCCGTCCCTGTTGCAAAAACCCTTTCTTGTTTTATCTTTGTTTGGGATTTTGCATCGCCCCCTCCCTGGACGCCACTAGCCCACTCGACCAGTTCATCATAATCCTAGGTTACAATTATTCCCATTTTTATAATGGCCTGGTGTGCAGCGGATAGTCCGTCCTTAAATGCCTGGATAAATGCTCGGTCGCCGCGGTCCGGGTTTCCCTGTCCAGAGCATTCTTGATATATCTGGAATAATCGTTCCCCATACTCTGAGGCTCCTTCCCCCTTTTGTTGTTTGGTTGTAGTAATTTTACTCCAATTGGTAGGGGCATTACCTAAAACCCGTTGGATCTCGGTTTTAAAATGGCCAAAGGCCGCCTGTTGACCATCTACTTCAATGGTTAAAGGTACCGCGTGTGTCCAACGTCCCCCTGAAAAGTCGGCATTGGCTGCTACCGCGTCTCCTCCGGCCACTGTTCTCCACCGATCTGCCGGGCAAGCCGCTCGGACTAGTTGGTGGATATCTCTGAGGTGTAGTTGGTGGCCCACCCAAACTGTATCCAGCTCTGCCCAAAATTTGGTATTCGCACACCGGGGTTGTAGTTTACCCAGGGATGCCATTAACTGCTGTCTCTCACCGGGGGTAAATGGTTTATAGGGATTTGCTGCAGTTCCTCCCCTGGTGACTGGCACCGCCGGGAAGGTTTCTAGATCTTCCTGACCCGGGGCTGTTGCCGTACCTTGGTAATCTTCGTAAGGGGGCAGTGAGGCTGTTTCTTCCCCCCATTGGGAACGGTTCTGAATCTGTTGTTCTAATGCCAGGCATTTCTTTTCCCATTCCCTACATTTACCTTGTGCCTGACTTAATTGTTTACTTTTCTCCTCCCTTTTCTCTCTAACGTCCTTTACTTGCTCAATTAGTCCTGCTAACTGATGTACTAGTAATACTCCGGCCTTTTTGGTTTTATCTTTCTTTTGTTTTGCCATCCAATTTCATTGTTGTTCTAATGTCTGGGATACATCTCAGCCGACTTTCTGCATTTTTTTAATTAAGACTTGTCGATCGGTCATGTAAGAGTTAATTAGGGACCCGGGCGATCCACATTTTACGTCCGTTTCCTTACCTGCCATTGAAAATGTTTATTCTACGTTCCTGTATTCCCTTTTAGTTTATGGAATTTCCGAACTTAAATACTCACGGCCACGATTCACCTCGCAGAGACCTCTTGTCTTGCTCATGAAGATTAGCGTGTTTCCTTACCACCAGAGTCCGGCTCTTGGTTGCAGTGATCAGCTCCCTTCCGCACCGATTTCTATATCACCTTCTATGAACATTGGACTAAAATAATCAACCCCCGCATCAATAATTACTTTACTTTCAGTCTGCGTTGTACGCCACTACAGTCTGAATTTCTTAACTCTTATCACATACTATCACATACTATCAAGTTATGTCTCTTTACTTACTTAATCTATTTTATTCATTTGATACCACTTCGCCGGCCAGCCGCTTCCCCCAGTATAATTTCTGGGTGGTCAGAAATTGACTACTATCCCGTTCTACTGGGTCATATGACTATCCAGCTCCGCGGTATCCTGCCGACTACGCCAATTTGTTAGTGAAAATAAATTCACATAGACTCTAGTAAAGTAAGAGAGACAACTTTATTGCTAACAGAGTTCTGGGAGAAGAGTTGAGGTCCCGCGACCTGCGAATCACCTTTTCCCCGAGTGCCTTGTGCCGTGGGGTTATAAGCAGTTTACAGGGGGCGGAATACAATCATTTAAATTAATTTACATACAACCAATCAATCCATATGGCAACGCAATTCATTTACATACAACCAATCAATCCACATGGCAACGCAATTCATTTACATACAACTTTTTAGTCCGAGTGAAACCTGATAGCATGGCGCGAGTTTGGGGGCCCTTCCTCTGTATCTTCTTTTGTGGTTCGTTATTCTGTTGCAAAGCTTTCTATGAAACAATGGCCTGCACCTGGCCAGGAGTCACTTGATGCTGCAGAGTTCATATCAGGGACAGCAAATAGGTTTCTTGGTACAAAGTTCATTTAGTGGTGGCTTACCCCATCATGCTTTGCTATGTCTGAAAATCCACTCCAACATGGGCATGAAGTGCTTCACTTTCTGAGGATTGCGAATGGAACTGTACACTGTGAACATAAGAAATAGGAGCAGGAATTGGCCACCTGGCTCCTCAAGCCTGCAACGCCATTAAATAAGATCACGGCTGATCTAATCATAGACTCAGCTCCACTACCCTGCCCGCTCCCCATAACCCTTTATTCCCTTATCACTCAAAAATCTGTCCATCTCCGCCTTAAATATGTTCAATGACCCAACCTCCACAGCTCTCTGGAGCAGAGAATTCCATAGATTTACAACCCTCTGAGAGAAGAAATTCCTCCTCATCTCAGTTCTAAATTGGTGACCCCTTCTTCTGAGACTAGGTCCTCTAGTTTCAGTTTCCCCAATGAGTGGAACTATCTTCTCTGCATCCACCTTGTCGAGCCCCCTCATAATCTTATATGTTTTGATACGATCACCTCTCATTCTTCTGAACGCCAATGATTATAGGCCCAACCTACTCAACCTATCTTCATAAGTCAACCCCTTCATATCCGGAATCAACCTAGTGAACCTTCTGTGAACGCCCTCCAATGCAAGTAGATCCTTCATTAAATACGGAGACCAAAACTGTACGCATACTCCAGGTGTGGCCTCACCAATACTCTGTACAGTTGTAGCAGGACTTCTCTGCTTTTATACTCTATCTCCCTTGCAATAAAGGCCAACATTCCATTTGCCTTCCTGATTACTTGCTGTACCTGCTTACAAAATTTTTGTGTTTCATGCACAAGGACCCCCAGGTCCCTCTGTACTGCAGTACTTTGCAATTTTTCTCCATTTAAATTATAATTTGCTTTTCTATTTTTTCTGCCAAAGTGGATAACTTCACATTTTCCCACATTATACTTCAGCTGCCAAATTTTTGCCCATTCACTGAGCCTGTCTATATCCCTTTGCAGATTTTTTGTGTCTTCCTCACAATTTGCTTTCCCACCCATCTTTGTATCATCAGCAAACTTGGCTACATTACACTCGGTCCCTTCATACAAGTCATTGATATAGATTGTAAATAGTTGAGAATCCAGCACCAATCCCTGCGGCACCCCACTAGTTACTGTTTGCCAACCGGAAAATCATCAGCGAACATCCCCACTTCTGACCTTAAGATGGAGGGAAGTTCATTGATGAAGCAGCTGAAGATGGTTGTGCCTAGGACACTGCTCTGAGGAATGTCCTGGGACTGGGATGATTGAACTCCAACAACCACAACCATCTTCCTTTGTGCCATGGATGACTCTAGTCAGTGGAGAGTTTCCGCCCTGATGCTCATTGCCTTCAATTTTACTAGTGTTCCTCGATGCCACAGTCGGTCAAATGCTGCCTTGATGTCAAGGACACTCACTCTCACCTCACCTCTGGAATTCAGCTCTTTTGAGCTTGTTGGGACCATGGCTATAATGAGGTCTGGAGCCGAGTGGTCCTAGCGGAAACCAAACAGAACATCGGTGAGCAGGTTATTGGTGAGTAAATGCCATTTGATAGCACATGTCGACAACACATTCCATCACTTTGCTCATGATTGAGAGTTAACTGATGGGATGGTAATTAGCTGGATTGGATTTGTCCTGCTTTTTGTGAACAGGACATACCTGGGCAGTTTTCCACATTGTTGGGGAGATCATCATCATCGTAGAAACATAGAAACATAGAAAATAAGTGCAGGAGTAGGCCATTCGGCCCTTCGAGCCTGCACCGCCATTCAATGAGTTCATGGCTGAACATGCAACTTCAGGACCCCATTCCTGCTTTCTCGCCATTCCCCTTGATCCCCCTAGTAGTAAGGACTACATCGAACTCCTTTTTGAATATATTTAGTGAATTGGCCTCAACAACTTTCTGTGGTAGAGAATTCCACAGGTTCACTGCTCTCTGGGTGAAGAAGTTTCTCCTCATCTCGGTCCTAAATGGCTTACCCCTTATCCTTAGACTGTGACCCCTGGTTCTGGACTTCCCCAACATTGGGAACATTCTTCCTGCATCTAACCTGTTTAAACCCGTCAGAATTTTAAACGTTTCTATGAGATACCCTCTCATTCTTCTGAACTCCAGTGAATACAAGCTCAGTTGATCCAGTCTTTCTTGATATGTTAGTCCCGCCATCCCGGGAATCAGTCTGGTGAACCTTCGCTGCACTCCCTCAATAGCAAGAATGTCCTTCCACAAGTTAGGAGACCAAAACTGTACACAATACTCCAGGTGTGGCCTCACCAAGGCCCTGTACAACTGTAGTAACACCTCCCTGCCCCTGTACTCCAATCCCCTCGCTATGAAGGCCAACATGCCATTTGCTTTCTTAACCGTCTGCTGTACCTGCATGCCAACCTTCAATGACTGATGTACCATAACACCCAGGTCTCGTTGCACCTCCCCTTTTCCTAATCTGTCACCATTCAGATAATAGTCTGTCTCTCTGTTTTTGCCACCAAAGTGGATAACCTCACATTTATCCACATTATACTTCATCTGCCATGCATTTGCCCACTCAGCTAACCTGTCCAAGTCACTCTGCAGCCTCATAGCATCCTCCTCGCAGCTCACACTGCCACCCAACTTAGTGTCATCCGCAAATTTGGAGATACTACATTTAATCCCCTCGTCTAAATCATTAATGTACAATGTAAACAGCTGGGGCCCCAGCATAGAACCTTGTGGTACCCCACTAGTCACTGCCTGCCATTCTGAAAAGTCTCCATTTACTCCGACTCTTTGCTTCCTGTCTGCCAACCAGTTCTCAATCCACGACAGCACACTACCCCCAATCCCATGTGCTTTAACTTTGCACATTAATCTCTTGTGTGGGACCTTGTCGAAAGCCTTCTGAAAGTCCAAATACATCACATCAACTGGTTCTCCCTTGTCCACTCTACTGGAAACATCCTCAAAAAATTCCAGAAGGTTTGTCAAGCATGATTTCCATTTCACAAATCCATGCTGGCTTGGACCTATCATGTCACCTCTTTCCAAATGCTCAATAATTGATTCCATCATTTTACCCACTACCGATGTCAGGCTGACCGGTCTATAATTCCCTGTTTTCTCTCTCCCTCCTTTTTTAAAAAAGTGGGGTTACATTGGCTACCCTCCACTCCATAGGAACTGTTCCAGAGTCTATGGAATGTTGGAAAATGACTGTCAATGCATCCGCTATTTCCAAGGCTACCTCCTTAAGTACTCTGGGATGCAGATCATCAGGCCCTGGGGATATATCGACCTTCAATCCCATCAATTTCCCAACACAATTTCCCGACTAATAAGGATTTCCCTCAGTTCCTCTTTCTTACTGGACCCTCTGATCCCTTTTATATCCGGAAGGTTGTTTGTGTCCTCCTTAGTGAATATCGAACCAATGTACTTGTTTAACTGGTCTGCCATTTCTTTGTTCTCTGTTATGACTTCCCCTGCTTCTGACTGCAGGGGACCTACGTTTGTCTTTACTAACTTTTTTCTCTTTACATATCTATAGAAGCTTTTGCAGTCCGTTTTAATGTTCCCTGCAAGCTTCCTCTCGTACTTTATTTTCCCTGCCCTAATCAAACCCTTTGTTCTCCTCTGCTGAGTTCTAAATTTCTCCCAGTCCCCGGGTTCGCTGCTATTTCTGGCCAATTTGTATGCCACTTCATTGGCTTTAATACTATCCCTGATTTCCCTTGATAGCTACAGTTGAGCCACCTTCTCTTTTTTATTTTTACGCCAGACAGGGATGTACAATTGTTGCAGTTCATCCATGCGTTCTCTAAATGTCTGCCATTGCCCATCCACTGTCAACCCCTTAAGTATCATTCGCCAATCTATCCTAGCCAATTCATGCCTCATACCTTCAAAGTTACCCTTCTTTAAGTTCTGGACCATGGTCTCTGAATTAACTGTTTCATTCTCCATCCTAATGTTGAATTCCACCATATTATGGTCACTTTTCCCCAAGGGGCCTCGCACAATGAGATTGCTAATTAATTCTCTCCCATTACACAACACCCAGTCTAAGATGGCCTCCCCCCCAGTTGGTTCCTCGACATGTTGGTCTAGAAAACCATCCCTTATGCACTCCAGGAAATCCTCCTCCACCGTATTGCTTCCAGTTTGGTTAGCCCAATCTATATGCATATTAAAGTCACCCATGATAACTGCTGCACCTTTATTGCATGCACCCCTAATTTCCTGTTTGATGCCCTCCCCAACATCACTACTACTGTTTGGAGGTCTGTACACAACTCCCACTAACGTTTTTTTGCCCTTTGGTGTTCTGCAGCTCTACCCATATAGATTCCACATCATCCAAGCTAATGTCCTTCCTAACTATTACATTAATCTCCTCTTTAACCAGCAATGCTACCCCACCTCCTTTTCTTTTTATTCTATCCTTCCTGAATGTTGAATACCCTTGGATGTTGAGTTCTCAGCCCTGATCATCCTGGAGCAACGTCTCTGTAATCCCAATCACATCATATCTGTTAACATCTATTTGCACAGTTAATTCATCCACCTTATTACGGATACTCCTTGCATTAAGACACAAAGCCTTCAGGCTTGCTTTTTTAACACCCTTTGTCCTTTTAGAATTATGATGTAGTGTGGCCCTTTTTGTTTCTTGCCTTTGTTTACTCGGCCTTCCACTATTGCTTTTTACCTTTCTACCATCTGTTTCTGACTCCATATTACTTCACCCTGTCTCGCTGCATAGGTTCCCATCCCCCTGCCATATTAGTTTAAACACTCCCGAACGGCATTAGCAAATGTTACCCCGAGGACATCTGTTCCAGTCCTGCCCAAGTGCAGACCGTCCCTTTTATACAGGTCCCACCTCCCCCAGTCTCAGGCATTTGAATCCATCCCTCTCGCACCACTGCTCAAGCCACGTATTTATTCTAACTATCCTGCTTCCTCTACTCTGATTAGCACGTGGCACTGGTAGCAATCCAGAGATTACTACCTTTGAGGTCCTACTTTTTAATTTAACTCCTAGCTCCCTAGATTCAGCTTGTAGGACCTCTTCCCACTTCTTACCTGTATCGTTGGTACCTACATGTACCACGACAACTGGCTGTTCACCCTCCCTCTCCAGAATGCTCTGCAGCCGCTCCGAGACATCCTTGACCCTTGCACCAGGGAGGCAACAAACCATCCTGGAGTCTCGGTTGCAGCCGCAGAAACTCCTATCTATTCCCCTTACAATAGAGTACCCTATCACTATAGCTCTCCCACTCTTTTTCCCGCCCTTCTGTGCAGCAGAGCCACCCATGGTGTCATGAACCTGGCTGCTGGTGCTTTCCCCTGGTAAGTCATCTCCCCCAACAGTATCCAAAACGGTAGGCAGTCCCTCGTATTGAGGTTGACTTAATTCCACGCAAAAGAGGATTGAGTTCACGTGTTTCAATGAAGGACCTAATATTCCAGATCCCGAACTATATCCTGAAGGGTGGAAGATGCCTGTGCGTGGATTTTTTTAACGTGCGGTGGCCGTTGCACACCAGCCACCACATGGGCTTGACAGCTTGGTCCAGTGGCAAGGATTACAGTGGCCAAGACGACTGGAGACCAGCTCTGCTGCACCGACCTAGTGCGCACACAATCACAGTGTAGGCTGACCCTGAGCTCGCGCCTCTTCTGGCCCCAAACTCATGCCTCTCCTGGGCCCCGATCTCGCTGCTCCTGCGCTCCAACCTCACCGCTCCTGCTGTACTTTCCCACGCTCCAATCACCGACCTGGACCTTGATGAAGTCCAATCCAGTCGCCCTCTTCGCTGCTGTCACCCTTCTGCACCAGCTCACGTTGTACGCTCTCGCAGGTTCAGTCCACCGCACTGCTCCTTGTGGAGCTGGCCACGCTGGCTGGAGAGATGCCAGAGTTGTAGCTGTACAGGACCAGCTTGTCTGGAGGCGCAGCTAGTTCTGGAGCACAAGTCTTCAGCAAGACTGCGGGGATGTTGCCCGGTCCCATCGCCATTTCTGTATCGAGTGCGCTCAGCTGTTTCTTGATTTCATGTGGAGTGAATCAAATTGGCTGAAGACTGGCTTCTGTGATGGTGTGTGCTGTGTATGTATACACCCTGTACACTCAATGTACAGTTACATAAGACCAATGAATGTATCTTTACACTGTATACACTATGCCTGTACCACCAGAGGGTGCAACTGGTGGAGACCTAGAGGTCACCTGTACACTGCAGGTAACCAGGTATAAAAGGGAGCCCACCTTACTGTAACCTCATTCAGGAGCTGCAATAAAGGTCACAACAGTTCAAGTGCAATACCTTACCTCGCCGAGTCATTACTAGAGTGCTTACAGACATTACAGTGGGGACGTCAGGAGGATGCGGATATGGATCATCTACTCAGCACTTCTGGCTGAAGATGGAGTTCTAACGAAGGGTCATCGACTCGAAACGTTAACTCTGTTATTCTCTCCACAGATGCTGCCTAACCCACTGAGATTTTCAGCATTTTCTGTTTTTATTTCAGATGCCAGCATCCGCAGTATTTTGCTTTTGTGCAAATGCTTCATCCTTGTCTTTTGCACTTGAGTGCTGGACTCCATTATCATTCAGAGTGGAGATATTCATGGAGCCTCCCCCTCCTGTTAGTTGTTTAATTGTCCACCACCATTCATGACTGGATGTGACAGGACTGCAGAGCTTTGATTCTGATCCGTTGATTGTAGAATCGCTTAGCACTGTTTATAGCATGCTGCTCCCCCTGTTTAGCATGCATGTAGTGCTGTGTTGCAGCTTCCCCAGGTGGTGCCTCATTTTTAGATATGCCTGATGCTGATCCGGGCTTGCTCTTCTGCACTTTTCATTGTACCAGGGTTGGTCCCCTGGCCTGATGGTAATGGTAGAGTGAGGGATATGCCAGGCCATGAAATTGTAGGTTGTGGAATACATTTCTGCTGCTGATGATGGCCCACAGCGCCTCATAGATGCTCAGTTTTGAGTTGCTAGATCTGTTCTGAATCTATCCCATTTAGCATGGTGGTAGTGTCATACAATATGATGGAGGATGTCCTCAGTGTGAAGACGGGACTTCATCTGCACAGGGACAGTGCGATGATCACTGATACCAATGCAGTCATGGACAGATGCATCTGCAACTGGTCAATTGGTGAGGACGAGGTCAAGTACGTTTTCCCCTTGTGTTGGTTCTCTCACCACCTGCCGCAGGCCCAGTTTGGCAGATATGTCCTTCAGGACTCGGATAGCTCGGTCAGTGCCACTGAGCCACTCTTGGTGATGGACATTGAAGTCCCCTACCCAGAGTACATTCTGTGCCCTTGCTACCTTCACTGCTTCTTACAAGTGGTGTTCAACTTGGAGGAGTAATGATTCATCAGCTGAAGGGACGGCAGTAGGTGGTAATCCTCGCCCATGCTTGACCTGAAGCTATGAGAGTTCATCGGGTCCGGAGTCAATGTTGAGGACTCCCAAGGCCACTCCCCTCTGATTATATACTACTGTGCCGCCACCCCTGGTGGGTGTGTCTTGCCGATTAGATTAGATATCTAGATACTTAACCTAGGTACTTACGTCAGAATCCTTGGGTTCTGCAGCTCCACTTCTCTTGAGTTGGATGTAAAAAACCGCCTTCCTCCTCTCCAAGGAATTCCTACTATCACTAAATTCTCAGCTTCCACTCTGTTTGCGATTCACCCAGCTCTGTCTCCAAGCTCTGTGCCCAACAGTAGTGATTTGAGAAACTTTGTAAATTGCAATGTGGATCTTAAAGTTGCTGGTGGTTTAACAGGTGAACACAGGCACTGGTAGGGGAACATCTTGTACTTCAAATCAGGTTACATAGCATTTACTTATTAAATGTAAATCTCCCAAAGCAGTGGGTATCAACCCAAATAATGGGCTTAATTTTCCCCAGTGATTTATGCCATTTTTTTTGAGCAGGCTGCTCTTTTTGGCCGACGTTGAAAAACCAGTTTCCCCAATCAATTTGCACCAGTGTAACTCAGTTAGTTACGATTTTTTTAGGTCCATTTTTTTTTCAGCCAAAGTGAGTGTAACCAGCCACCTACGCCAATTCTGGCTACTTAGGGAAGTTTAGCCAGCTGAGAGTTACTCCAGTTGTGCTTAGGCCAGCGTATGTGGCCTCTCCAGAAGAACCTTCAGGAGAGTTAAGGAAATTGGTGCAGCAGATGCCCGGACTCACTAAAAGAATTGAAAAACACATAGCAGCAACTTACCTCCAACCCCGCCCGAAGGCTGTCTGGTCCCATTCTCGGTCCCCGGTTCATACACACACACAGGCTGTCTGGTCCCATTCTCGGTCCCCGGTTCATACACACACACAGGCTGTCTGGTCCCATTCTCGGTCCCCGGTTCATACACACACACAGGCTGTCTGGTCCCATTCTCGGTCCCCGGTTCATACACACACACAGGCTGTCTGATCCCATTCTCGGTCCCCGGTTCACATACACACAGGCTGTCAGGTCCCATTCTCGGTCCCCGGTTCATACACACACAGGCTGTCTGGTCCCATTCTTGGTCCCCAGTTCACACAGAGAGAGAGAGAGAGAGATCAGCTTGCATTGTGTCCCGGGGACCGAGAATGGGGACCGGACCGAGAGAATGGGGACTGTGAATCGGACCGGACCGGCAAGCTCTTCAGACGGGGTTGGAGGTAAGTTGCTGCTATGTGTTTTTCAATTCTTTTAATGTGTTGGGAGGTGGCTGTATGCTTCACTTTGCAGCTTCAGCTCGTATTGTGTCCCTGGTTACCATGGCAGCCCGATCTTTTTGGCGCAGATCAAGGCTCCACCCCCAAAACTAAAGGTCAGGTTAGGCCACACCAAAATGAAGTAGTCCAACGGGGAAACTTAGAATATTTTTTTTGGTGTACTTAAGCCCCAAAGAATTAGGCGTAACTCTTCAAGTATGCCAAGAAAATGCTTTGGGGAAAATTGAGCCCAACAAAACTAATATAGGGTGTGTAAATCCAGTTCTTCCCTGAATCATGATCACAACCAACATCAATTTTGAATTCTGCTACAAGAAAATGGGGCTGAAATTGCCCACTGCCCGAAACGGGATGCACCTTCCATTTAAAAAAAATGTTCTCCACCGCAACTGATGCAGCGGAGATTCCGTCGATATTCGGCACTTGGAAGTTTTTTTTTGATCGGGATGGATGTCGTGGCAGCTGAGGGGCGGAAGTGCCCTTGCAGCAGGTCGACCGCCTCGACCAGTCATCAGCGTGTTACACTGACACGTCACAACATCTCTCCCCTTCAGTTAAATGGGAGGGCCGCTGCGAGCTCTGCATACTTTTAAGTTAGGTCCACTGGGCCACCAGGGAGGGTTTCAGCCAGACCAGCAACCTGGCACCCAAGCGGGGGTGCCAGGCTGCCTGTTGGCGGCCCAGCCGAACCCAGGGGCATAAACCGGCAGGCGGTCGACAAAAAAAAATAACATGGCGACCACGGCAGTGCGCCCTCCCCTTTAAGGGCGGCCGGACCGCCATGCCACAGAGAGTGCACCGACACAAAAACCATCGACCGGTGGCTAGGCCACTCCCGCGGGGCAATACCGGGAAAGGGACCATTTCCCAAGGGAAATTGCGCGAGGAGGCCCATGACAGTCAGTAAGACATTGGCTCGTGCATGACGCAGCAGGAAACCGGGCACAGCAGTCCCAGGCACCGCTCTGAAACTTACAAAGGGCAATTTACAAAATGACGGCCCCGCCATGCAGAGTGGGCAGCCATTCCATGCCGTCCCATGGCCGATGCTTTCAGGCGGTCAGGGGCCTTATCGGGAGGGACAATTTCGGCCCCAATCATTTAAAAAAGTCGAAGTTCGTCTTGGTCTTAAACTCTTTCAGATGAAATAAAGATGGACACTAAACATTAAAAGGAGTTTGCATTATAGTGCTTATTGGCACAGACTCGGGGAAGTGGGGGCAGGGGGAGAAATTCAGTAACTTACAGTTTGGGGCGTTCACTTTTATAAATTTTGAAAAGTTAGCAGCAGGTGCAAACGATTGCTAACTTCTTCTAAATTGGGCTTTAGCGCCCCAGGAAAGAAGGGGGTGGTAACTGAGGCGCTAATGACCTCAGAGGCACTAACAGGAGAGCGCTACCCAATTTCGGGTAACTTAAATTCAGCAATCATCCTTCAATCCTTGACACTGGCTCATTCCAGCTCTTAAAGGGGAGGTTATACCAAGCTGCACCTTGTCATTTTCACCAGTGCTGCATTTGAGGGAGAGCTGTGAGCAAGTGCAACAAGATTCTTGGATGGCTGCTGCAAATCTAGCTGGAAGGAAGAGGGCAAGGCGATTCAATGACATGGCATTGGAGGCATTGGTGAGGACAGTGGAGAGAAGGAGGGATGTGCTGTTCCCCGCATCTGGAAGCATTACCACAGGTCTTCAGGGCCATGTGGAGAGAAGTGTCCGAGGAGGTGTCAGCCAGCACTGTATGATCGAACCCTCACACAGTGCTGGAAGAAGTTCAGTCGTGTGGTCAAGATGAGTATATGTTTCCACACCTTCTAAATACTAGCCTCTGAACCTCTGCCGGTGTACACTGCACAAACCACCACTCCTCCACCACTCACCCACCAAACATTTGCAGCTAATCAAACTTACATCCTCATCTCACACCTTGCCTACATTCATAGCTCTTTAACGACAGCAGGCAAATCTCACACATACATAGCTGGACCATTTACTCACACAAATTCCTTTCTTTTGCCGGCCAAGATGGCACATAATCGGAAGGAACAACAGAGGACTAGCGGAGGTGAACCTGAGCTGCAGGAGCTGTCTGACCTTGAGAAGTGAGCGCTGCAGCGCATTGACCCGCAGGTGGTGGGTGCCGTGGCCATTGGAGATCTCGACCCCGCTGGGGGCAACAACGATCCCCTTTCCTTTTCTCATCCCATTGCTCCCTCACAACAGAAGGCTTTATCACTTTCTACCTCTGATATTGTTTGCCTTCCTGCCCCCTGTCCTCACCTAAATGCGAGTCTTGTGCCATTTATGCTTTCAGATAATCAGCAAGCAGATGATCAGCCTGTACCTGAGTCCCCACTCCCCCATGACACTGACAAAGGAGAAGAGGAGGACCCAAGCACTGTCTCACTGCATCTCTCACCCACAGACACAGCTCAGAGACTGGCACTATGCGGTCCTTAGAGGTTAGCTTGCCAGAGGGGTCTGCACTGGGTGATGCACCGGGATCTAGTGGGCTGCAGCAAAGTCAAAGGGAAAGGGTAGCACGGGGGCCAGCTCCCCGGAGGGAGAGTTTGTGCGTGAGTTCTGCTGCACAGGACTCAGACGAAGACCTCGATGGGGAGGCGTTCACAAGAAGGGTGATGGCCATGCTCTCTGACATGATAGATGCAATGGCAATGGTGCCCGAGAGCCTCTCTGCTATGGTAAGGGGCATGGAGGAATCCACCTCCAACATTGCACAGAACTCTGCGCACACCATAATTTCCAGTCTGCAGACGATGGTGGAATCCCAGAGAGACCTTGCAGATCCAGACCTCGTGATGCATGTCATGGGTGATGTGGCAACTTCCATTGCAGTACAGGTGGAAGCAACGCAACATAGAAACATAGAAACAAAGAAAATAGGTGCAGGAGTAGGCCATTTGGCCCTTTGAGCCTGCACCATCATTCAATAAGATCATGACTGATCATTCACCTCAGTATCCCTTTCCTGCTTTCTCTTCATACCCTTGATCCCTTTAGCCGTCAGGGCCATATCTAACTCCCTCTTGAATATATCTAACGAACTGGCATCAACAACTCTCTGCGGTAGAGAATTCCAGAGGGTAACAATTTTCTGAGTGAAGAAGTTTCTCCTTATCTCGGTCCAAAATGGCTTACCCCTTATCCTTAGACTATGTCCCCTGGTTCTGGACTTCCCCAACATCGGGAACATTCTTCCTGCATCTAACCTGTTCAGTCCCGTCAGAATTTTATGTTTCTATGAGATCCTCTCTCATTCTTCTAAACTCCAGTGAATAAAGGCCCAGTCGATCCAGACTCTCCTCATATGTCAATCCCGCCGTCCCGGGAATCAACGTCGATGCGTTGGCTTTTCGGTCTTTCGCCGCCCCTGTTAGTGCCCAGGAGGGACGGCAATGGCAGTGGTAAGCACTACTGGATGGGCGACCAGCTTCCAGCGCCCCGCCGGGAATTGCGGTGTCCGGAAGAGGCGAGCCAGTGTGTAACGCCCCTGGTTGCAACACCAGTTAAATTTTTGGCAGCATCCCAATCCGTAGCGCTCAAAAGCGCGCCCTGCTGGGAACCCTGTGAAAACTGGCGTTCCAAGCCTTAGCGGCTGCAGTGAGGTAAGTAATGTAGACCTCAGTTAAGTGTGATTGTTTTTTTTTTACAATTTATGTTGTGGTGGCATGAGGTATTTATTGGGAATGCTTTTGGTGGGTTTTTTTCAGGTTTTTCCTCCCCGCCCCCCCCGTCCCCCCAGGCCTCTCTTAGAGCGCTCCGAGGCTATCTGTTTAGCTCGGGATTTTCAGTTGCTCAGCTGGCCTGGCACCCTAAGAGAGGTGTGTAATGCCTCCCTTAATGCTCTGCTCCACAACAGGGCCCAGCTAATGAATTTTGTTGACTGAGGTGCAAACTGTTCCTGGGCACAAACTTTACTGCCCTGCTGCCATATCACCCCAAAATAAGCAGAACCAAAAATCTAGCCCGATATGTTGTAATGCAACAATGGTTGGTGGCATTGAGTCTTAGACTGATCTCATACAGTCTCAGCTGGATACCACGTGAGTTCTGACTGCTGTCACTGTCGTTGGGTCTACCACAGTCCACTGGGGATCTCACGGTGTCACAGCCGGCCACCAATCTGTGCTCAAGTAAATTGGTGGGGTTGCTGAGGTGCTGCCCTGGGGGAGTGGCATTGGGTCAGTGCAGCAGGAACCTGCTGTCCTCTCTCAGGAGGACAGCATTCCTGATCCTGCCACTCTGCCATTGCACTTGTTGCTACCTGTCACCCAGCCAGCCCAGACTGCAGCCGCCAAGCCTGAGGTGGTGCAGTCTGCAGTTGGCCTTTCCAGGCCCAGAGCTGGTCGAGGGCATTCTGCAAGGCCATTTGTAGTCTCTGGCCCTGACAGACAGCAGCCTTCTGTTATGTCTTTAGATGCTCTGATAATGACTCCACGAGGCAAGGTATTGTACTTGAATTGTAATGACCTTAGTCCATTTAATATAACACCAGAAAGAGGATACCACATAGTGAACTCCCTTTTATACCTAGGTATCTGTGGTGTACAGGTGACTCCTGGGCCTCCACCAGTTGCACCCTCTGGTGGTGCCAGCATAGTGTATACAGTGTGAACCTTGTTGATGGTATCTCCGGTAAACATGTCTCCATCTTATGCAACTATACATTGACTACGCAGAGAGTATAATCTATAGTATACATATATAACATCACTCTCCCCCAAGTCTTTTGTGCCAATACCTTTGCACTATGTGCTCTGGATTAGCTCTCCCCAGACTTAAGTGCCAATAGACCTTGCACCTTGGCTGTGCTATGGCTTGGCTCTCTCCCTGTTAACCCCCAAGTCCTTATTGCCACAACGTTGGGTAGTGGTTACCAGTTGGGATGGTTCGATGATGCAGTGGGGCTTCAGTGGGTTCTGGGTGTGATCCATGTGTGTGTCCATGGCTACATACATCCATTTTCCCCCCCACATGTAGATCATGCTAGTGGCTCATCACATTAATATACATTCATACACATTCAAGTCCAGAAAAGAAAATTTGCATTTACATCATTGCATTTGTGGTACAGTTGTGAGGCAAGTACATTTGACTGGTGAGATACATTGATGGTACATCTTTGAGATCAGTGCTGGGTAAGCACCAGTACATGAGGACAAGCTAGTTCTAGAGCTGCTGGATGGTGCCCAGGTAGCCTGGTGGCGGCGCGTTGCCCGTTGCTGGCAATGGGAACCCGGATGGCTTGAGTTGCCTGCTCTCGGGGCCTTTGCCATTGCTCCTAGCGTCGGGCAGGTTCACAGATGCCTGTGACCTCCCTGTCCTCTCCTTGTGCCCCGGGTCGCTGCTGCTCCCAGAGGAGCAGTCGTCTAGCAGTGCACAGGGAACTGCTAACTCGCTTGCCTGGACGTTATTTGGTTTGGGATCCTGGCTGTTCCCGGTCCCAATTAGGAGAAGCGTTGTGGGTGACCCTTTGATCCCGGGTGTAGCCTTGGTGGCGATGGGGTCTGGGAGCTGCGCCTTAGCGCAGTTTGCTCTTTCAGGCTTGTGGTGCCATCGGGTGCCTGAGAGGTGGAACCAATCAGGGTCAGGGTATCGATACCAGTGCTGTTGGCCTCCTGAGATCGCTTCCTCTGCAGCTTGTCTATTTTAGCTGCTTGTGGCCACACTCTGTGGTTCATCACTCTGGTCCCAGGGGGCAAGCTACAGCATTGGGTATCCCTCTGAACCTGTGTGCTTCTGATGGGTGCTTTCCTGCTACATTATCAGAATAGAGTTGAAATCCTGCATCGCACGTTTCATTGCTTATTGTAGATAAACTGTAGCTCCGATCACAATCGCCCGATTTTTCTTTGCTGATTGCATGTGTAAAACTCTGATCATCAAGTACAAGCTTTACAGTAGCTCACAGTTGTTATTACACTGTCCCTTTAAGTGTGGTGGGTTGCTGGCCTCCTTTAAGAGAGCCTTGCTATCTTTACCCCAATCCTCTTTTTCGCTTGGTATCACGTGTTGCTCCATCAGCGCTACACCTCGTGGTCTGGGAACCGCCATCTTTTCCTTCAGTGCTTCACCTCGTGGTTTGGGTGCCATCTTTCTTCCATCCACGATGTCGGCTGCTGTGATCCTCTTCTCCCCGGGTTCTGCCACCGAAGCTGGGAATTCGCCTTTGGATCCGATTTTCTTCCTCCGGAGTCCTGCCACTGGAGCCTGGAAGGTGTGTTCGGGTCGTCTCAGCTGGATCATCTCACGCAGTCGTGCTGAGCTGTCTGTGCCTCAGGTGCTGTGCTGGTCTGCTCTCTGGTGCCGGATCCAACCTAAGGTGGGGGCTTGCTTTGCTTTTGAGCACGGGTGACGTCAATCGCTGGAGGGATGAAATCTTCCCAGCTCCAATGGATCTGCTCCATCCAGCTTCTTCCGAGTAGCGTTGGTCCATCACCTGCAACAATCCACACTGGTAACTTGTGCACCGTGCCACCATGGAGTACCTGAACATTTGCACTACCGATGACTGGGATAAGTTCATTGGTGTAGGTGAGCAGCTTTGCTTGAACCGGGACCAACTTGGGTCATTCAGTTTGATTGTCCCATAGCTTCTCAAAGACTTCTCGATTCATTACTGACTGGCTCGCCCCTGTGTCCACCTCCATGAAGACTGGAGCGCCGTTTATCTCGACTTCCATTCTCAACGGGGAACATTCTGTGACGCTGGTAAACATTTTGTACACCTCATCGTGGGGCTGAGCTGTCTCTCTCACCACCTCTTCATAATCCGTGCTGGATTCATGGCCCTCTGCAGACTCTTCATCAACACGGTGAGTCCTATTTCTTTTACATATTCGCTGGAGGTAGCCCTTTGTGCTGCACTCTTTGCACACATAGTCCTTAAAACGGCACTGGTGAGCCCGGTGATTTTCTCCGCAACACCAACATGGTGCTAACTGATTAGACCCCCTCGGCGGACTCAAAATTAAGGGACTCAGGGGCCGGTTCCCACTCCCCGAGAAGATTCACAGTCTACAAACCTGCCTCTAAAAGGCACCAGTCTAAGTCTTTAGTCCTGAGGATGAGTAATCCGCCAAGAGCCGCAGGTCGAGGTCATGAATGCCTGGCTCATGGTGATGGCCTTCTGCAGTGTGACTCTGGTATCCGCAGATAGTAGCCTGTGAAGAAGGCCCTCATGGTCGATTCCGATGACAAAGATATCTCACAGCGCTTCAGTGAGGTGTTCGCTGAAATGACATGGTGCCACCAGCCTCCTGAGGTCTGCAGCATATTTCATGATTGACTGGCCTTGGTGGGTGTAAAACTGGTGTCTGGTTTGAATTGTTCTTGGATCAGCGTTACAAGCTCCTTGTACATCTTGGTTGTTGTCTGCGCTGTGCCAGCAAGTCCCTGACGAGGCCATAGACAATGGGCCCACAACTGCTCAGCAGGATAGCTCTGCGTTTAACAGCCAGCGTGGCCGGATCATTGACTGCCAGGTCATTTGCTGTGAAGAAATGGTTGAGCCTCTCCACAAAGGCATCCCAATCATCTCCATCGGCGAACTGCTGCAACGTAACAAGGTTAGCCATTTTCACGTGAAAGCCCGTAATCTCGTCGCCAATTGTTATGTCTTAAGATGCTCTGATAATGACTCCATGAGGCAAAGTATTGTACTTGAACTGTAGTGACCTTAGTCCATTTAATATAACTCCAGAGTGAGGATACCACATGGTGAACACTCTTTTATACCTGGGTACCTGTGGTGTACAGGTGACCCCTGGGCCTCCACCAGTTGCACCCTCTGGTGGTGCCAGCATAGTGAATACAGTGTGAACCTTGTTGATGGTACCTTTGGTAAACAAGTCTCTATCTTATGCAACTATACACTGACTACACAGAGGGTATATCTATAGTATACATATATAACACCTTCCACCAGCCCCTCTGCAGCCACAGGGGCCACACTGCAGAGGAGCTCTAGAATAGGGAAACCGAGTGTGAAGAAGGGATATACGGTATTGCACAAGAATGATTCTTAAATATACTTTTTGTGTATAATACTGGAAGTGGCCTGGAATTCACTTTAATCAAACTCCGATGAGACGGTCGCGGAACACCCTTGTAGAATCACGATTGAGTGGCTGCCTCTCCCGTTGTGTTGCTATTCCTGTTCCTCCTTGTCCTCCTCTTTGTTCTCCTCCTCCTCCTCCTCCTCCTCTTGCTCCTCCTTCTGCTTCTCCTCCTATGGTCCGCTCATTGATGTTCCTGGTGGTGGTATGGCTCTCATTATGGGCTCAAATTTTGGCCACTGGAAATTTCTGGCGTACGTACTAGAGGTGCACCAGTTTTCCACGTGTGGAAGTGCGGCAAAAATCTTCAGGCCAATTTTGGCCGCTGTCCCGGGTCTTCTAGCTGCTGGCGTGGTGTGGCGATTGGGTCTGTGGGTGGAGCCAGTGTCCTGCGCTGGAAACGGTGCTGGGAAGCTGGACATGCGCAGTAGGATTGGGATTGCTGTGATCGCACATGTGCAGTAGAATCGGGTCAGTGGGTGAGTGAGAGAGCTGCAGTTTCAACTGACCACGCATGTGCAGTAGAATCGGGCTGCCATTAGTGGAGAAGTTATGAAAATCAATAAGCACAACAACAATCGCTGCCCGCACCCCGCCACACGAGACAGAATCAAAAAGCAATATTGCAGCTTATTGTTTATTAGATCCACCGTGTAAAGTCTTTACACAATATCACAAATCCAAACGAGGCACATTCTATGGACAAGGTCACTCCATGACCTGAACTTTTATTCACAGGATCAAGGAGTGATGACCCTGCGTAGGACCTCCCTTTATATACCTGGGTGACAGGTGAGGAGTGTCTCCCACAAGTTCACCCCCTGTGGTCAAGGTGTGCATTTCTTATGTATATACAGTATTCCAGTGTTGTTACATAAAGGTTACATACATGACATCACCTTCCCCTCAACATCTTATTGGGATCACAGGTTAAGTCTCTCGGGTGGTCTGCGCTCTCTCGTGGAGCGCCGCAGTTGAGGCTCTGGTTGTTGAGCCTTGGTATGCGTGTCTGTCACCTGTGGTGATTCCGGCCTGTCCGGGCTGACCGCAGGGACTGTGCATGCTGCTGAATGTTCTTGTTGCTCGTTCACTGGCGGTGGTGTGAATATCATCTCATGATCTTCCTCAGGTTCCTCAGTGTCCATGCTGAACCTTTTTTTTAAACTTGGTCCAGATGCTTGTGGCATATCTGGCCATTGTTAAGTTTAACCACTATGACCCTATTCCCCTCTTTGTCTATTACAGTACCCTCAAGCCATTTGGGCCCCAAAGTGTGATTGAGAACAAATACGGGGTCATCAATTTCTATACATCTCCCCCTTCAATTTCGGTCGCGGTACTCGTTTTGGGACTGGCGCTTGCCCTCAACAATGTCGGACAGGACTGGATGAATGAGGGACAGCCGAGTTTTGAGTGTTCATTTCATGAGTAGCTCCGCAGGCGGGACCCCGTGAGCGAGTGCGGTCAGGATCTATCGACCAGCAGGAGGCGCGATAGGCGGCATTGAAGGGAGGGTCCTTGAATCTAGAGCATGCCTTGCTTTATGACTTGGACCGCACGTTCCACCTGGCCATTGGAGGCGGGCTTGAACAGTGCTGTCCAGACATGGTTAATGCCATTACCCGACTAAACTCCCGGAATTCGTAGCTTGTGAAACATGGGCCATTATCGCTAACAAGGATGTCCGGCAAGCCGTGCGTTGCAAAGACTGTGCGCAGACTCTCCACGGTGGTGGATGTCATGCACGAATTCAAAATGATGCACTCGATCCATTTCGAGTACGCATCAACCACAATGAGAAACATTTTTCCCATGAACGGGCCCGTGTAGTCTACGTGAATACGTGACCATGGCCTAGTGGGCCAGGGCCAGGGGCTGAGCGGGGCCTCCCTGGGGGAATTACCTTGCTGGGCACACATCGTGCACCTGCGAACACAGTGTTCCAGGTCTGAATCAATTCCCAACCACCACACATGTGACCTTCATCAGCACGATGCCCGGGTGCTCGCTGTGGAGTTCCCTGATGAATGCTTCCCTGCCCCTCTGGGGCATGACGACCCGGCTGCCCCATAGTAGGCAGTTGGCTTGGATGGAGAGCTCATCCATCCGTCTGTGAAACAGTCTGACCTCCTCAGGGCATGCTCCGTGTGCGGGCGCCCAATCCCCAGTCAGGACACATTTCTTAATCAAGGATAGGAGGGGATCTCTGTTGGTCCAGATTTTGATCTGGCGGGCGGTGATGGGGGAGCTTGCACTGTCAAAGGCATTGACAGCCATGACCATCTCAGCGCTTTGATCCGCTGCCCCCTCAGTAGTGGCCGGTGGAAGCCTGCTGAGTGCGTCAGCGCAGTTTTCGGTGCCGGGCCGGTGTTGGATGGTGTAGTCATACGCAGCGAGCGTGAGAGCCCATCGCTGTATGCGAGCTGACGCATTGGCATTGACAGCCTTGCTGTCTGACAGCGGGGATGTTAATGGCTTGTGATCCATTTCTAATTCGAACCTCCTGCCAAAAAGATACTGATATATCTTTTTCACCCCATTGACACATGCGAGTGCTTCCTTCTCAACCATCCCATAACCCCGTTCAGCTTGAGAGAGCGACCTGGAGGCATAAGCCACAGGTTGTAGTTGGCCCTCAGCGTTACCCTGCTGCAACACACACCCAACCCCATAGGACGATGCATCACATGTCAGAACCAATTTCTTACGGGGGCCGTACAGGGTCAACAACTTATTTAAACAAAGTAGGTTCCGCGCCCGATTGAAAGCCCGTTCCTGACAGTCCCCCCAAAACCAATCACAAACCTTACGCAGGAGCACGTGTAGCGGCTCCAACAATGTGCTTAAGTTCGGCAGAAAGTTCCCGAAATAGTTCAAGAGTCCCAGAAATGAACGCAACTCCGATGTGTTGCAGGGCCTGGGCGCTCGTTGAATCGCCTCCGTTTTGGATTCGGTCGGCCAGATCCCATCTGCAGCAACCCTCCTGGCCAGAAACTCAACCTCGGGAGTCAAAAACACACACTTAGACTTCTTGAGTCACAGGCCTACCTGGTCCAGTCAGGGTAGCACGTCCTCCAGGTTGTGGATGTGGTCCTCGGTGTCACGACCGGTGATGAGGATGTCGTCCTGAAATACGATTGTTTCAGGAATGGATTTGAGCAGGCTTTCCATGTTTCTTTGAAAAATCGCGACCGCTGATCGAATGCCAAACGGACACCTGTTGTAAACAAACAGTCCCTTGTGCGTGGTGATGGTGGTCAGTAGTTTAGATTCATCGGCCAGTTCTTGAGTCATGTAGGCTGAAGTGAGGTCCAGCTTGGTGAACAGCTTGCCGCCTGCCAGCGTGGCAAAAAGGTCCTCCAATCTTGGGAGTGGGTATTGGTCTTGTAGGGACACCTGGTTGATGGTGGCCTTGTAGTCACCACAGCTCCTGACCGAGCCATCCGCTTTTAGGATGATGGGGCTCGCCCATTCGCTGAATTCAATGGGCGAGATGATGCCCTCTCTCAGAACCCAGTCCAACTCGCTCTCAATTTTCTCCCGCATCACATACGGCACAGCTCTGGCTTTGTGGTGCACTGGTCTGGCATGTGGGGTGATGCGTATCACTACTTTGGTACCTTTGAACGTCCCGATGCCAGGTTGAAATAGACTCAAATTGCTGTAGGACCTGTGAGCATGAACTTCGCTCCACAGATGACATGGCGTGCACATGCCCCCATTTCCAGTTCATCTCAGCTAACCAGCTCCTCCCCAACAGTGCGGGACCATTGCCCGGGACAATCCAGAGCAGCAGCCGATTCACTGATCCATTGTGTGTGACCGTCAACATTGCACTTCCTAGCACTGGAATGATTTCTTTGGTGTACGTCTGTAATTATGTCTTAATGCGTTCTAGTTTGGGTCTGCTGGCTTTGAACGGTCACGGCTTTTCGAATTGTTGAACACTCATGAGTGACTGGCTGGCCCCCGTGTTCAGCTCCATGCGTGCAGGGATGCCATTTCATAGGACTTTCATCATCATAGGTGGCGTTTTGGTACATGAACTGTGAATGTTTGCCACATGAACCCGCTGAACTTCAGCGTCCATTGATTTGCCCCAAGTGTCATCCTGCCTCGCAGACCTCTCATCTGGTTCATCCGTCTCATATATTAGCCTGGTTACAGGCTTTCTGCACATTCTGGCTAAATGGCCACTGAGGTTACAATTTCTGCAGACAAACTGTTGAAACCTGCAAGTCCTGGCAGCATGTCTGCCCCCACACCTCCAGCATGAACTGAGATTCCCATTGTTGTGAATAAAAGAGCTGTTACAAGGCATTCCTCACTGATTGTCCCTTTGACTGCTCTTGAGCACCCTGTTCATGGGTGTCAATGGCCCCATCCCGGGCCGCATTGTCCACTGGGGGGCCGTAAATGTCCGTTCAGCCTGTCATTGTCTCTGTTGGAGACTTACTCTTGAAGTGCACTTTCCTCGCGCCTGAAGTGGAGTTCTTGGGGAGGAGGATTGCGGCATCAGGCCCACCGATTCGAAGACGGAGGCAATCAAGAATGCACCAAGGCCACAGAACATGATGGAACTGCGGTCTTTTCTAGTACTCCTGAATTACTTTGGTAACTTCTTACCGGGTCTCAGCACACTGTTAGAATCACTGCATGTCTTACTGCGTAAAGGAGATGAATGGATTTGGGTTCAAAAGCCAAGAAAATGCCTTTGTAAAAGCTGGAAAATTATCATGTCCAAACAAATTGCTTGTGTTGTATGATCCATGTAAGTGTTTGATACTAGCATGTGATGCGTTGTCATATGGTGTTGGGTGTGTATTGCAACAAGCTAAAGATTTTGGGAGACTGCAACTGGTTGCTTATGCATCCAGGAGTCTGTCAAAGGCTGAGAGAGCCTACAGCATAATTGAAAAAAAAGCGTTAACGTGTGTCTATGGGGTAAGGTGACACAAAGCTGGGTGGCGGTGTGAGCTGTGAGGAGGATGCTAAAAGGCTGCAGGGTGACTTGGACAGGTTAGGTGAGTGGGCAAATGTGTGGCAGATGCAGTATCATGTGGATAAATGTGAGGTTATCCACTTTGGTGGCAAAAACACGAAGGCAGAATGTTATCTGAATGGCGGAAGATTAGGAAAAGGGGAGATGCAACGAGACCTGGATGTCATGGTACATCAGTCATTGAAAATTGGCATGCAGGTACAGCAGGTGGTGAAGAAGGCAAATGGTATGTTGGCGTTCATAGCTAGGAGATTTGAGTATAGGAGCAGGGAGATCTTATTGCAGTTGTACAGGGCCTTGGTGAGCCCTCACCTGGAATATTGCGTTCAGTTTTGTTCTCCTAATCTGAGGAAGGACATTCATGCTATTGAGGGAGTGCAGCGAAGGTTCACCAAACTGATTCCCTGGAAGGCAGGACTGACATATGAGGGGAGACTGGATCATCTGGGCCTTTATTCACTGGAGTTTAGAAGGATGAGAGGGGATCTCATAGAAACATATAACATCCTGACGGGACTGGACAGGTTAGATGCAGGAAGAATGTTCTCGATGTTGGGGAAGTTCAGAACCAGGGGACATAGTCGAAGGATAAGGGGTAGGCCATTTAGGACTGAGATGAGGAGAAACTTCTTCACTCAGAAAGTTGTTAACCTGTGGAATTCTCTACCGCAGAGGGTTGTTGATGCCAGTTCATTGGATATATTCAAGAGAGAGTTAGATATGGCTCTTACGGCTAAAGGGATCAAGGGGTATGGAGAGAAAGCAGGAAAGGGGTACTGAGGTGAAAGATCAGCCATGATCTTATTGAATGGTGGTGCAGGCTCGAAGGGCCAAATGGCCTACTCCTGCACCTATTTTCTATGTTTCTATGTTTAGAAAATGCATCAATATATGTTTGGGCTAAAATTCGAATTAAAACTGACCATAAGCCATTCATATCCCTGTTTTCCGAGAGTAAATGGATGAATACCAATGCATCGGCCCGCATCCAGACATGGGCGGTCATGTTGTCCGCATACAACTACGCCATCCGCCACAGGCCAGGCACAGAAAACTGCGCCAATGCTTTCAGTAGGCTGCCATTGCTCACCACGGGGGTGGAAATGGCCTAGCCCGCAGATCTAGCCATGGTTATGGAAGCATTTGAAAGTGAGCAATCACCCGACACTGCCCGGCAGATCAAAACCTGGATGAGCCAGGACCCCTTATTGGGCCCAAATTTCCACATGGTTTGCGCCTGATTTTTAGGAGCAACTGGTGGAGAACGGACTATCTTAGAAATCGCAATTCTCCACATTTTTTTTTCTGCAGTTCTAGTCAGGTAGAACAGTTCTACTTTGGAACAGAATTTTTTCTTCAAAAGGGGGCGTGTCCGGCCACTGACGCCTGATTTCAAAGTTTCCACAGTGAAAACGTACTCCAAACTAAAGTAGAATGGAGCAAGTGAAGATTTTTGTAGAACTGAAAAAACCTGTTCTGCACATTAAAAAATCAGGCGCAGGTTACAAATTAAGCGTCCAGAACGAGGTGGGGGGGGGGAGGGGGGGGGAAGGGAATTCATTAAATTCTACAATCAATCCTTATTTATACTTCTACAAATATTATACAAATAAATCCAACCTGAATAAACATTTATAAGTAAAGAAAAGATTAAATAAACCATCTTCCTACCTGTGTGAAAGTGCTTCAGCCATCGTTCGTTCCTGCGGGAGGAAACCGCCGTTTGTTGCCGCGGAGGGGAGGGAGGGGAAGGAGACAGCGGTTTGTTGCCGCCGCGGAGGGGAGGGAGGGGGAGGAAACCGCCGTTTGTTGCCGTGGAGGGTGGGGAGGGAAAGGAGACAGTGAGAAGGGTAGCCTCAGTGCTGATGTGCTGATGGCAATGTGCTTTTATTAAAAAAATTTCAAAAATTAAACAGCTACAAAGAACTACAAAAATGGTCGAGTGCCAATGTTTCCTTCACACTGCGCGTGCGCGAACGCTCCAACGCGCACGCGCAGCATTGCCGGCAGGAAAAAAACTAATTTAAATCGTACTCGCCCCCTCCCACTTACAAAATCGGCGCGAGTGTAGGCTCCGCCCCCCTGAGCGCCGCGCCAAACAGACAAGGAGCTGCAAAGCGCTCGAGAATAGCGTGTTTTTTTTCTGGCGCTGTTTTAGGCGCGAAAAACGGGCGCCCAGCTCGGAGGGGTGCTCGTTTTTTATCCTGTGGAAACTTGGGCCCATTGTCCCTAGTCAAAAACTACGTGCTTCATGGGAGCTGGTCCAGTGTCCCAGTGGAAATGCAGGAAGAGATAAAGCCGTTCCAGGGGTGCAAAGATGAAATGTCTATACAGGCAGACAGACTTCTGTGGGGCAATCGAGTAGTGGTCCCCAAGAAGGGCAGAGACACCTTCATCAGTGACTTCCACAGTACCCACCCAGGCATCGTAATGTTGAAAGTGATAGCCAGATCCCACGTATGATGGCCCGGTATCGATGCATGCGTCCTGCGTGTACAGATGTAATACTTGCTCACAGTTAAGCAATATACGCAGGGAGGCGCCACTAAGTTTATGGTCTTGGCTCTCCAAACCGTGGTCTAGGGTACACGTCGACTATGCAGGCCCTTTCTTGGGTAAAATATTTCTTGTAGTTGTTGACGCGTACTCCAAGTGGATTGAATGTGAGATAATGTCCGCTGCCACTACTGAAAGCCTGCAGGCTATGTTTGCCACACACGGCCTACCCAATGTCCTGGTGAGCGACAACGGGCCATGTTTTACCAGTGCTGAATTCAAAGAATTCATGACCCGCAACAGGATCAAACATGTCACATCTGCCCCGTTTAAACCAGTGTCCAATGGTCAGGCAGAGAGAGCAGTGCAAACCATCAAGCAGGGCTTGAAGAGGGTAACGGAAGGCTCACTGCAGATTCTCCTATCCCGAGTCCTGGTTAGCTACCGCATGAGACCCCACTCACTCACTGGGATCCCACTTGCTGAACTGCTCATGAAAAGAGCACTTCAGACAAGGCTCTCATTTGTTCACCCTGATCTAGATGAACAGGTAGAGAGCAGGTGGCTTCAACAAAGTACATACCATGATTGCGCAAATGTCTCACTCTGGAGACCTGCAATAAAAGACTAAGGTCACACTTTACTTTGAGCTCACAGTGTTCAGTCTGACTCTTTCTCCATACATAACAGTTTTAAATCTGCCTTTATTGAAAATCAGGACTGTTTATCAGCCAGAACACTCCTTCAACTGAAAATTGCTGAAATCTTTCAAAAAGCCTGTCTGCCAAGTGGAAGTAAGCTGCAAACAGTAATGGCTGACTAACATTTTTTCCGAAGACCGCTCCTCCAGCCGACACCCAACTGAAACCTGACAGCTGAAGCTGTCATTGTGAGCACCAGGTGGGAACATGGGGCATGACTGAATTTCGCTTCCGGGGTGTAACGGGGCACTGCGCATGGCGATTTCCTCATCATCGCCAGGTGCCGTCGAGCAGGATGCTACCTGTTCGTGCCACCGCAAAGTCACCTCCAAATTTGACGAAAACTCATAGCCCCGGGCGCTAATGGGAGGCAGAAAGTACCCTAATTTCGCCCCGGGAGTGGTAACACAAAATATATTGATGCATAAAAGCTATATAGATTATAGCTCACGTCTAACAGTCACAATGCAAAGTGGTTCATAACCTAATACACAGGATAAATGAATTGAGGCGCATTAGTATAGAAATCAACCATTTATTTCTCGGTAAATCTCATCTAATTGAGGTATGTTTTACAGTCGGTCAGTGTGTATCATTTTGTAGCTAGCCTGTTGTGGTCCAATCCAGTGATAAATGTTAGTAAATGATCTTTTAGTCTATGCGCTGCAGTGTATCTGTTACACACTGGAATGTGTTTGTACCTGAACCCAGCATTTTCATTGTGTTCTTCAGGATGTCTGGCATGTTAATAATTGATTGTGTTTTGTTATGGTTTGTGCGAAGATTCCTTCATTTAAGATGATCCAAACTCAAAGCTGTAAGAGTGCACAGGGAAACAGTTCATTTTACAATGTGGATCTCACCCAGAACCAACATTAACCCAAAGTGAAGGTGAACATCAAAGACAATAGGAAGGAACATTTTTAAAGCAGTCAGATTTCAGATTAAGGGCAAACCAGCCGGACAACTGAATTGTGCCTGTTAGGTTTTATATTTCACAGCCAGGTGATTTACTTAATGAAACCAGTCTGCAGCCTTGTAAATGTCAAAATGTTTTATGATCGGCATTTTACATTGTGTAGGAGTATAGGGTTCGAGTTTCGGACCTCCGCTAGAACGGTGCGCATCGGACAGGCTCGCCAAATTTGTGGAACTGAAAAAGTGCCAAATACTTACCTCACGATTCTCCGATATCTGTAGGCCCATTTGCAGTTAAGCGCGGCACAGCAGGAGCTGCTGAGGGCGGAGCTACAGCCCTGCGCCAAAAAGAGTGCTGGCAGCAGCGCGTGTGTGCAGTGGAGGCTGTGCGTGTGCGCAGTAGCTCTTGGCCCTCCCAGAGCGTCCTATCTCCGGGCGATGACCCTATCCCGGGCTGAGTGGCCTGACTGCCTTTACCTCTTCGGCAGCGGGGCCCGCCCGACCGGCATCTCCTGGGGGTGGGCCCCGTCCGAACTCCTCTTCGGTGGCGGTGCCTGTCTGACCGGCATCTCCTGGGGACGGGCCCCGTCCGAACTCCTCTTTGGCAGCGGGGCCCGCCCGACCGGCATCTCCTGGGGGTGGGCCCCGTCCGAACTCCTCTTCGGTGGCGGTGTCTGTCTGACCGGCATCTCCTGGAGACAGGCCCCGTCCGAACTCCTCTTCGGTGGCGGTGTCTGTCTGACCGGCATCTCCTGGGGACGGGCCCCGCCCGAACTCCTCTTCGGTGGCGGTGTCTGTCTGACCAGCATCTCCTGGGGACGGGCCCCGCCCGAACTCCTCTTCGGTGGCGGTGTCTGTCTGACCAGCATCTCCTGGGGACGGGCCCCGCCCGAACTCCTCTTCGGTGGCGGTGTCTGTCTGACCGGCATCTCCTGGGGACGGGCCCCGCCCGAACTCCTCTTCGGTGGCGGTGTCTGTCTGACCGGCATCTCCTGGGGACGGGCCCCGCCCGAACTCCTCTTCGGTGGCGGTGTCTGTCTGACCGGCATCTCCTGGGGACGGGCCCCGCCCGAACTCCTCTTTGGCAGCGGGGCCCGCCCGACCGGCATCTCGCATAAATGTGCTGAAGCAGAAGGAAGTGGAGGTTTTGATTAAGCAACACGAGGCAGAAGAAACGAAATATGAACGTGAGAAAAAGGAGAAGAGCAAAAAGAGAAGGACAAATAGAGCTGCAAATGAATAATTGAAAATCTAGTTGACTGCAGGTTCTCAATTTATAGAATTGGCCATACCAGATACCAGTGGTACCCACCCTCCTATATGCTTCAGAGACATGGGCTACCATATCCAGCCTTCCTCTTCAACAGACTGTTGGAGGGCAGCCGGTGCTGCAGTAGGTGAGTAGAAACTTAAAATGTTTTATTTATTGATTGATGTTTTAATTATTTTTTTACTTTTTATTTTTTAATTCTTTTTTTGATTGATTGATTTATTGGTTGATTTATTGATTTATTTATCATTTATTATTGATGATGGCTCTTTATTGGTAAAAAGGAAGTGTTTAATGTTTTGTAAAATCCCCTATCTTCCCTCTAACTTCCTTTCCGCCCCTCCATCGCCATCTCTCGTTACCTGTGCCTAATTTATAAAAGATAGGCAAGATTTTTCTGAGCGTACAAAAATCGACACTTACTTCATTCTAAGTTAGTTTGGAGTAACTTTTCGCTGCCTAAACTTGCAAAACAGGCGTAAGTGGCTGGTAACGTCCGCTTTTGATTAAAAAAAACTGAACTATAACTAAACTATTCTAACTAACTAGAACTGGAGCATACTACATGCCGAGAATTGCGATTTCTAAGATACTCCATACTAACCTAGTTGCTCCAAAAAAATAGGAGCAACTCGAGCTGAAATTTGAGCCCATAGAGTTATCAGGAACAAAGAATATTTACAACCACCCGACTCATCTGTAGCTATTTTGCCCTTTGGGTGGACATCCCATTATTTTTTATGAATATTTAATATTCATAGAGGAACTCTTTCCCAAAAGCAGGGTATAGGTTAAATGAAAGGGCCAGTCATACTGCAGACTGAAGGAAGGTACACAATGGGGTTCCCCAGGGGTCAATACTAAGACCACTGCTTTTCATGATACAGGTATAACGTCCCAAAACCAGAAACCTTGAGACTGAGGCCATTCCGGTTTTCGTTTTTTTCCGGATTTCGGAGAAGAAATCCAATGTCCCGAATCCAGAAACCCCTGGGCCGGGTTTCGGGTATTTCCGGATTTCGGAGAAGAAATCCGATGTTCCGAATCAGGAAGCCTCATGGACAATTTTCAAGTATTTCCAGATTTCGGAGACAATCCAACGTCCCGAATCCAGAAACCCTTGGGCCAACTTTCGTGAATTTCCTGATTTCGGAACATTACATCCGACTGCCCGAATCCGGCAACCTCGAGGCCAGGCCAGGCCAGGCCACACCGGTTTGTATATTTTTTTGGATTCATGTTTGGAAAAAGTTATGTACAGCTTAAAAGTCCGGTTTTCAGGAAATATTTCCGGATTCCGGACAACGGCCCTTGCAATCTGCATAATGTCCAGTTTTTGGACAATTCCGGTCTTTAGAATTCCGGATTTTGGACGTTCTACCTGTATATATTAATGACTTAGACTTGGGTGTACAGGGCACAATTTCAAAATTTCCAGATGATACAAAACTTGGAAGTATAGTGAAGAGAGGACATAGACAGGCTGGTGGAATGGACGGACACATGGCAGATGAAATTTAACGCAGAAAAGTGCAAAGTGATATATTTTGGTAGGCAGAACAAGGAGCGGCAATATAAAGGGTACAATTCTAAACTGGGTGCATGAACAGAGATACCTGGAGCTATGTGTGCACAAATCATTGAAGTTGGCAGGGCAGGACAGGTTAAAAAAGAATACGGCATCCTGGGCTTAATAAATAGAGGCATAGAGCACAAAAGCAAGGAAGTTATGATGAACCTTTATAAAACACTGGTTCGCCCTCAACTAGAGTATTGTGTCTATGTCTGGGCACCACACTTTAGGAAGGATGTGAAGGCCTTGGAGGGAGTAGAAAAGATTTACAAGAATGGTTCCAGGGATGAGGGACTTCAGTTACGTGGATAGACTGGAGAAGCTGGGGTTGTTCTCCTTAGAGCAGGGAAGTTTGAGAGGAGATTTGATAAAGATGTTCAAAATCATGAGGGATCTAGACAGAGTAGATAGAGAGAAACTCTTTCCATTGGCAGAAAAGCCGAACCAGAGGACACAGATTTAAGGTGATTGGCAGAAGAGCCAAAGGCGACATGAGGAAAAACTTTTTTACGCAGCGAGTAGTTGGGATCTGGAATACACTGCCTCAGAAGGTGATGGAGGCAGATTCAATCGTGGCTTTCAAAAGGGAATTGGATAAATACCAGAAGAAAAAGAAATTGTGCGGCTGTGGGAAAAGGCAGTGAGACTCTGCTGAAGTGCTCGTGCAGGGAGTCAACATTGGCTCGACAGGCTGAATGCCCTCCTTCTCTGCTGTAGCTATTCTATGATTTTATGATTCTAAAAACTCCCATTGCCAGCAAAATTCAATGCAGGACTCTCCGCGAATGTGACCGTAAAATCTTCCACTGTGAAAAAATACTTAATGTTATCTATTCCATCAGCATCGGTGCCCTTGAAAACATCTCACCTTGGTCCTCAGAATCCCACCACGATCAGTTCCAACACCAACATCACAGGCACACCAGCAGCACCAACAACAACACCAACCTTCTCCGTAATCTCCTGATGCTGCACAGGACACAGGGCATCAGCACCTGACCACGTTGCTGCCCGGGAGACCAGGGATGGCCTCATCATGGCCAGATTTACTTCACTTGATGCTGTGCCCCTGGCTGCCACATGATGCGCCAGGTTGGCACCACCCCACACCAGCACCATAAAGCATCCCTGCAATGCCAAGCCATTCCTTTCACACTCATCACCATTTTGGGGGGTACTGTTATGTCTCACCATTCACTGCAACTCACCAAGCCACTTCCAAAGGTGCACACAAATCTGTCCAAGAAGGCAACGTATTGAAAATAAAGATTTCAATGTTTGACAACACATCAACAGAAACTTTACATGAACATTGGCTAAAAGACCCAAGTCCCTACCCTTGTGTGTTGTTAGTTGATATGATTGGACAAGGATGAGGGTGAATGTGAGGGATGGCTAGTGAGATGGGGATATGATAATGCAGATAGAGAGAGAGGGATGGGTGGAGGTTCAAGGAAAGTTGGCATGAGTAAGGACATGCAGGAGTAGGGTAGGGAAGACAGAGTGATGGGGATGTGATGAGAGGTTCAGCAGGATTAGGCTGAGTATGGCTTTGCAGTAATGTTTCATGAACTACTGTTTGCGCCACTGAAGCCTTGTCCTCCTGACGATATCCCTGTTTGTGTCCTCTTGTGCAACGTGTAACAAGATTGCGATGGTCATCAAACATGCTTCCTTTTAATTGACCGGGAATCTCGCAAGACGGGTTTAACAAGCCCCATCAACGTAAAGTTCTTTTCACCTACCCCAACTGCACTGAACCCACCTCAGTAGGCAAAACGGCTGTTGACAAACAAGCAGCCAATTTGTACACAGCAAGATGCAAACAGTGAATGAGATGAATGGCCAGTTAATCTGGTTTTGGTGGTGTTGGTGGAGATTGGAATGTTGTAAGGACATTTTCTTCTTGAAATTATGTTACTGGATCTTATAATATTTCATCCAAAAGACACCACTTCCATCAATGCAGCATTTCCTCAGAACTTTGATCCAGATTACATACATCAAATTTTGGAAAGGAACTCAAACCTGCAACCTTCTGATTCAGAGGCAGATTGAGCCCTCTTGATGCCCAGTGCAATAATAAGGGATATTCCCCCCATACCCACCAGTAATTCAGCTCATCTGCCCTGATTAACATATGCCACCCCAGCCTACAATCAGTAAGGCAACTGTTAGTTTCAGCACACAGTTGAATCCAATTATTGCCAGTTAACTCCATTACAACAAACAGCAGTTATATATTATCACCCAGTGGAAAATTCAAGTCAAAATAATAGTTAGTACAGAGGCCATTGCTGCTAAAAATTTACTGGGAAACTGCATTGTGAACATGTCGAGAGAACTGTTAAAGCTTTAGGTGGATGTAGAACTGATGGTCTGCTCTATGACTCTTGTAGCCTGCAACAATGTTTTACCAGAGATGCCTTCTGACTCGTCATCTGTGTCTTGCTCTGCCTTTGGCTGTAGGTGACTGTCCCCATCTTCCAGCAGCTTGTTAACTCCATTACAATCAAAGAGCAAGTTATTATTTAAATGGAGAAAGATTGCAAAGTGCTGCAATACAGCGGGACCTGGGGGTACTTGTACATGAAACACAAAAGGTTAGTATGCAGGTACAACAAGTGATCAGGAAGGCCAATGGTATCTTGGCCTTTATTGCAAAGGGGATGGAGTATAAAAGCAGGGAAGTCTTGCTACAGCTATATAAGGTATTGGTGAGGTAACACCTGGAATACTGCATGCAGTTTTGATTTCCATATTTACGAAAGGATATATTTGCTTTGGAGGCAGTTCAGGGAAGGTTCACTAGGTTGATTCTGGGGATGAGGGGGTTGACTTATGAGGAAAGGTTGAGTAGGTTGGGCCTCTACTCATTGGAATTCAGAAGAATGAGAGGTGATCTTATCGAAACTTATAAGATTATGAGGGGGCTTGACAAGGTGGATGCAAAGACGATGTTTCCACTGATGGGGTAGACTAGAACTAGAGGCCATGATCTTAGGATAAGCGTTTGCCCATTTAAATCTGAGGTGAGGAGAAATTTCTTCTGTCAGAGGGTTGTAAATCTATGGAATTCATTGCCTCAAAGAGCTGTGGAAGCTGGGACATTGAATAAATTTAGGACAGAAGTAGACACTTTCTTAAATGATAAGGGGATAAGGGGTTATGGAGAACAGGCGGGGAAGTGGAGCTGAGTCCGTGATCAGATCAGATCTTATTGAATGGCGGAGCAGGCTCGAGGGGCCATATGGCCTACTCCTGTTCCTATTTCTTATGTTCTTATGTTGTTGTTGGTGTTTCAGATGGTTCCTTTTGATGGTTAATTTACTGATTTTTGAAATAATGTAAAATATTTTGATTCATGTGTTTGAATGTCCTGTCACTTTTGAATGCTGTACAATTCAACACAGAAACATTTTTGAACAACTCTTGGTCAGTGTTTCACTTTTAGACAATGACGGGTATGTGCTGAGCAACATACAAATGTCCTTCAAATGTACTGGTGTCTGAACAATATCTTGCTATACACATACGATCCAACTCTTTAATGAGTCCTGACATCACGTCATTTAGCTACGACAAGTAAGGGTCACCAATCCAGGATGGGTGCCATTGAATGACAGTTGCAGAACTTGGAGGCCAGACATTATGGCTGGCATTTAAATCTTCATTTTTTTAGGTGCCACATCGCCAAACCCCACCCCTAATATTACATGTTATTCAGTCACATTATACCAGTCGATTGTATATATATTTCCATCTTCTGTAGTTGAGCTCATGTTGTTCTCAGGATCACATCCTGCCGCCGAAGAGAAACTTACAGGATTTCATTATTGCCTATATACTTTGACATGAGCTCATAACATCTGTAGACTCGCATTGTGTCACTAAATCTGTTCTGTCTGCAATGGTGTCAAAATCCTAATAGCACAAGTCCATGGAGCCTTTACTGTATTTCGCATCTCATTTCCGCTTTCTATCCCACACCTGCCCTTCAGTGGAGCACTTTTCACTTAAATCTGTAAACTCCTTCTGAGCAGTTTCAATTCCATCTGTTATCTCCTTCTGAGGGTCTAATAATGCTGCAACGTATATATCTGAGCCGGGATGTGCAGCACTGCTCTGCCCCATTGTCCCTACCGTCCAATTTACAGCCAGGTAAGATCACCTTTTTCCCAACAGTCTTTCTGGTAGGTGGTAGCAGGATCTTACAAGATCCTTCGGCATGGGTAGGCAGTATGAACTACCACCGGCGGTACTTCATAGAAACATAGAAACATAGAAAATAGAACATAGGCCCTTCGAGCCTGCACCACCATTCAATATAATCATGGCTGATCATTCAACCTCAGTACCCCACCCCAGCCTTCTCTCCATACCCACTGATGCCTTTAGCCGTAAGGATCACATCTAACTCGCTTTTGAATATGTCCAACGAACTGGACTCAACAACTTTCTGTGGCAGAGAATTCCACAGGTTCACAACTCTCTGGATGAAAAAGTTTCTCCTCATAGAAACATAGAAACATAGAAAATAGGTGCAGGAGTAGGCCATTCGGCCCCTCGAGCCTCTTTAGCCGTAAGGGCCATATCTAACTCCCTCTTGAATATATCCAATGAACTGGCATCAACAACTCTCTGCGGCAGGGAATTCCACAGGTTAACAACTCTCTGAGTGAAGAAGTTTCTCCTCATCTCAGTCCTAAATGGTCTACCCCTTATCCTTCGACTATGTCCCCTGGTTCTGGACTTCCCCAACATCGGGAACATTCTTCCCGCATCTAACCTGTCCAGTCCCGTCAGAATCTTATACGTTTCTATGAGATCCCCCTCAACCTTCAAAAACTCCAGTGAATAAAGGCCCAGTTGATCCAGTTTCTCCTTATATGACAGTCCAGCCATCCCTGAATCAGTCTGGTGAACCTTCGCTGCACTCCCTCAATAGCAAAAATGTCCTTCCTCAGGTTAGGAGACCAAAACTGTACACAATACGCCAGGTGTGGCTATTGAAGTTACCATTGAAGTTACCTTTCCTTAAGTTCAGGACCCTAGTCTCTGAATTAACTGTGTCACTCTCCATCTTAATGAAGAATTCTACCATATTATGGTCACTCTTCCCCAAGGGGCCTCACACGATTAGATTGCTAATTAATCCTCTCTTATTACACAAGACCCGGTCTAGGATGGCCTGCTCTCTAGTTGTTTCCTCGACATACTGATCTAGAAAACCATCCCTTTTACACTCCAGGAACTCCTCCTCCACAATATTGCTACCAATTTGGTTAGCCCAATCAATATGTAGATTAAAGTCACCCATGATAACTGCTGTACCCTTATTGCCTGCATCCCTAATTTCCTGTTTGATGCCATCCCCAACCTCACTACTACTGTTTGGTGGTCTGTACACAACTCCCACTAACGTTTTCTGCCCTTTGGTGTTCCGCAGCTCCACCCATACAGATTCCACATAATCCACGCTAATGTCCTTCCTTACTATTGCGTTAATCTCCTCTTTAACCAGTAACGCTACCCCACCTCCTTTTCCTTCCTGTCTATCCTACCTGAATATTGAATACCCCTGGATGTTGAGTTCCCATCCTTGGTTACCCTGGAGCCATGTCTCCGTAATGCCAATTACATCATATCCGTTAACAGCTATCTTCACAGTTAATTTATCCACCTTATTACGAATGCTCCTCACATTGAGACTCAGAACCCTCAGGCTTGTTTTTTTAATACTCTTTGTCCTTTTAGAATTATGTTGTAATGTGGCTCTTTTTGATTTTTGCCCTTGATCTCTCTGCTCTCCACTCTTGTTTTTCTCTTTCCTACCTTTTGCATCTGCCCCCTTTTTACTTACCTCTGCCTCCCTGCATTGATTTCCATCCCCCTACCAGTTTAGTTTAAACCCTCCCCAACAGCACTAGCAAACACTCCACCTCGGACATTGGTTCCTGTCCTGCCCAGGTGCAGACCGTCCGATTTGTACTGGTCCCACCTCCCCCAGAACCGGTTCCAATGTCCCAGGAATATGAATCCCTTCCCCTTGCACCATTTCTCAAGCCATGTATTCATCTGAGCTATCCTGCGATTCCTGCTCTGACTAGCACGTGGCACTGGTAGCAATCCTGAGATTACTACCTTTGAGTTCCTATTTTTTAATTTAACTCCTAGCTCCCTAAATTCAGCTTGTAGGACCTCATCTTGTTTTTTACCTATAATGTTGGTACCTATATGCACCACGACAGCAGGCTGTTCACCATTCCCCTCCAGAATGTGCTGCAGCCGCTCCAAGACATCCTTGACCCTTGCACCAGGAAGGCAACATATCTTCCTGGAGTCTCATTTGCGGTCGCAGAAACGCCTATCTATTCCCCTTACAATAGAATCCCCTATCACTATAGCTCTCCCACTCTTTTTCCTGCCTTCCTGTGCAGCAGAGCCACCCCTGGTACGATGGACTTGGCTGCTGCTGCCTTCCCCTGATGAGCCACCTCGCTCAACAGTACCCAAAACGGTGTACTGTTTTGGAGGGAGGTGACCGCAGGGGACCCCTGCACTACCTGCCTTCCCTTGCTCTTCATGATAGTCACCTATTCCCTATCTGGCTGTGTAACCTTTACCTGCGGTGTGACCAACTCACTAAATGTGCTACTCATGACATCCTCTCATCGCAGATGCTCCAGAGTGAATCCATCCGCAGCTCCAGTGCCGCAATGCGGTCTATCAGGAACTGCAGCTGGATACACTTCCCGCACACGTAGTAGTCAGGGGCACTGGTAGTCCCTGATTTTCCACGTTGCACAGGAGGAGCATGACATGGGTCTGGGCTCTCCTGCCAATGATTAAACCCTTCGATAAACTTAATTTGTAACAATTCCAAAGGTTTCTTACTGCTAAGAAAAATAAAAGATCAAATACTCACCAACCAGCCGATCACTTACCCTCTTGGCTGTGACGTCCCACTTCGATTTCTTCTTACTTCTTTGTTTACCTTCTGCCTCTGTCCCTGTACCAGCTAGCCTCCTCCGACTCTTGGGCCTTTATAGGCCGCTCGACTGCCCAAACTCCGCCTCCTGTGGCTGCCTCTTCCGACTCTCAGGCCTTTAGAGGCCACTTGACTGCCCGAAATCCCGCTGCTGTGGCCGCCTCCTCCGACTCTCGGGCCTTTATAGCTCACTCGACTGCCCAAAATCGCGTTCCTGTGGCCGCCTCCTCTGACTCTCGGGTCTTTCCCTGATGAAACTCCCACCAGGCAGTAGTTGGGCGGTACATTGGTGGTCCCTGAGGATTTTCCTCAAAAATGTATTTTTTGGGCGGTCCCTTGGTGGCTGTGGGCGGTAGTGCGCAGTAGATTGACCAAACTCGGGCCCTTACTTTCTGTTTTAATATTTCGTGCTAGTTTACTTTCATAATCTATCTTCCCTCTCTTTATTATTGTTTTTAGTCATTCTTTGCTGGCTTTTAAAAGTTTCCCAAGTGAGAGGGGGGAGATTCATGAACTTGTGCTGGGGTTGCGGGGGGAGACTCATGAACTTGGGCTGGGCGTGGGGGGGGCGGGAAAGACTCAGGAACTTCGGCTGGGGAGGTGGTAAGGAACTTCGGCTGGAGGGTTCATGAACTTGGGCTGGGGGGCATGCATTTGGGCTGGGGGTAATTAGGAACTTGGGTAGCGGGTGTCAGGAACTTGGGCTGGGATGGGGCAGGAACGTGGCTGGGATGGGAGCTCTATCCTATCTGGGGTCCGATGTCAGAATGGCTTGAATTTCACTTTGCAAAGTCACTTAGAACTTGCACTGGGCAGTTCTAACTACACATTCCAGAGAAACATCTGGGTGTGTCCTATCCTCCAAGGGGACCAATCAGCAATCAGGCCATGTGATCATGGAAAGTCTATCAGAGAATATCAGAGCATTTTGCTAGTGAAATCATCATCATCATAGGCAGTCCCTCGAACCGAGGATGTCTTGCTTCCACATCAAAAAGTTCACAGGTGTTTCAATGATGGACCTAAAATTCCAGGTCCGAACTAAATCTTGAAGATGCCTATGCTTGGATTTTTTTAACGTGTGGTGGCCGTTGCACACCAGCAACCACACGGGCTTGACATTGCTAGGTCTTGGTCCAGTAGCAAGGATTAACCAAGACGACTGGAGGCCTGCTTTGCTGCACGGACCTAGTGCGCACACATATCGCGGTGTGGGCTGGCCCATGCTGCCCCTGGGCCCTCGCCTCTTCTGGGCCCTGAACTCGCGCCTCTCCTGGGCCCCGATCACGTCCCTCTACAGTCTCTCGCCGCTCCTTTGCCCCGATCGCACCGCTCCTGATGTACCTGCCCACGTTCCAATCACCGACCTGGACCTTGGTGACGTCCCTTTTCATTGCCATTGTTCTCCTGCTGCAGCACATGCTGCTCCCCAGAGTGGTACGCTGCCACGTTGCTCCTTCAGCTCCCCGGCCTGCTCCGATGGTGCTCGCAGGCCAGGGACTGCACAGATTGCTGGGCCAGGCTGTCACGCTGCTCCTTCCGCTCCCCAGCCTTCTCCGATGGTGCTCGCAGGCCGGGGGCTGCGCAGACTAGTGAAAATAACTACGTCCACACTTCTCAATGTCCTACCATTTAATGTGTACTCCCTTGTCTTGTTAGCTCTTCCCAAGCCACTTTGCCTTGGATCCCATGGGCTTTTACCACACCCTTCTCTGGATTGAATTCCATTTGCCACTGTTCTGCCCACCTGACCAGTTAGTTGATATCTTCCTGCAGTCAACAGCTTTCTTCTTCATTATCAATCACACAGCCAATTTTTGTATCATCTGCACACTTCTTAATCTTACCCCCTACATTCATGTCTAAATCATTGATATATACCACAAAAAGCAAGGGACCCAGTACCGAGCCCTGCAGAACCCCACTGGAAACAAATTTCCCGTCACAAAAACACCCATCCAACATTACCCTTTGCTTCCTGCCTCTGAGCCAATTTTGGATCCAACTTGCCACTTTGCCCTAGTTCCCATGGGCTTTTACTTTTGTGACCAATCTGCAATGTGGGACCTTATCAAAAGCCTTGCTAAAATCCATACACACTACATCAAATGCACTACCCTCATCGACCCTTCTTGTTACCTCCTCAAAATATTCAATCAAGTTACATGACCTTCCCTTAACAAATCCATGCTGACTGTCCTTGATTAATATGAACATACGAAAACATATGAAAAATGACGGACAGGTAAAGATCATCTGGTCCATCAAACCTGTCCCATACAATTGCGATACCTTGTGTATCACAACATTTACACTCCACCCCACCCAAAACCATGTGATCTCTTGGGAAAGGCAAAATACCGTGTCTTTCTAAATGAAAATTTATCCTGTCTCTCAAAATTTTCTTCAATAATTTTCCCACCACCAAGGGTAGGCTGACTGGCTTATAATTGCTTGGTCTATCCTTTCCTTCCTTTTGAAACAAAAGTACTGTTGTGTATCTGTAAAGCATGCACTCCCATGTTTCGCCACCAGGGAGTGCATCACCTGAAGTCCCAAGGGATCCCTTGGGAGCACTGTATATAAGCCGGCCCCTAAGGCCTGTTACTCACTTTGGAGTGTCTTAATAAAGACTGAGGTCACTGTTACTTTAACCTCCCTGTGTGCAGTCTCATCTGTGTTAGAAACACAACAACTGGCGACGAGTACACGAATCCAACGCAAAGATGCAGAAAACTGTGGGCATCCTAGAGAAGTTCTCGGAGGGTGAGGACTGGGAAGCCTATGTCAAACAGTTAGATCATACTTTGTAGCCAACGAGCTGGGCGAAGAAGGAAGCGCTGCAAAAAGGAGAACAGTCCTCCTCACGGTCCGCGGGGCACCGACCTACAGCCTCATGAAGAATCTTCTGGCTCCGGTGAAACCCACAGATAAGTCATATGAGGAGCTGTGTACACCGGTTCGGGAGCATCTTAACCCGAGGAAGAGCGTGCTGATGGTGAGGTATCAGTTCTATAAGTACCAGCAATCTGAAGGTCAGGAAGTCGCTGAGCTAAGGACAATGTGAGTTTGATGGCTACCTGGAGCAAATGCTCAGAGACAATTTTGTACTGGGCATTGGCCATAGAAACATAGAAACATAGAAAATAGGTGCAGGAGTAGGCCATTCGGCCCTTCTAGCCTGCACCGCCATTCAATGAGTTCATGGCTGAACATTCAACTTCAGTACCCCATTCCTGCTTTCTCGCCATACCCCTTGATCCCCCTAGCAGTAAGGACCTCATCTAACTCCTTTTTGAATATATTTAGTGAATTGGCCTCAACAACTTTCTGTGGTAGAGAATTCCAATGACAGTCCTATGAAAACTTTTGACTGTAGAGACACCGATCATCAGTAAGGCCATTGCGATAGCACAGGTGTTTATGTCCATCAGTGATAACACCAAACAATTCTCTCAGCACACAAGTGCTAGCAATGTTCAGAAATTAACTGGGACTGTGTTTGCGAGCAGAAATGTACAGGGCAGAACCCACGAGTCTGCAACTGTCAGTAGGCCTCAGGTGACCCAGATGACTCAGAGTCCGCAACAAAGGATGAATGCAAGGCAATTCACACCTTGTTGGCATTGTGGAGGCTTCCATTCAGCCTATTCATGCCGCTTCAAAGGGTATGTTTGCAAGAGCTGTGCAACAATGGGGCACCTCCAACGAGCTTGCAGACGAGCTGTATGCTCTGCAAAACCAGGTGGCAGAAGAAGATCGGTCCATGGTGGATCAAAGCAATTTCGAACCTCAGAGAGAGGAGGCAGATGCTGAAGTACACGGGGTGCACACATTTTCAATGAAATGTCCACCTATAATGCTAAACATAAAATTGAATGGCTTACCCGTAGCCATGGAACTGGACACTGGCGCTAGCCAATCCAACATGAGTAAAAAGATATTTGAGAGACTGTGGTGCAACAAGGCACTCAGACCAGCCCTGAGCCCCATCCACACGGAATTGAGAACGTACACCAAAGAGCTTATCACTGTCCTGGGCAGCGCCATGGTCAAGGTCACCTACGAGGGCACGGTGCATGAACTGCCACTCTGGATTGTCCCGGGCGATGGCCCCACACTGCTTGGAAGGAGCCGGCTGGGCATAATCCACTGGAACTGGGATGACATCCGAGCGCTATCACGTGTCAATGAGGCCTCATGTACCCAGGTTCTTAACAAATTTCCTTCCCTTTTTGAACTAGGCATTGGAAACTTTTCCGGTGCGGATCCACTTGGTCCCAGAGGCATGACCCATTCACCACAAGGTGCGAGCGGTACCTCACATGATGAGGGAGAGAGCGGAAATCGAGCTTGACAGGCTGCAACGCGAGGGCATCATCTCCCCAGTGGAATTCAGCGAGTGGGCCAGCCCGATTGTTCCAGTACTCAAAAGTGATGGCACGGTCAGGATTTGCGACTATTATAAAGTAACTATCAATCGTTTCTCGCTACAGGACCAATACCCGCTACCTAAGGCAGACGACATATTTGCGATGCTGACAGGAGGCAAGACGTTCACCAAGCTCGACCTGACTTCGGCCTACATGATGCAGGAGCTGGAGGAGCCTTCGAAGGGCCTCACCTGCATCAACACGCACAAGGGACTGTTCATCGACAACAGATGCTCGTTTGGAATTCGGTCGGCTGCAGCGATCTTCCCAAGAAACATGGAGAGCCTACTCAAGTCGGTAACACGCACGGTGGTTTTTCAGGACGATATATTGGTCACGGGTCGGGACACCGTCAAGCACCTACAAAACCTGGAGGAGGTCCTCCAGCGACTGGATCGTGTAGGGCTGCAGCTGAAGAGGTCGAAATGCGTCTTCATGGCAACAGAAGTGGAGTTTTTGAGGAGAAAGATCACGGCGGACGGCATTCGGCCCACAGATGCCAAGACAGAGGCTATCAGGAATGCGCCCAGGCCACAGAACGTCACGGAGCTGCGGTCGTTTCTGGGACTCCTCAACTATTTTGGTATCTTCCTACCAGGGTTAAGCACCGTCTTAGAGCCCCTACATGTGTTATTGCGTAAAGGTGAGAACTGGGTATGGGGAAAAAAACAAGTAATTGCTTTTGAGAAAGCCAGAAACATTTTATGCCCCAACAAGCTGCTTGTATTGTATAACCTGTGTAAAAGACTTGTGCTAGCGTGTGATGCATCGTCGTACGGAGTCGGGTGTGTATTACAACAAGCTAACGTTGCGGGGAAGTTGCAACCTGTCGCCTATGCTTCCAGGAGCTTGTCCAAGGCTGAGAGGGCCTACAGCATGATTGAGAAAAAGGCATTAGCGTGTGTTTTCGGGGTAAAGAAAATGCATCAGTACCTGTTTGGCCTCAAATTTGAGCTGGAAACCGATCATAAGCCCCTCATATCCCTGTTCACTGAAAACAAGGGGATAAATACTAATGCCTCAGCCCGCATACAAAGGTGGGCACTCGTGCTATCAACGTATAACTGTACCATCCGCCACAGGCCAGGCACCGAGAACTGTGCGGATGCTCTCAGTTGGCTACCATTGCCCACCACGGGGGTGGAAATGGCGCAGCCTGCAAACTTGTTGATGGTGGCGCAGCCCGCAGACTTGTTGATGGTCATGGAAGCATTTGAAAATGATAAATCACCTGTCATGGCCCGCCAGATTAGAACTTGGACCAGCCAAGATCTTCTGCTGTCCCGAGTAAAAACCTGTGTTCTGCATGGGAGCTGGTCCAGCATCCCCTTTGAAATGCAAGAGCTAATCAAGCCGTTCCAGCGGTGAAAGGACGAGCTGTCCATTCAGGCAGACTGCCTGTTGTGGGGTAACTGCATAGTGCTACCCAAAAAGGGCAGGGAGATGTTCATCTCGGATCTCCACAGCACACACCCGGGTATAGTAATGATGAAAGCAATGGTGTGGTGGCCCGGTATCGACTCTGACTTAGAGTCCTGTGTACGGCAATGCAGCGTGTGTGCTCAGTTGAGCAACGCGCCCAGAGAGGCACCACTAAGTTTGTGGTCCTGGCCCTCCAGACCATGGTCGAGGATCCATGTTGACTATGCGGGCCCGTTTCTCAGTAAAATGTTCCTGGTGGTGGTGGATGCTTTTTCAAAATGGATTGAATGTGAAATAATGTCGGGAAGCACCGCCACCACCACCATTGAAAGCCTGAGGGCTATGTTTGTTACCACCGCCTGCCTGACAGACTGGTCAGTGACAACGGGCCATGTTTCACCAGTGCCGATTTTAAAGAATTCATGACCCGCAATGGGATCAAACATGTCACCTCGGCCCCATTTAAACCTGCCTCCAATGGGCAGGCAGAGCAGGCAGTACAAACAATCAAACAGAACCTTAAACGAGTCACAGAAAGCTCACTCCAAACACGCCTGACCCCAGTACTGCTCACCTACCGCACGAGACCCCACTCGCTCACAGGGGTGCTCCCTGCTGAGCTACTCATGAAAAGGACACTTAAAACCAGACTCTTGCTGGTTCATCCCAACCTGCATGATCAGGTAGAGAGCAGGCGGCAGCAACAAAACATAAACGATGGTCACACCAATTGATCTGAATGACCCTGTGTATGTGCTAAACTATGGACATGGTCCCAAGTGGATCACGGGCACGGTGATAGTTAAAGAAGGAAGTAGGGTGTTTGTAGTCAAACTAGACAATGGAAAAATTTGCAGAAAGCACCTGGACCAAACGAGGCTGCAGTTCACATACTGCCCTGAACAACCCACAGCAGACACCACCTTTTTTGAGCCCACAACACACACCCAAAGGATCAACGACACCACCCCGGACTAGGAAATCGAACCCATTATGCCCAACAGCCCAGCAAGGCCAGGCTCACCCAGCAGCCCTGCAGGGCCAACAACATGTCAGCCCAGCGAGGGCACAGCCAACACACCAGAACAGACATTTGTACCGAGGCAGTCCACCAGCAAAGAAAGGCTCCCGACCGCTTCACCTTGTAGTTTTCACTTTGACATTGGGAGTGAGTGATGTTGTGTAACTGTAAAGCATGCACTCCCATGTTCCGCCACCAGGGAGTGCATCCCCTGAAGTCCCAAGGGATCCCAGCATCCCTTGGGAGCACTGTATATAAGCTAAGGCCTGTTCCTCACTCTGGAGTGTCCTAATAAAGACTGAGGTCACTGTTACTTTAACCTCCCTGTGTGCAGTCTCATCTGTGTTAGGAACACAACATGTACAATGTTAGCAGTCCTCCAGTCCTCTGACACCACACCTGTAGCCAGAGAGGATTGGATAATGATGGTCAAAATAGTTCGATTTAAAAACAAAATACAAATAATTAGGGGCTAGCATAGCAGGTTATTTTTTTAATATTTTAAATTATTTTTAATGTTCTTGTCTGTGTAAGATCCCTAGTACTTTACTCTGTTTAACTGATTGCAAAGTAATTATTACTTTATAGTCATCGAGATTAGTTTGGCTAGTGCCCGATGTGCTGTGAAATACATGTCCTCTTGGGGCATCTCATGTTCCATCATGCACTGGTATGTTTGGGCCACTGCCATTTATTATTTAAATGGTGACGAGAAGTCATGTTCTTTCACGTTTCAGGTTTTGAACACATTTATGTTTAAGGGCTGGATTTTCAGCTTTTCTGTTTTCAGAGTGATAATGACAGCGGGTATGTTAGCGGCCTAGAATAGTTAGCGCTTCAGTATTTATGTTTGGTCATCTGGACTCTGCGTCAGGGGGCGCAGTAATAAGGGAGGCGTTGTACACCTCTCTTGGTGCAAGGAAGGGAAAGTCCAAAACCAAAGAGCCGGGCCAACGTGAGAGGCCTGCGGCGGGGGAGGTGGTGGGGGTTGGGGGGGAATTAAAAAGATCCCTCAAAACATTCCTAAAACATTGCCCACACCACCGAAACACAAATCGCACAAACATTTAAAACAAAAAACATTCGCACTTACCTTTAGTCGTACTTTACCTTCTCTCCGCTGCCGGCATGGCTGGAGCGCTCTGATTTCCCAGGCGGTCATTGCGCGTGCACTTCCAGGTGGATGAGTCGGGGAAAAGTCCAAACTCGCACTGGTGTCGCAACCAGGGGCATTGCACACCTAGTGCAGCTCTTCCCGGCGGTGCTGCTCAGCGCCACCGCAAAACCCGACCGGAGGATCGCGGCGGGGCGCTGAAGACCTCACCGCCACCTTTCACGCCACTCCGGGGCGAAACCAGCCCAGAGTATTAGCAAAGTCTGAGCTCAAAGGTCAATCCTGGTAATGCTGGCCAGTCTACAAACTTAGCTGAACTGTAGGAAAACATGAACTCCTCCAACAACAGGGCTCATTTTCTAACTGCAGCTTCAAACTGGAACTATTGTTCTGTATTGTATCTGTAAACTGATCTCATAAAGCAAGCTTCCAACAAAATCTGGCCGCATCATCCAGATTCATTTTTCACATGTACTAAGATGTAGCATGGGCACTTAGTTGCCACTGTAAATGCTCCCCAAGCTTCCAGTTTCTCTAATCTACTTTTCTTCTTGTAGGACAAGGTAATACATAACAGAATGAAATAAACCTGAATGGGAGGAGGGTTTTCTACTTTAGGTCATTAAGTGCTTTTGACGAGACCATTTTGCAAATTCTGGAACTAAAGGGAGTGGATCAGGGTGAAGCTCCCCTCATACTTTCTTGTTATTTTTTCCTTCATCACTCACACAACCTTCAACACACCACCATATCACACATTATATAAACAATGACAAAATTCTGGCTGAAAAACACCCTTCAAACATACATTTCCAAACCGTTTACATACGTGACCCCTAAGAATGCATAGCAGGTCTCACTGTAGCACAAGAAGCCAGTAATTTGCATCACTCACTCCAAACATTGGGGCAGAAATTCCGGCTTCCCCGGGTCCGTACAGAGTGTGTACAGGCCCGGGAAGGCATCGCAAAAGCCGTTTTTTGGTGTGCAATTCGCATGCGCCAAAAACCGGCTTTTCCAATCTGTCAAGTTCTGGCTTGTCAGATCGTCCATATCCCCTTAGCCAGGATATTTGCATGGGCAAGATTGTGGTATTTACCCATCTCTTGCCCAGCAAATATCCTGAAAACTCTTGTGCCTTGTGCGCTTGGCCTACTTTTACCAGCATAAGAGTTTTAAAATATAATAGAAACATATAAAAATAAAATTTAAAAACACATTTTTATGTTAGAAACCCTGCCCACTAAGGTAAGTTTATTTTTAACCTTAATTAAAAAACTTTTTTAAAAATCGGAAAAATATTTTTTTTCCTAAGACATTTACTAACTTTAATTTCAATTAATTTTAATTATGTGAGGTGTGTTTTTTATTTTTTATTATGGTGTTTAGTGTGTTTTTTTTCTCACTAATAGCAATGCTAATTCGCAGATACGGAGTTCTCATTGCGATTAATGAGAATGCTGTGGAATACTTTACCTGATTAGTTGTGCAGTCACATGTGACTGCACCACCTGCATCCGAACCGCAGCGCGGGAAGAGAAGGCCTCCCCACCGGAATCCGTGGTGACTACAGGACTACCAGGCAATTTCGTAAATATTCTCCAGTTGGAGGCGTTCATTCGAAAGAAGCCTCCAATCAGAATTTCAGGGCCATTGTAAGGACCATTCAGGCACATTCACCAGTAGAAGAGTAGGATTCTGCTGGCAAGGGGCCAGCTTATGTGCTTCTTCAGCTGCAGAGCTGTAGAGTTCATGGGTCCAGCATTTATAATAAGGCTGCTATTTGATCAGGAATATTTTATGGTGTCATTTGGAGTGTGCATACAGTTTGTAAGACCTGGCACCAATGATGGAGGAGCTCCCTCACTGTATCTGTGTTCTCATGCATGACTGCTTTTCTATACTGCAGTCCAGGGACAACCACAAGGTGTATGTCTGCCCAATCTTTGGTAGTTTGTGAGGAGGGGCAATCTATAACTTTGTGAAGGTGTCACAAGATTATAATATAATTATATATGAGTAAGGTCATTTGGCCCATTTTAATTCATCCAGCAAGAAATATCCTCAATGTAGCATACAATTATTTCTTAAATGCCAAGCTTTTTGCCTCTGATCTATCTGGAAGTCTACTCCATTACTGATCACTCCTTATGTGAAGAAGGGTATCTTGATATCAGTCCTAGAATTATAATTTACCAATTTGAACCTGTGTCCCTAATTCTACCCCTGCAGTGTAATTTAAAGCAGTATTCCTGATTAACATTTTCCATTACCTCTATAAGATCACCTCACTGGCACCTTCTTGCTAGTTTAAAATGTATAAAGTTTCTCCAGCCTTTCGTCACCTCAGACCACTAGAGGTCAGCCTCATGGCTCTTCTCTGCACTGCGTCCAACATTATAATATCTCACTCATTTCCTGCCGGCCAGAACTAGATTCAGTATTTAAGATACAGTCTGACCAGCGTATTAAAAATTATTTCCTCCAATTTATATTCTACTCTTTTGTCTCTGTAGTTCAATATTCTGTCAGCTCTACGTGGGCCTAATTAGTGCTAGTCCAGTGAAGGCAGACAGATCTCCCAAAGTGATGTTTCCATCTAATTCTACTCAAGTTTCTTTGGTGTAGTTGACATTGCTGTATTAAGATGTTGATAGCACACAAGTGAAAATAACTGTGTCTTTTCAAAGTGCTCCATAGCATGAGTGAAACAATTCAATCAGACAGGCTCTGCTACATTAGAAAGAGATGAGAAAAATCACCATTTTGACTGGAGTAAAGTTTAAACTTGCAGAAAACCTAAATGTCAGATTTTCTGAAGTTGATGATGAACTCTAAATGTGAATGAATGTGAACTTGCGTACCTAGTGTGAATCATGGAGATTTGTCTGGTTGCCTGACATCTTGGCATTGTGCATGGGTATGGAGACGATGGCCTGGAAATCCCGGCCTCCCTGGGTCCATACGACCCAGCATGCGCTGAAAACAGGCTTTTAATTTACCTTCAGGTCATAAGGAGGTTCAATACTAAGAGCTATTCATTTTATAGAATAATAAATACTCAGTGTATTACAAATGATTATGTTTTAAAAAAATATGCATCCCTTAATAGTAAGAGAGGAATCAATGAATACAGGCAACCCACAGAGTGTTCAAAATCATAAGCAAATACTCAATAATTGGAGTACGATTACAATCTAATGGGCTATTTCCCTAGTTGCAAACATGTGGGGTCTATTTTTGAGCGTCAGTACGTATTAATGGCAATCTGATTGTTATGATACTTTGGATGGTAATAGTGCCAATTTGAATAGGCCAGTATGGTTGTAACCCAACTCTATTTTTTTTTTACCATCAGTGACCTGAATTACTATTTATGCCAAATATTGAGGAGTGGATCTAATTATCTATACTGCATATTTTTAAATGGCATTCAGCAGCCATATAAATCAGAATGGATCAGAGAAATGATTGGTGGTGTGGACTGAAAGCATTATATTTGTAGAGGGTAATGAGGAGCAAGGTTTAGTACACAGAGAGACTCCATTGACCTCAAATGTTGTGCCCAGCTCTATTGGGACCCAAATCATGCTCCCTGGAAAGGTACTGAGTTATGTGAGATGCTGGAAATCAATTTAAAGATGCCATTTATGTTTAAACTGCACTGCCTGTATCTGTGACTTTGGACATTAATGATTGGCCAGTGGCTTTCTCCAGCCACCATAACGGAATTGTCAAGCACTGGACAAGGTAATGTCAGCTTTGCGCAGCTGGTAGCTACTCTCAGCTCTAAATTAATGAGCGATGGGCTCAAGCCCAATTCAGGACTTGCAGATTGGAGGGTGGCAAATGTAACCTCAGTATTTAAAAAAGTAGGGAGAGAGAAAACGGGGAACTACAGACTAGTTAGCCTAACATCAGTAGTAGGGAAAATGCTGGAGTCTATTATAAAGGATGTGATAACGGCACACTTAGATAATATCATGGGGATTAAACAAAGTCAACGTGGATTTATGAAAAGAAAATCATGTTTGACAAACCTACTGGAGTTTTTTGAGGATGTAACTGATAGAGTATATAAGGGAGAACCAGTGGATGTAGTGTATTTGAATTTTCAGAAGACCTTTGATAAAATCTCACATAAGAGGTTATTGTGCAAAATTAAAGCACATAGGATTGGGGGTAATGTATTGGCATGGATTGAAAATTTGGTTCACTGACAGAAAACAGAGAATAGGAATAAATGGGTCTTTTTCGGGGTGGCAGGCAGTGACTAGTGGGGTACCACAGGGATCAGTGCTTGGGCCCCAGCTATTCACAATATATATAAATGATTTGGATGAAGGAACCAAATGTAATATTTCCAAGTTTGCTGACGACACAAAACTAGGTGGGATTGTGAGTTGTGAGGAGGATGCAAAGACGCTGCAAGGCGATTTAGACAGGTTGAGTGAGTGGGCGAACACATGGCAGATGCAGTATAACATGGATATATGTGTGAAGTTATCCACTTTGGTAGGAAAAGCATAAGGATGAAGTATTATTTAAATGGTGATGGCTTGGGAAGTGTCGATGTACAGAGGGACCTGGTTGTCCTTGTACACCAGTCATTGAAAGCAAACATGCAGGTGCAGCAAGCAGTTAGGAAGGCAAATGGTATGTTGGCCTTCATTGCAAGAGGATTTGAGTACCCACAGTCTCAGGAAACTAGGTATGAAATTTAGGACCGAGACGAGGAGAAATTTTTTCACTCAGCGAGTGGTGAACCTGTGGAATTCTCTACCACAGAAGGCTGTGGAGGCCAATCACTGAATATATTTAAGAGGGAGATAGATAGATTTCAAGAAACAAAAGGCATCAAGGGGTATGGGGAAAAAGTGGGAATATGGGCTCAAGTTTCCACATGATTTGCGCCTGATTTTTAGGAGCAACTGGTGGAGAATGGACTATCTTAGAAATCGCAATTCTCCACATTTTTTTTTCTGCAGTTCTAGTCAGGTAGAACAGTTCTACTTTGGAACAGAAGTTTTTCTTCAAAAGGGGGCGTGTCCGGCCACTGACGTCTGATTTCAAAGTTTCCACAGTGAAAACGTACTCCAAACTAACTTAGAATGGAGCAAGTGAAGATTTTTGTAGAACTGAAAAAACCTGTTCTACACATTAAAAAATCAGGCGCAGGTTACAAATTAGGCGTCCAGAACAAGGTGGGGGGGAGGGAAGTCATTAAATTCTACAATAAATCCTTATTTATACTTCTACAAATATTATACAAATAAATCCAACCTGAATAAACACTTATAAGCAAAGAAAAGATTAAATAAACCATCTTCCTACCTGTGTGAAAGTGCTTCAGTCAGCTCAGCGATGTAGCGTGTCAGCTCAGCGATGTAGCGTCGTTCCCGCGAACGGGAGGGAGGGGCAGGCAGGCAGTAACCAGGCAGCAAGCAGCCTTCCACTTGAGGTGGAAGCCTTACAGTCAGCTCAGCGATGTTCCCGCAAACGGGAGGGGCAGGCAGGCAGGCAGTAACCAGGCAGCAAGCAGCCATCCACTTGAGGTGGAAGCCTTACAGTCAGCTCAGCGTCGTTCCCGCGAACGGGAGGGAGGGAGGGGCAGTAAGCAGGAAGCCTCAGTGCTGATGTGCTGATGGCAATGTGGTTTTATTAAAACATTTTCAAAAATTAAACAGCTACAAAGAACTACAAAAATGGCCGAGTGCCAATGTTTCCTTTACACTGCGCATGCGCGAACGCTCCAACGCACATGCGCAGCGTTGCCAGCAGAAAAAAAACTAATTTAAATAGTACCCACCCCCTCCCACTTACAAAATCGGCGCGAGTGTAGGCTCCGCCCCCCTTGGCGCCACGCCAAACAGACAAGGAGCTGCAGGGCTCTCCAGAATTGCTGAATAAATATGCTATGTAAATGCAAGTTGTTGTTGTTATTTCTTTCTTACTAAGATCTGCATTTTTGTTGTTCTTTGAATTCCACAAGAACATTTGGAGAAATTTGGACAGACCGCAAAAATGTTATGCCATTGCTGGTTTTGTCAGAACATTGGACGTATGTGCAACGGTCCACAAATAGGAATCAAGATTTTTGTACAGGAAATGAGGCAGAGGAGATGGTCCCTCTTTAGCACTGAGTGCCCTGGCATCCAAGAGAAGAAGCCCAGTGCAATTGAAATCGGTATCAATGCCTCCTCCACAACACCAAGCACCTGGAAATGTGAAGGAAAAGGTCAATGATTTTACCAGAGCAGCCAAGAGAGGAGAACCCACCATGACCTTCTATATATTAAATATATATGTATTTAAAATTATTTCCTCCTCACACTGTCTTGTGATATTTTCAAATCTTAGAAATGCTCATAATGCAGCAGATACCTTTTACACACCCAGATAAGGGAAATTATCCTGGTGTCCCACAAACATCAGTTAAAACAGATCTAGTCATGTATTTCACTGCTGTTTGTAAGATCTTGCTATGTGTAAATTGGCTTCCTTATTTTCCTACATTACACCAGTGACTATACTTCAAAAGTTATTCATTGGATGTGAAGTGCTTTGGGATGTCCTATGGCTGAGGTTGTGCTATGTAAATACAAGGGGCTAAAAATGTGTTTGCCCCCAAAGACAGATGCGGGGATTGCAATGCAGCCATTGCAGCTCAAAGGAATGCAGCCAGCACGCTAACTTTGTGCTATCTGCTGATTAGCATGATTGTGGCGTCCAGCCCAGCACTGAAGATGCTGCTGAGTGGCTGCATGCTCAGCAGTGGACACATGTTCATGTGAGACTGGCATCAATTAAAGCTAGCCTGCACTTAAGGCAGTCTGCAGCAGCTCATTCAACTGGCTGGAAAGAGAGTGAGAGGAGGAAAAAAAAAACACAATGGCCTAGAAATCCCGGTCGGCTGGTTCCCGCAGGCACTCGACAGAAATAGGTGAAAAAGATGCACACATATCTGTTCCTGCTGCGCCCACCAGCAATCCCGGTCCTGAGCCTCCATTCCCTGCGCATTGAGCACGTGCACGTTGGGACGTCTGTATACTGGAGCTGGAGTCACATGGCACTGGGCAGCCAATCCAGGTACAGTATTTTCTCATTCATAATAATGGGAAGTCCATAAGTAGGAGTTCCCATTATTATGTGTGAGAAACACCCCCCGAAATACCAAAACACAAATAAAAATAGAAAAAATACACCACATGTTTAAGATTCATTTAAATTAAAGTTAATAAATGACTTATAAAAATAATATATTTTTCTGATTTTTTAAAAAAGTTTTTTAATTATTGTTTAAAATAAACTTACCTTAGTGGGCAGGGTTTTTAACATAAAAATGTGTTTTTTAAATGTAATTTTATTATGTTTTTATGGGGTTAGATTTTACACTTTTTTTGCATGCATAATGCCTACTTTTACCTTCTGAAATGATGTATAATGCCCAGATAACGCCCATTTAGCCACAAAATGGAAACTGATGCCCATTTTTCGGACACTTATCGCCAAGCGTTACTTTCCCCATGTACGTAACGCCGGGAAAAAATAATACCGCCCGCCCACTTTTTTTGGGTGAAATCATCAGAATGGGTAAAATCAACGCCCATAATATTGCCAGCATTACTTTCCGCGTGTAATTAATGCTGAGATTCAATAATATCGGACGCCCACTTTATTTTGTCGTAAAGATCACATTTGCCGAAACTAATGCCCAGGAGATCGCCCAGCGTCACTTTCACCACCTCGCACACATCTCACCCACAATATCGCTCGCCCAAAATACCGCCGGGAAAAAGTGGAACTACGCTCGACACCACCTGCCTTTGGAGACTGTGCTTCCACAAAGAGGTTATCACTGAGGTATGCCAGCTCATAAGGAGAGATCTGCAGCTTGCCAGCACCATCAGGACTGCACTGTCCGTCCAGGTCAAAGTCACCACTGTACTGTCGTTCTACGCCTCGGGTTCTTTTCAGGCCTCAGCTGGCAACATTTGCGGTATATCTCAAGCATGCCACACATTGCTGCATTAGACAGGTAACTGAAGCCCTGTACGCATGCAGGATGGACCTTATCAGTTTTCCTCTGACCAGAGAGGCTCAGACTGAGAGGACTCTAGGATTCTACTTGAATTGCTAACTTCCCCAAGGTGCAGGGAGCAATAGACTATACGCACATCGCGATGCGGGCACCTTTTCAGGATGCAGAGGTTTTCAGGAACCGCATGGGATTCCACTCCCTGCATGTTTAACTCGTTGTCGACCATCAGCAAATTATTATGGCAGTGAATGCTAAATTTCCAGGCAGCATCCATGATGCTCACATCCTGCGTGAGAGCACTGTATCTGACTTGTTTAACAATCAGCCACAAGGTCAATGCTGGATGCTTGGTGACAAAGGATATGGCCTGCGTGACACCCACACCGAAGCCGAGAGGCGATACAACGAGAACTACAGAGCCACTTGCAATATCGTGGAGAAAACCATTGGAGTTCTTAATAAGTGCTTTAGATGCCTGGACCACTCAGGAGGCGAGCTCCAATACCACCCTGAGCAGGTAGCTCAATTCGTGGTGGTGTGCTCCATGCTACACAACTTGGCTATCAAGAAGGGGCAAGAATTGCGACAAGCTTCTGACAGTCCACCTCAGCAGAGAGAGGAAGAGGAAGACGAGGAGGTGGATGCTGACATCGGGCCAGACAATCAGGCTGAAGCTGAAGCCATGCCCCCGCCCCCCTGTAGACCGCATGAAAGACCCCGTGGTGGCACCATAGCTGCAAGACTCTTACATCAGGAGCTCATAAATGAGCGCTTTGCCTGAAAGAACATTGGTGGTATTTACAAGGCTGACACATTGCTGGGTGTGCAGGTGATACAACAATGGTGGGCATCACCTTGGTGACAGTTAAAGTTTAAGTTGATTGAAGTTAAGTGTAATTATACCCTTTGATGTTAAGGAATCACCAGTGTGTAACGGTGCAGCTATCTGAGCCAATGCGCAACAAGGTTTTGTTAAATAAAAAAACATTTAAACCGAACATTTGTCTGAAATCATCAGTATTTCTGTAAAAACCAACCCTTCCCCCCCCCACCACCCCCGCTTCTCATCCCCACCTCTACCCCTTCCCCTTCCCTTCCTGACTCAAGCCGTCTGGCCGAGGAACTCCTCAGGTGCTGATTCATTGGGGCGGGGGATGACGGCCGAACCTCTGCTTGGACGGATACGAGAGAGGACAGTCTCGAGGTGGGAACGTGCTCTGAGCCAGAAGCAAGATGTTGTTCCTGGTTCTCATGTGTGTTTGGCAATGGGGGTGCGGCACCTTGGGGTGCACTGCCGCGCTCTGGGACCACTGGGAGCCCACTGCCACCGGTGCTCCTGGCTACCAACTCCAGAGCCCCCACCATCCCTTCCATGTTATATATTATTTGTTGGACAAAAACTCGGTGCCAACTATGTTCTTGGTGCTTCGTAGGCTTTTAGCTGCTGGTGAATCTCCCTTGTGCCTCCCACAACACCCAAACAAGCATACACCACACCCACACATGCTTTCAGTCCCTCTCTGCTACATATCTGTCTGTCTCCTCTTCTGCACAAGTAATGATGACCCCTGACCTCCTGAATCACGGGATACATGCGTTGCCATGCCGTTGCTAAGGACGGTGACACTTTACGGCAGAAGGTCAGAGAGATTTAATGCTAACGCCCATTTCCTAGCACTCATGGTAACACCCAATTTCCAAAATGGAGACTACGGACTTTGAGAATGGGCGACAAGCTGGCGATCTGAAAATCCCATTTTTACCACGCACACCGGAAATAACGCCCCATTTTTGGGCGATCTAGCCCTATATGTCTTTAAAACTTTTACGCCTGTAAAAGTAGGCTATGTGCCTGCTTTTATCTGGAGCAAGATTTTTCAGGACATCCATTGGGCAAGATATGAGTAAATACCGCAACTTTGCCCATGCGAATGTCCTGGCTGTGATGATATGGACGATCTGTCAAGCCAGACATTGACAGATCGGAAAAGCCGGTTTTCAGCGCATGCGCATTGTGTGCTAAAAACTGGCTTTTGCGATGTCCTCCCGGGTCCGCACACAGTCGGTACTGTCATGTATTTCACCATCTTGCAATGGCAATAGTTATGTAACTATAACTCATGCACACTGTACCTGTACCCTTGAAATGTACATCCTGACCACAGGGGGTGAGCTTGCGGGAGACACTCCTCACCTGGGTTTCCAGGTATAAAAGGGGAGGTCCCACCTAGGGTCAGCACTCCTTGGTCCTGGGAATAAAGTGAAGGTTACAGAAGCCAGCGGACAAGTCCTTCGAAGAGCTCAGCCAGCTGATCAGCGAGCATCTCAAGCCTGCAAGTAGCGTACACATGGCCCGGCACCGGTTCTACTCTCACCAGCGTCAGGAGGGTCAAAATGTCTCGGACTTCGTGGCGGAACTGCGGCGTTTGGCCAGTCTCTGTAAGTTCTCCGATGCCTGCAGTGGGGAGATGTTAAGGGACTTTTTCATCGAGGGCATTAATCATGCTGGCATTTTCAGGAAGCTCATAAAGACGAAGGACTTGACTTTAGAAGGGGTGGCGTTGATAGCTCAGACCTTTATGGCAGGGAAAGAGGAGACCAAGCTAATTTACGCACGCAGCTCTGTTTTAATGTTGCGATGAACCAGGGAGTTAATGTTGTAAAAGTGATACAGAACCCCGCAGGTAGGCATGGGTAATTCGACACCGCCCAGGCAGGCAGGCAAGGGCAATTCGACACCGCCCAGGCAGCAACAAGCTCCAGGGTGGGCCTGCAACAGGGACAATGGAAAGAGGATCGGCAATTCACGCCATCACGAGGAACAATGCATCCCGTGATGGGACCAATAACACCCTCCATCATATTGCTTAGTAACAGCCAAATGGGCCATCAGAGAGGAATGCCTAGAAATAGTCCTTTTGTTACCAGCAATCTCAGCTCATGTTGGAGGTGTGGAGGTAGACACACTGCCAAAAGCTGCAGGTTCCAACTTTATACCTGTAGGATTTGTAATGTCAGTGGACACTTGGCCAGGATGTGCAAAAAGGCAGTCGCGAGGCTAGTCTGAGAGACAGAGGAACCAGAAGAGGGGTCTGCAATGCAGGATGAGGCTTGGGGAACAACCATGGATACTGAAGTTCAGAGAGTTCATGTGGCTGACATCCACAGCCCATACACTAAAAAGCCACCCATGATGATGAAAATCTTACTGAATGGCATCCCGGTGCACATGGAGCTGGATACGGGAGCTAGCCAGTCACTCATGAGCGCCCAACAATTTGAGAGACTATGGCCACACAGAGCTAGCAGGCCCAAACTGGAACGCATTGAGACGCAGCTACGTACATACACCAAAGGGATAATCCCAGTGCTGGGCAGTGCAAACTTGGTAGTAACGCATAATGGATTACAGAACCGGCTGCCACTCTGGATTGTTCCGGGAAATGGCCCCGCGCTTTTGGGGAGGAGTTGGCTAGCTGAGATGAATTGGAAATGGGAGGATGTGCACGCCATTTCATCCGTGGAGCAAAGTTCATGCTCGCAAGTATTGCAAAAATTCGAGTCACTCTTTCAAGTGTCGGAACGTTCAAGGGCACTAAAGTAGTGATACGCATCACTCCGAACGCCAGACTCAGTGCACCACAAAGCCAGAGCGGTGCTGTACGTGATGCGTGAGAAAATTGAAAGTGAACTGGACAGGCTGCTCAGAGAGGGCATAATTTTGGCCGTTGAATTCAGCGACTGGGCAAGTCCCATCGTTCCCGTCCTCAAAGCAGATGGCTCAGTTAGGATTTGTGGCGACTACAAAGCCACCATCAACCGAGTGTCGCTGCAGGACCAATACCCGCTCCCGAGAGCGGAGGACCTTTTTGCCACGCTGGCAGGTGGAAAGCTGTTCACGAAGCTGGACCTCACTTCGGCCTACATGATTCAGGAACTGGCGGAAGATTCCAAGCTTCTGACCACCATCACGACGCACAAAGGATTATTTATCTACAACAGGTGCTCGTTTGGCATTCGTTTCAGCGAAACATGGAAAGTTTGCTCAAGCCCATCCCTGGAACGGTCGTATTCCAAGACGACATCCTTATAACGGGTCGAGACACCGAGGAACATCTCCGTAACCTGAAGGAGGTGCTACGCTGATTTGATCGGGTAGGCTTGCGGCTGAAAAAGGCCAAGTGCGTGTTTTTGGCCCCAGAGGTTGAATTCCTGGGCAGGAGGGTTGCTGCAGACGGGATCCGGCCCACTGAATCAAAAACTGAGGCAATTCGCCGGGTGCCCAGGCCCGGCAACACGTCGGAGTTGCGATCATTCCTGGGACTTTTGAACTATTTTGGGAACTTTCTGCCGAACTTATGCACATTGTTGGAGCCGTTACACATGCTCCTCCGTAAAGGTTGTGAATGGTTTTGGGGGGATTGTCAAGAACGGGCTTTCAATACGGCGAGGAACCTGCTGTGTTCCAACAAACTGTTAAATTTGTATGACCCCTGTAAAAAACTAGTTTTAACATGCGATGCGTCATCCTACGGGGTTGGGTGTGTGTTGCAGCAGGGTAACGATGACGGCCGACTCCAACCGGTGGCTTACGCCTCCAGGTCGCTCTCCCAGGCAGAGCATGGATATGGTATGGTTGAGAAGGAGGCACTCGCGTGTGTGTACGGTGTGGAAAAGATGCACCAGTATCTTTTCGGTAGACAGTTCGAGCTAGAGACGGACCACAAGGGTGTCAACGCCAACGCGTCAGCTCGCATACAGCGATGGGCCCTCACGCTGGCTGCGTATGACTACACCATACGGCACCGGTCAGGCACCGAAAATTGCGCTGACGCACTCAGCAGGCTCCCACTGCCCACCACCGAGGAGGCGTCGGAGCAGAGCGCAGGCTTTTGACACTGCGGGCTCCCCCATCACAGCCCGACAGATCAAACTCTGGACCAACAGGGACCCCCTCCTATCCATGATAAAGAAATGTGTCCTGACTGGAAATTGGGCACCCGCACACAGGGCATGCCACGAGGAAGTCAGGCCTTTTCAGAGATGGATGGATGAACTCTCCATCTAAGTCGACTGCCTGTTATGGGGCAGCCGGGTAGTCATGCCCCAGAAAGGAAGGGAAGCGTTCATCAGGGAACTCCACAGCGAGCACCCTGGCATCATGTTAATGAAGGCCATTGCCCGGTCACATGTATGGTGGCTGGGGATTGACTCAGACCTGGAACACTGGTTTCGCAGGTGCATGACATGTGCCCAGCTAGGCAATGCCCCCAGGGATGCTCCACTCAGTCGTGACCCTGGCCCACCAGGCCATGGTCACGCATTCACGTAGACTATGCAGGCCCGTTCATGGGGAAAATGTTCCTGATCGTTGTCGCTGCATACTCGAAGTGGATCGAGTGCATCATATTGAACTCGTGCATGACATCCATTACTGTGGAGAGTCTGCGTATGGTTTTCGCGACCCACGGCTTGCCAAACATCTTGGTCAGCGACAATGGCCCATGTTTCACCAGCCATGAATTCCAGGAGTTTATGTCGGGCAATGATATCAAACACGTCCGGACAGCGCCGTTCAAGCCGGCTTCCAATGGCCAGGCGCAACAGGCGGTCCAAGTCATAAAACAGGGCATGCTACTCATCCAAGGACCCTCCCTTCAGTACCATCTATCACGCCTCCTGCTGGCCTACAGATCCCGGCCGCACTCGCTCACGGGAGTCCCGCCAGCGGAACTCCACATGAAACGCATGCTCAAGACGCGGCTGTCCCTCATTCGCCCAGACCTGGCAGACATTGTTGAGGGCAAGCGCCAGTCCAAAACCGAGCTCCATGATCGAGGCTCAAGGGGGAGGTGTATAGAAATAGATGTGTTCTTAACCATTCTTTGGGACCCAAATGGCTTGAGGGCACTGTAATCGTCAAAGAAGGAAACAGGGTCATGGTGGTCAGACTAAACAATGGGCAGATATGCTGCGAACACTTGGACCAAGTAAAGACAAGGTTCAGCATAGACACGGAGGAACCGGAAGAAGAGCATGATGAGATAGCACCCACACCATTGCCAGCATACGAGCAACAAAGACAACCCTCAGCATGCACAGTCCCGGCGGCCAGCCCGGACAGGCCGGAATCACCTCAAGTGACAGAGACGCGTGCTGAGGCTCAGCCACCAGAGCCACAACTGCGGCGCTCCACGAGAGAGCGCCGACCACCCGATAGACTTAACCTCTGAAACTAAAAGACTTAAGGGGGGAGGTGATGTCATGTATTTCACATCTTGCAATAATAGTTATGTAACTGTAACTCATGCACACTCTATCTGTACCCTTGAAATGCACACCCTGACCACAGGGGGTGAGCTTGCGGGAGACACTCCTCACCTGGGTTTCCAGGTATAAAAGGGGAGGTCCACCCAGGGTCAGCACTCCTTGGTCCTGGGAATAGAGTGAAGGTCACAGAGTGACCGTGTCTGATGTATACATGCCTCGTGTGAGTTTGTAATAAGGTGCAGAGACACTACAAGTACAGGCCGGGATTTCTAGACCAATGATTCATAACAGAGGAGAGAGCATGCGCCAAGGTTCTCCGATGCAGCACAAGAGGCCTTGGTGCAGCAGGTCAGCATGAGGATACAGGTCCTGTTTTCACAGGGAGCCAGCAGGCCCCCCAGGCAAATGTGTAAAATCCAATGGGAGCAGATAGCTACTGTGGTGAATGTCAGCCTTATAGCCCCAAGAACCTGGTTGCAATGCAGGAAGAAGTTTAATGACCTCATATGTGTGGTCAAGGTCAGTGATATCAACTTCAAATGCCTACCATATCCTACCATCTGCACCACTAGTCTCACAGACTGCTCAATGCACCACACACCCATCACTCACCTACCAACAATCTCTACGAAACACGACACATACCTCATATTCATAGCTTCACCTCACCTTCACACATTTACCACTTCTGCAAGCCTCATATCCACATCTCTCAGCTCATACACACTGTTAGCTATTCAACCATGACAGGCATATCACCCAAACACACTGCACCACACTTACCGGCGCAGTTCCATTTCTCATGCAGGAAAAGGTGGCTCACATCCGGCACCAGCAAGACTAAAGCAGCAGGGGACAGTCGCGCCTGCATAACCTGACCCCAATGGAGGAGACAGTGCTGGCCATTATTGGGAGATGCATCGCTGAGCCCATGGTCAGTTTTGGGGCTGAAAGAATACTAGATCCCAATATCCTCATAGATAATCTTCCTTCTCAAACCCAATTCCTCCTCATCCCACAATCTTCTGATTTACAAGCTGCATATGGTGTAAGCATGTAATTCTTGCTTTTTGCCCCTTCCCCTCACTGTTGGCTTAATTTTCCCCAGTATTTGCGCCGGTTTTTTTTGAGCAGAATACGTTTTCTGGCCTAACATAACAATCCCCAGTTTTCCCAATCAACTTGCACCAGCGTAACTCATTTAGTTACGTTTCTTTTTAGGTAAGTATTTTTTTTCTCAAAAGGGGACGTAACCAGCCACCTACGCCAAATCTGGCCATTTGGGGAATTTGGCCAGCTGATAGTTACTCCATTTCTACTTAAGCCAGCATATGTGGCCTCTCGAGAAAACCCTTGTGGAGAGTTAAAGAAATCGGCGCAGGTAAGTAAATTGGAGGACATTCGGCCTGGGCTAGGAGCGGGAAGCGGAGCGGACCTGGACTGGCACTCACTCGGGACCGGAGAGGCTCAGCGGGGGAGGGAGCGCACTGACCGGCACTCACTCGGAGGCCACAGACCGGGAAGGCACCTCACTTGGGACCGGAGAGGCTCGGCGGGGGAGGGAGCAAATTGACCGGCACTCACTTGGGGGCCACAGACTGGGAAGGCACGCACTCGGGGGCCACAGCGGACCAGGAAGGTACTCACCTCACTCAGGGAATGGAGGGGGTCGCAGACAGTCGATCTGAAGACTTGGTGCCTGGGGAGGGGGAAGGGGGTGGGAGAGAGAGGTCACTACTGTGCGTGCGCGGCCATTTCAGCAACGTCAAGAATGGCAGTTTTTTCCCCCACGCATGCGCAGAAAGCCCAGCTCCTTTTTCCAGTGCAGATCGCAGGCTCTATCCCCACCGAGGCGACTGGCCACGCTGCGTGGCTCCAGATTACAGCACAAACATCGGGGAAACTTCAGACAAGTTTTTCTCGCGCATTTCTTGACCTAAATAAGTGGCGCAACTCTGGCAATACGCCAGAAAGTGGGCTTGGGGAAAATTGAGCCCTGTAACTTTACCCGTGTGCCCTTCTCCTTTCAGATAGGTAATAACTGACACCTGGCCAGCCACTGGTGGAGGAGCACAAAATAGAAGAATACCAAGGCACTGATGATGAAGACACTGCACCGTCACTCGATTTCACACTCGCAGCCACCAGCTCAGGTACAGACACTCCGCATAGTCTAAAGAATAGGTTAGAGGCCGAATCTGCACATAGTGAGATACCAGGTATAATTGGTCTGCAGCCAGGGCAGGGGGAAAGGGTAACACAGATGCCAGCTCCACAGAGGGCGAGGTCACACATGTGTTCTGATGCAGAGGACTTAGATGAGGACGTTGATGGGGCGGGCTACAGAAGAATGCTGATGGGTATGCACAATGAAATGCTGAGTGCATTGGCACGCCTGCCAGAAAGCTTGAGTGCAATGTCAAGTAGCTTGGAGGAGTCCAGCACCAACCTTGCACAGGTTTTTAGGCAGAGCTTGGAGCCCATGATTTCCAGCTTGGTAGTGATAACAACTCCATTCGTGCACTTGTGGACCCAACCATGATGCAACGTCTGATGGCTGAGATAAGAGAATTGCTCTTGGCAGACCCTAGGTGGTTAAGCCTCCTCTCTCTGTAAGCAGCTTGCCCTCTTCTTTGCTGTCTCTCCTCCATCTCCCTGTCATACTACAGACCAAGGGGGATGATGGTCTGAAAGATAGAAAGAAGAAAAGTAAAAGTGGAGGGCAGAGAAACCCAAGGCAAAAAGAAAAAAGGCCCACATTACAGCAAAATCCTAAAGGGGCAAAGGGTGTTAAAAAGACAAGCCTGAAGGCTCTGTGCCTCAATGCGAGGAGTATTCTGAATAAGGTGGAAGAATTAACTGCGCAGATAGCAGTTAACGGATATGATGTAATTGGCATCACAGAGACATGGGTGACCAAGCCTGGGAACTCAACATCCAGAAGTATTCAACATTTAGGAAGGATAGACAGAAAGGAAAAGGAGGTGGGATGGCATTGCTGGTTAAAGAGGAAATTAATGCAATAATAAGGAAGGACATTAGCTTGGATGATGTGGAATCTGTGTGGGTGGAGCTACGGAATACCAAAGGGCAGAAAACGCTAGTGGGAGTTGTGTACAGACCACCAAACATTAGTAATGAGGATGGGGACAGCATCAAACAAGAAATTAGGGATGCGTGCAATAAAGGTACAGCAGTTATCATGGGTGACTTCAATCTACACATTGACTGGGCTAACCAAACTGGTAACAATGCGGTGGAGGAGGATTTCGTGGAGTGTATTAGGGATGGTTTTCGAGACCAATATGTCGAGGAACCAACTAGAGGGCTGGCCATCCTAGACTGGGTGATGTGTAATGAGAAAGGACTAATTAACAATCTTGTTGTGTGAGGCCCCTTGGGAAAGAGAGACCATAATATGGCAGAATTCTTTGTTAAGATGGAGAGTGACTCGGGTCCTGAACTTGGGGAAAGGTAACTTCGATGGTGTGAGACTTGAATTGCCTGGAATAGACTGGCGAGTGATACTTAAAGGGTTGAAGGTGGATAGGCAATGGCAAACATTTAAACATCACATGGATGAACTTCAACAATTGTACATTCCTGTCTGGAGTAAAAATAAAATGGGGAAGGTGACTCAACCGTGGCTAACAAGGGGAAGTAAGGATAGTGTTAAGTCTAAGGAAGAGGCATATAAATTTGCCAGAAAAAGCAGCAAACCTGAGGACTGGGAGAATTTTGTAATGCAGCATAGGAGGACAAAGGGTTTAATTAGGAGGGGGAAAATAGAATATGAGAGGAAGCTTGCTGGGAACATAAAAACTGACTGCAAAAGCTTCGATAGATATCTGAAGAGAAAAAGATTAGTGAAAACAAACATAGATCTCTTGCAGTCAGATTCAGGTGAATTTATAATGGGGAACAAAGAAATGGCAGACCAGTTAAACAAATATTTTGGTTCTGTTTTCACGAAGGAAGACACAAATAACCTTCCGGAAATACTAGGGGACTGAGGGTCTAGTGAGAAGGAGGAACTGAAGGATATCCTTATAAAGCGGGAAACTGTGTTAGGGAAATTGATGGGATTGAAGCCCGATAAATCCCCGGGGCCTGATAGTCTGCATCCCAGAATACTTTTGGAAGTGGCCATAGAAATAGTGGATGCATTGGCGATCATTTTCCAACAGTCTATCGACTCTGGATCAGTTCCAATGGACTGGAGGGTAGCTAATGTAACACCACTGTTTAAAAAAGGAGGGAGAGAAAACAGGTAATTTTCGACCGGTTAGCCTGACATCAGTAGTGGGGAAAATGTTGGAATCAATCATTAAGGATGAAATAGCAGCGCATTTGGAAAGCAGTGACAGGATCGGTCCAAGTCAACATGGATTTATGAAAGGGAAATCATGCTTGACAAATCTTCTGGAATTTTTTGAGGATGTAACTAGTAGAATGGACAAGGGAGAACCAGTGGATGTGGTGTATTTAGGCTTTCAAAAGGCTTTTGACAAGGCCCCACACAAGAGATTGGTGTGCAAAATTAAAGCATTGGGGGTAATGTACTGACGTGGATAGAGAACTGGTTGGCAGACAGGAAGCAGAGAGTTGGGATAAACGGGTCCTTTTCAGAATGGCAGGCAGTGACTAGTGGGGTGCCGCAGGGCTCAGTGCTGGGACCCCAGCTCTTTACAATATACATTAATGATTTAGATGAAGGAATTGAGTGTAATATCTCCAAGTTTGCAGATGACACTAAACTGGCTGGCGGTGTGAACTGTGAGGAGGACGCTAAAAGGCTCAGGGAGACTTGGACAGGTTAGGTGAGTGGGCAAATGCAAGGCAGATGCAGTATAATGTGGATAAATGTGAGGTTATCCACTTTGGGGGCAAAAACATGAAGGCAGAATATTATCTGAATGGCGGCAGATTAGGAAAAGGGGAAGTGCAATGAGACCTGGGTGTCATGGTTCATCAGTCATTGAAAGTTGGCATGTGCTTTGTTGGCCTTCATAGCTAGGGGTTTTGAGTATAGGAGCAGGGAGGTCTTACTGCAGTTGTATAGGGCCTTGGTGAGGCCTCACCTGGAATATTGTGTTCAGTTTTGGTCTCTTAATCTGAGGAAGGACGTTCTTGCTATTGACGGAGTGCAGCGAAGGTTCACCAGTCTGATTCCCGGGATGGCAGGACTGAAATATGAGGAGAGACTGGATCAACTGGGCCTTTATACTCTGGAGTTTAGAAGGATGAGAGGGGATCTCATAGAAACTTATAAGATTCTGATGGGACTGGACAGGTTAGATGCGGGAAGAATGTTCCCGATGTTGGGGAAGTCCAGAACCAGGGGACACAGTCTTCAGGTATGGGGTAGGCCATTTAGGACTGAGATGAGGAGAAACTTCTTTACTCAGAGAGTTGTTAACCTGTGGAATTCCCTGCCGCAGAGAGTTGTTGATGCCAGTTCATTGGATATATTCAAGAGGGAGTTAGATATGGCCCTTACGGCTAAAGGGATCAAGGGGTATGGAGAGAAAGCAGGAAAGGGGTACTGAGGTGAATGATCAGCCATGATCTTATTGAATGGTGGTGCAGGCTTAGGGGCTGAATGGCCTACTCCTGCACCTATTTTCGATGTTTCTATGTTTCTATGACTATGGCACTTATGACTGGGAGCAAATGGTCTGACCAGAACCCTTGAAGGCAGAACTAAGGCCTTTACAGCACCATTCCCTGTCACCTCACCAACTTCAAACAACTCTAGACTACTCCAAACACTTCCACAAACTTGCACAGAGCCAGTAGAAATTAATCAGCAACTAACCTTAAAGTGATTGCTGATCCATAGAAACATAGGGCCCAAGTTTCGAGCCGCGCCTAGAACGGCACAGTCCCGACCTGGACGCCCGTTTTTCGCGCCACAAAGTGCGCCTAAAAAAACCCTCCGTATTCTCCACCTCCCTGCAGGACCTCTGGCCCTCGGCGCGGCGCAGCAGGAGCTGTAGGGGGCGGAGCCAGGTCCCTGCGCTGAAAACAGTGCCGGGACCTCTGCACATGCGCGCTACAGTGGGCACGCACGTGCAGTAGCTCCAGGCGCCCGAAACTGTGTGGGAGGGGCCCGAAGCACGCAGCCCCTAGCCCTGGCCGAACGGCCTCACTGGGGCTGCGTGAATAAGGCTCCTCCCACGGCCAGCTCCTGCTTCCTCCCGACTCCCGCTCCCGCTCCTGCTTCCCCCCCGACCCCCTCCTCCCCCGGGACCAGACTCAACTCGACCCGACTGCCACTGCCGCTCCTGCTTCCCCCCCCCGTCCCCCCCGGACCGGACCCGACTCGACCCGACTGCCGCTGCCGCTCCTGCTTCCCCCCCCGGGACTCGACCCGACTCTACTCCCGCCCCCGCCCCCGGACTGGATCCGACCTGACTTCCCCCTCCCCGACCTCCCCCTCCCCGACCTGACCTCCCTCTCCCTCCCTCCCTCCCCGTCCCTCTCCCCCACCCCTCCCCGCCTCGTTCCCTACACCTAATTTGTAACCTGCGCCTGATTTTTTAATGTGTAGACAAGGTTTTTTCAAGCCTACAAAAATCTTCACTTACTCCATTCTAAGTTAGTTTGGAGTAAGTTTTCACACACGAAACTTTTAAATCAGGCGTAAGTGCCCGGACACGCCCTCTTTTGAAAAAGAAATTCTGTTCCAAAGTGAAACTGTTCTAACTGACTAGAACTGGAGCAAACTAAATGCCGAGAATTCCAATTTCTAAGATACTCCGTTCTACACCAGTTGCTCCTAAAAATCAGAAGCAAATCATGTGGAAACTTGGGGCCATAGAAACATAGAAAATAGGTGCAGAAGTAGGCCATTCAGCCTTTCTAGCCTGCACCGCCATTCAATGAGTTCATGGCTGAATATGCAACTTCAGTACCCCCTTCCTGCTTTCTCGCCATACCCCTTGATCCCCCGAGTAGTAAGGACTTCACCTAACTCCCTTTTGAATATATTTAGTGAATTGGCCTCAACTACTTTCTGTGGTAGAGAATTCCACAGGTTCACCACTCTCTGGGTGAAGAAGTTTCTCCTCATCTCGGTCCTAAATGGCTTACCCCTTATCCTTAGACTGTGACCCCTGGTTCTGGACTTCCCCAACATTGGGAACATTCTTCCTGCATCTAACCTGTCTAAACCCGTCAGAATTTTAAACATTTCTATGAGGTCCCCTCTCATTCTTCTTAACTCCAGTGAATACAAGCCCAGTTGATCCAGTCTTTCTTGATAGGTCAGTCCCACCATCCCGGGAATCAATCTGGTGAACCTTCGCTGCACTCCCTCAATAGCAAGAATGTCTTTCCTCAAGTTAGGAGACCAAAACTGTACACAATACTCCAGGTGTGGCCTCACCAAGGTCCTGTACAACTGTAGCAACACCTCCCTGCCCCTGTACTCAAATCCCCTCGCTATGAAGGCCAACATGCCATTTGCTTTCTTAACCGCCTGCTGTACCTGCATGCCAACCTTCAATGACTGATGTACGATGACACCCAGGTCTCGTTGCACCTCCCCTTTTCCTAATCTGTCACCATTCAGATAATAGTCTGTCTCTCTGTTTTTACCACCAAAGTGGATAACCTCACATTTATCCACATTATACTTCATCTGCCATGCATTTGCCCACTCACCTAACCTATCCAAGTCACTCTGCAGCCTCATAGCATCCTCCTCGCAGCTCACACTGCCATCCAACTTAGTGTCATCCGCAAATTTGGAGATACGACATTTAATCCCCTCATCTAAATCATTAATGTACAATGTAAACAGCTGGGGCCCCAGCACAGAACCTTGCGGTACCCCACTAGTCACTGCCTGCCATTCTGAAAAGTACCCATTTACTCCTACTCTTTGCTTCCTGTCTGCCAACCAGTTCTCAATCCATGTCAGCACACTACCCCCAATCCCATGTGCTTTAACTTTGCACATTAATCTCTTGTGTGGGACCTTGTCGAAAGCCTTCTGAAAGTCCAAATATACCACATCAACTGGTTCTCCCTTGTCCACTTTACTGGAAACATCCTCAAAAAATTCCAGAAGATTTGTCAAGCATGATTTCCCTTTCACAAATCCATGCTGACTTGGACCTATCATGTCACCTCTTTCCAAATGCGCTGCTATGACATCCTTAATAATTGATTCCATCATTTTACCCACTACTGAGGTCAGGCTGACCGGTCTATAATTCCCTGTTTTCTCTCTCCCTCCTTTTTTAAAAAGTGGGGTTACATTGGCTACCCTCCACTCCATAGGAATTGATCCGGAGTCTATGGAATGTTGGAAAATGACTGTCAATGCATCCGCTATTTCTAAGGCCACATCCTTAAGTACTCTGGGATGCAGTCTATCAGGCCCTGGGGATTTATCGGCCTTCAATCCCATCAATTTCCCCAACACAATTTCCCGACTAATAAAGATTTCCCTCAGTTCCTCCTCCTTACTCGACCCTCTGACCCCTTTTATATCTGGAAGGTTGTTTGTGTCCTCCTTAGTGAATACCGAACCAAAGTACTTGTTCAATTGGTCTGCCATTTCTTTGTTCTCCGTTATGACTTCCCCTGATTCTGACTGCAGGGGACCTACGTTTGTCTTTACTAACTTTTTTCTCTTTACATATCTATAGAAACTTTTGCAATCTGCCTTAATGTTCCCTGCAAGCTTCTTCTCGTACTCCATTTTCCCTGCCCTAATCAAACCCTTTGTCCTCCTCTGCTGAGTTCTAAATTTCTCCCAGTCCCCGGGTTCGCTGCTATTTCTGGCCAATTTGTATGCCACTTCCTTGGCTTTAATACTATCCCTGATTTCCCTTGATAGCCACGGTTGAGCCACCTTCCCTTTTTTATTTTTACGTCAGACAGGAATGTACAATTGTTGTAGTTCATCCATGCGGTCTCTAAATGTCTGCCATTGCCCATCCACAGTCAACCCCTTAAGTATCATTCGTCAATCTATCCTAGCCAATTCACGCCTCATACCTTCAAAGTTAGCTTTCTTTAAGTTCTGGACCATGGTCTCTGAATTAATTGTTTCATTCTCCATCCTAATGCAGAATTCCACCATATTATGGTCACTCTTCCCCAAGGAGCCTCGCACAATGAGATTGCTAATTAATCCTCTCTCATTACACAACATCCAGTCTAAGATGGCCTCCCTCCCTAGTTGGTTCCTCGACATATTGGTCTAGAAAACCATCCCTTATGCACTCCAGGAAATCCTCCTCCACCGTATTGCTTCCAGAATAGAATATCTTCAGCTGTGCGAGATTAAGACAGGGAGTTAGCTCCAGTGTTGAGGACGAAAATGGCAGCACTGTTGTCAAATCAACATTGCACTCTGGTTGACATCACAATCTGCCCACTCAATGCACTTCCAGCGCATGGTTTTAATGCTGCCCTACTGCCCCCACCAAGATGGCGACCGGTGTGGTATGCACGTGCCTGTAGCACAGAAAAATTGAGCGCTGCGGAGTCGACTTTCTAGCCCAAGTTCTTTCTTTCTTAATGTCGTTGACTTTTTCTATACACATCATGAACTCACTATGGGGGCTAGAGGCTGACATTTGAGTAATACTGCATATCATTTTGACAATTTGAACTTTTCACTTCCATTGCTCTTCTTGTAGGGCACAACAGCCTGTTTGAGATCACTGACAGAAGGATCTCTTAACGTTAGACCATTAACCCTTTTTGAAGAAGAAGCTAAAAAACCCTGGAAGGGAAACCATAAAGGGTCTTGCAGTTAGAGACATGAGCTAGAAATTGCATCGCGCCCCATTTGGGGCAATAATTTTTGTGGGAGCGCAAATAGCCATGGAAGATCTCGTGGATAAGATGAGCTTGGAGAGGGCTTGAGGGGAGATAGGAGAGGAACTAGAGAAAGATGTGAGTTCCGGGCTGAGCCAGGGGGGAACTTTAGAGGAAGTTTGGCCTGGTGTACTGGGGTCGGGAGGGAACTGGCAGAGGCAGCTGATCGAATGGTCTCAATCTTAGTAACAAAGAAATACATGAGCTCCTCGCTCTTGTTTTTGGAGGTGAAGCTGGAGGAGAGGGGTTTACGAAGCTGGTTTGCAGTAGAGAAAAGAAACAAGGCATTTTCTTTGCAATCCAGGATGATCCTGGAATAGAGAGTAGATTTGGTTGATGAGAGCAGGGCCCGATTATACTGTATGTGGTCCAGTCAGATCTGGCTGTGAATGGTTAAACTAGTTGTCCGCCATATCCATTCAAGTTTATGAAAATCGGACTTAAGGGAGCGGAGTAGAAGGCCATACCAAGAGGGATGGCCAGGGTGAGAGAGAGTACCAGGCCGAAATTGAGTACTGCTCCATTTGCGGGCGGTAACAGCCATGAGGCGGGAGTTCCTGCGCCAGGTGTGACCTATATTCAGTTTACCACCCCCGAGAGCAAGTGGAGCACAAAATATCACACTCCACTGCTCTATGGGGTGTGAGTGGGGCGGAAAGACTCCTCGAAGGGCACAGCGCTATGTGGTGGGACGTGTAGGACTCTCACATAGATATGACCTCCCCCTTCATTAAAGGGGAGGGCCAAACTGCTGACTCTGCGAGTGGGAAATGGGGCCATCCCTGGACTACCAGGGAGCAGGATGCGTGGCAACAGCCCGGCAGACAAGCAGAGTGCCGGGCTGCAAAATCGCGACACAGACCTCACGATCAAAGAGGAAGAAGGCCGCGACCAGTAAGTCAGCCATTTTTAAAATTTTGATTTTGGCACTGTCATGTATGTAACCAGCATACTACTGTAACCTTTATACAATTATAACCCTCATGTAGCCACTACATACTGTACATACTAACTAGAAATGCACACCTTGACCACAGAGGGTGTACTTGTGGGAGACATTCCTTACCTGGAGATTCAGGTATATAAGGGGAGGTCCCTCGCAGGGCCAGCACTCCTTGGTCCAGGTAATAAAGGTGAAGGTCACAGAGTGACTGTGTCTGCAGTACGTGCCTCGTGTGATTATGTTTAAGAGTTAAGGACTCAACACCTGGCGACGGGAAACGGGAATCACTGAACCCAGAGGATGGCCACCAGTAGCTCAGAGGAACGTTACTGTGTGGGTGAAGACTGGGACGATTATGTGGATAGACTCCAGCAGACCTTTATCATGAAGGATTGGCTGGGAGAGGATGCGGCTGACAAGCGGAGGGCGCATCTACTAACAAGCTGCGGGACAAGAACATACGCGCTGATGAAGGACCTGCTCGCACCCCACAAACCGGCCGACAAGTCTTTTGAAGAGCTTAGCCAGCTGATCAGTGAACACTTAAAACTGGCGAGCAGCATACACATGGCCCGGCACCAGTTCTACACACACCGATGTCGAGAAGGGCAAAACATCTCGGACTTCATGGCAGACTTGCGGCGCTTGGCCAGCCCCTGTAAGTTCTCAGACGCCTGCAGAGGGGAGATGTTAAGAGATTTTTTCATTGAGGACATTAGCCATGCCGGTATCTTCAGGAAGCTCATAGAGACCAAGGACTTAACTCTAGAAGGGGCTGCATTGATAGCTCAAACTTTCAGAGCCGGGGAAGAAGAGACCAAGCTAATTTACGCAAGTAGTCCTGGGTCCAACGTGGCGATGGACCAAGGAATTATCATGATAAACGCGGCTCAAGATCTCGCAGTCAGGCAAAGGCATTTTGAAACTGCAGCAGTCAGACAAAGGCATTTTGTAACTGCCCAAGCTGAAATCGACTCTAAGGTGGACCCCCAACAGGGACAATGGAGAGGAGAGCGGCAATTCACGCCATCAAGGGGACCATTAACACCCACCACCAAAGTGTTTAGAAACAGCCAAGGGAACGATCAGAGAGGAATGCCTGTTAACAGTCCTTTTGTGAACAACGATCTCAGCCAATGTTGGAGATGCGGGGGCAGACATTATGCGAAATGCTGCAAATTTCAGCAGTTCGTCTGTAGGAATTGTAATGCCAGAGGACATTTGGCTAGGGTTTGCAAACAGCCGGTAGCGAGGCTAATCTATGAAACAGAGGAATCAGGTGAGGGGCTTGCAGTGCAGGACAATGCCTGGGGTAAAGCCATGGATGCTAAAGTTCAGCGGGTTCATGTGGCTGACGTCCACAGCTCATACACCAAAACACCACCTATGATGATGAAAGTTTTATTGAATGGCATCCCGGTGCGCATGGAGCTGGACACGGGAGCTAGCCAGTCCCTCATGAGTGCACATCAATTTGAGAAACTATGGCCACACAGAGCTAGCAGGCCCAAACTGGAACAAATTAATACGCAGCTACGGACGTACACCCAAGAGATCATTCCAATGCTAAGCAGTGCAAACGTGGTGGTAACACACAATGGGTCACAGAACCGGCTGCCAGTCTGGATTGTTCCGGGAAATGGCCCCGCACTTTTGGGAAGGAGCTGGCTAGCTGAGATAAACTGGAAATGGGGGGATGTGCACGCCATTTCATCTGTGGAGCGAAGCTCATGCTCACAGGTACTATAAAAATTCTGGTCACTGTTTCAACCCGGTGTCGGAACGTTCAAGGGCACAAAAGTAGTTATACACATCACCCTGGACGCCAGATCAGTGCACCACAAAGCCAGAGCGGTGCCATACGTGATGCATGAGAAAATAGAGAGTGAACTGGACAGGCTGCTCAGAGAGGGCATAATTTCGCCCGTTGAATTCAGCGACTGGGCAAGTCCCATTGTTCCTGTCCTTAAAGCGGACGGCTCGGTTAGGATCTGCGGTGACTACAAAGCCACCATCAACCGGGTGTCCCTGCAGGACCAATACCCGCTCCTGAGGGCGGAGGACCTTTTTGCCATGTTGGCAGGTGGCAAGCTGTTCACTAAATTGGAGCTCACTTCGGCCGACATGACTCAGGAACTGGCTGAAGAATCCAAGCTTCTGACCACCATCATGACGCACAAGGGTTTATTCATCTACAATAGGTGTCCTTTCGCATCCGTTCGGCGGCCGCCATCTTTCAGAGAAACATGGAAAGCTTGCTGAAATCCATTCCCGGCACAATCGTATTCCAGGACGACATCCTAATAACGGGTTGAGAAACCGAGGAACACCTCCACAACCTGGAGGAGGTGCTACGCCGACTTGACCGGGTAGGCCTGCGGCTGAAGAAGGCCAAGTGTGTGTTTTTGGCCCCAGATGTCAAGTTTTTGGGCAGGAGGGTTGCCGCAGCCGGGATCTGGCCTACCGAATCCAAAATGGAGGCGATCCGTCGTGCGCCCCAGCCCGGCAACACATCGGAGTTGCGATTGTTCCTGGGACTTTTGAATTATTTTGGGAACTTCCTGCTGAACTTAAGCACATTGTTGGAGCCGTTACACATACTCCTGCGTAAGGGTTGCGAATGGTTTTAGGGAGACTGTCAAGAACGGGCTTTCAACAGAGCGCGGAACCTGCTTTGTTCCAACAAACTGTTAACGTTGTATGACCCCTGTAAAAAACTAGTTTTAACATGCAATGCATCATTATACAGGGTTGGGTGTGTGTTGCAGCAGGGTAATGGAGACGGACAACTCTAACCGGTGGCTTATGCCTCCAGGTCGCTCTCCTAGGCAGAGCGTGGGTACTTCATGGTCGAAAAGGAAGCACTCGCTTGCATTTATGGTGTGAAAAAAATGCACCAATACCTTTTCAGCAGACCGTTCGAGTTAGAAATGGACCACAAGCCGTTAACTTCTCTGTTGTCCGACAGCAAGGCGGTCAATGCAAATGCGTCAGCTCGCATACAGCGATGGGCTCTCACGCTGGCTGCGTATGACTACACCATACGGCACCGGCCAGGCACCGAAAACTGCGCTGACGCGCTCAGCAGGCTTCCCCTTGCCACCACCGAGGGGGCGACGGAGCAAAGCGCTGAGATGGTCATGGCCGTTGAGGCTTTTGACACCGCAACTCCCCCATCACAGCCCGCCAGATCAAACTCTGGACCAACAGGGACCCCCTCGTAGCCATGATAAAGAAATGTGTCCTAGAAACATAGAAACATAGAAAATAGGTGCAGGAGGAGGCCATTTGGCCCTTCAAGCATGCACCGCCATTCAATGAGTTCATGGCTGAACATGCAACTTCAGTACCCCATTCCTGCTTTCTCGCCATACCCCTTGATCCCCCTAGTAGTAAGGACTACATCTAACTCCTTTTTGAATCTATTTAGTGAATTGGCCTCAACAACTTTCTGTGGTAGAGAATTCCACAGGTTCACCACTCTCTGGGTGAAGACGTTTCTCCTCATCTCGGTCCGAAATGGCTTACCTCTTATCCTTAGACTGTGACCCCTGGTTCTGGACTTCCCCAACATTGTGAACATTCTTCCTGCATCTAACCTGTCTAAACCCATCAGAATTTTAAATGTTTCTGTGAGATCCTCTCTCATTCTTCTGAACTCCAGTGAATACAAGCCCAGTTGATCCAGTCTTTCTTGATATGTCAGTCCCGTCATCCCGGGAATCAGTCTGGTGAACCTTCGCTGCACTCCCTCAATAGCAAAAATGTCTTTCCTCAAGTTAGGAGACCAAAACTGTACACAATACTCCAGGTGTGGCCTCACCAAGGCCCTGTACAACTGTAGTAACACTTCCCTGTCCCTGTCCTCAAATCCCCTCGCTATGAAGGCCAACATGCAATTTGCTTTCTTAACCGCCTGCTGTACCTGTATGCCAACCTTCAATGACTGATGTATCATGACACCCAGGTCTCGTTGCACCTCCCCTTTTCCTAATCTGTCACCATTCAGATAATAGTCTGTCTCTCTGTTTTTACCACCAAAGTGGATAACCTCACATTTATCCACATTATACTTCATCTGCCATGCATTTGCCCACTCACCTAACCTATCCAAGTCACTCTGCAGCCTCATAGCATCCTCCTCGCAGCTCACACTGCCACCCAACTTAGTGTCATCCGCAAATTTGGAGATATTACATTTAATCCTCTCGTCTAAATCATTAATGTACAATGTAAGCAGCTGGGGCCCCAGCACAGAACCTTGTGGTACCCCACTAGTCACTGCCTGCCATTCTGAAAAGTACCCATTTACTCCTGCTCTTTGCTTCCTGTCTGCCAACCAGTTCTCAATCCATGTCAGCACACTACCCCCAATCCCATGTGCTTTAACTTTGCACATTAATCTCTTGTGTGGGACCTTGTCGAAAGCCTTCTGAAAGTCCAAATACACCACATCAACTGGTTCTCCCTTGTCCACTCTAAACATCCTCAAAAAATTCCAGAAGATTTGTCAAGCATGATTTTCCTTTCACAAATCCATGCTGACTTGGACCTATCATGTCACCTCTTTCCAAATGCGCTGCTATGACATCCTTAATAATTGATTCCATCATTTTACCCACTACCGATGTCAGGCTGACCGGTCTATAATTCCCTGTTTTCTCTCTCCCTCCTTTTTTAAAAAGTGGGGTTACATTGGCTACCCTCCACTCCATAGGAACTGATCCGGAATCTATGGAATGTTGGAAAATGACTGTCAATGCATCCGCTATTTTCAAGGCCTCCTTAAGTACTCTGGGATGCAGTCCATCAGGCCCTGGGGATTTATCGGCCTTCAATCCCATCAATTTCCCCAACACAATTTCCCGACTAATAAGGATTTCCCTCAGTTCCTCCTTCTTACTAGACCCTCTGACCCCTTTTATGTCCGGAAGGTTGTTTGTGTTCTCCTTAGTGAATACCGAACCAAAGTACTTGTTCAATTGGTCTGCCATTTCTTTGTTCCCCGTTATGACTTCCCCTGATTCTGACTGCAGAGGACCTATGTTTGTCTTTACTAACCTTTTTCTCTTTACATATCTATAGAAACTTTTGCAGTCCGTCTTCATGTTACCTGCAGGCTTCCTCTCGTACTCTATTTTCCCTGCCCTAATCGGGGGATTGGGCACCCACGCAAGGGGCGTGCCCCGAGGAGGTCAGACCGTTTCAGAAACGGATGGATGAGCTCTCCATCCAAGCCGACTGCCTACTATGGGGCAGCCGAGTGGTCATGCCCCAGAAGGGGAGGGAAGCATTCATCAGGGAACTCCACAGCGAACACCCTGGCATCGTGTTAATGAAGGCTATTGCCCGGTCACATGTATGGTGGCCGGAAATTGACTCAGATCTGGAACACTGAGTTCGCAGGTGCACGACGTGTGCCCAGCTGGGCAATGCCCTGGCCCACCAAGCCTTGGTCACGCATTCATGTGGACAATGTGGGCCCGTTCATGGGAAAAATGTTCTTGATAATTGTCGATGCATACTCGAAATGGATCGAGTGCATCATATTAAACTTGTGCACGACACCCATCACCGTGGAGAGCCTGCGCACAGTTTTCGCGACCCACGGCTTATTTCTGGTCAGCGACAATGGCCCGTGTTTCACCAGCCATGAATTCCAGGAGTTTTTGTCGGGTAATGGCATCAAACATGTCCGGATGGCGCCATTCAAGCCGGCTTCCAATGGCCAGGTGGAACGTGCGGTCCGAGTCATAAAGCAAGGCATGCTCCGCATCCAAGGAGCCTCTCTGCAGTACCACCTATCGTGCCTCCTGCTGGCCTATAGGTCCCGGCTGCACTCGCTCACGGGAGTTCAACTCCTCATGAAACGTACGCTCAAAACGCAGCTGTCCCTCATCCATCCAACCCTGGCAGACATTGTTGAGAGCAAGCGCCAGTCCTAAACCGAGTGCCACGATTGTAACTCAAGGGAGAGGTGTATCGAAATGGATGATCTGGTATTTGTACTTAATCATGCATTGGGACCCAAGTGGCTGGAGGGCACCGTAATTGGTAAAGTGGGAAACAGGGTCATGGTGGTCAGACTCAATAATGGGCAGTTATGCTGCAAACACTTGGACCAAGTAAAGAAAAGGTTCAGCATAGACACTGATGAACATAAAGAAGAGATGTCAACCACACCACTGCCAGTGGATGAGCAACAAGGACAATCACCAACATGCACAGTCCCTGTGGCCAGCCCGGACAGGCCGGAATCACCTCAGGTGACAGAAACGCATGCCAAGGCTCAGCCACCAGAGCCTCAACTGTGGCGCTCCATGAGAGAGCGTCAACCACCTAATAGACTTAACCTTTGAGTCAAAAAGACGTGAGGGGGGGAGATGATGTCATGTATGTAACCAGCATACTACTGTAACCTTTATACAATTGTAACCCTCATGTTACCACTACATACTGTACATACTAACTAGAAATGCACAACTTGACCACAGGGGATGTACTTGTGGGAGACACTCCTTACCTGGAGATTCAGGTATACAAGGGGAGGTCCCTTGCAGGGCATAAAGGTGAAGGTCACAGAGTGACTGTGTCTGCAGTACGTGCCTCGTGTGATTATGTTTAAAAGTTAAGGACTCAACAGGCACCTCCCCTTTAATTTTTGCCCCATAAGCGGCCAACATGCCCATTACGCGCCCACTGAGGTTGTTGCTGGCATCACCCATGACAGCTTCAGGTGATGCTACCGAATTTGGGCTCCGGGGCGAAAACGTCATCACCGGAACAGCGGAGCGGGGTGCTACCAGTTGGAGTCAGTAGTGGCGCCGCGCCCAGGTCAAAAGTCATTTGCATCCCGTTAGTGCCCCAACCCCCCCCCGGGAGAACTAACGGGAGGCGCAAACGCCCCAAATTTATCCCCCTAATAGTTTTAATGGGGACTAGGGCATCAAAGGTGGAGGTGATGGTGTGGTTGAGCAGATTGTTGGTGCAGAAATGCCATGGTAAATGGAGGGTCAAAGGTTAGACAGCAATGTTCCCTATATGTGGGGTCCCACGCAGTCTGGGACCGGCTTTCCCTATGTTAACGTTCGCGCATGCGCGAATCTGTGAATGGGCCACACACCCAAAATAAATTACAGGGAACATTGCTAGACCGTTGGGGTTATGAAAGTGCAGTTGTAAGTGAATTGGGAGAGTTTTTTTTCCAGGGTGGACACAGAAGGAAGTAGGGATGAGAGGGGGAAGGTGGATGTGGGTGGCAAGCGATACAAGGTGATCAGAGATGGCTTTATCTGTGATTGACACAATGGGTGTAGCAAGGCATGAGATGGCAGGGTCAAAGGATTGGCCATGAATATGGGTTAGGGTGTATATGTGGAAGGTAGGAGGTGCAGTAAACTCAGAGGAGAGAGAATGATGAATTGAGGTGGAGGTTTAAATCACCAAGGATGAAAAGTTGTTTGATGCACAGGCTGACGGGGGAAAGCAGTGAGAACATTTTTATGGTACTTGGGTGGGCTGTAGAGAATGAGGATTGTAAATGAGAGGTGTGAGGGGTGGAACAGGAGGAGAAAGTTCCAGAGGAATAGGGGGACAGACCAAGGTGTGTTTTGTTGATAAGAGCCACACCGTCACCACAACTGTCTGGGTGGGGCAAGTGGTGGAAGGTATAGCCAGACGGGGAGGCTTCATTTTGGGGGAAGGTGTCATCATCCCTCAGCCAGGTATCTGTCAAGGCCATGACGCTGAGCAATCATCCACAATAAGCTCATGGAATGCAAAGGCCTTGTTCGCAAGTGAATGGACATTCCGGAGGAAGACGGGGAGAGGGGTAGTGATAGCTAATCCGCTGGTAGAATCCACATAGACAGCACTGGGAGGGGTGAGTTGGATGGGAAGGAGATTGGTAAAATTAGCCCCCAGCTGGTGCGCCAGCTGGGAAGATCGGCGAGAGAGTAGGATTGGGCAGTTGGTGTTGCTGCTCGAAAAGATGCAATGACGAGTGCCTCGATGGGACCTTCGGAGGATGCCAATAGAGGTACAGAGGGAAGCTGTAGACTATCTAAGAGTGAGTCAAGCCTGGGATGGTGGCAGGAGAGTAGAAATTTCAAGGAGTACTGATGGGTTGGGATAGAGATTTGGGAGTGCAGAGAACCTGAAAGCAGAGAAATGAAAGGAGCCATGATATCAGGAGAGAGGGGTCTAGGAGGGATAAAGTGAGGGATAAAATTAAGGCACATGGATTGGGGGTAATGTGTTGACGTGGATAGAGAACTGGTTGGCAGACAGGAAGCAAAGAGTGGGAATAAACGGGTCCTTTTCAGAAGGGCAGGCAGTGACTAGTGGGGTACCGCAAGGTTCAGTGCTGGGACCCCAGCTATTTACAATATGTATTAATGATTTACACAAAGGAATTGAATGTAATATCTCCAAGTTTGCAGATGACACTAAGCTGGGTGGCAGTGTGAGCTGTGAGGAGGATGCTAAGAGGCTGCGGGGTGACTTGGACAGGTTAAGTGAGTGGGCAAATGCATGGCAGATGCAGTATAATGTGGATAAGTGTGAGGTTATCCACTTCGGTGGCAAAAACAGTAAGGCAGATTATTATCTGAATGGTGACAGATTAGTAAAAGGGAAGGTGCAACGAGACCTGGGTGTCATGGTACATCAGTCATTGAAAGTAGGCATGCAGGTTCAGCAGGCAGTAAAGAAAGCAAATGGCATGTTGGCCTTCATAACGAGAGGATTTGAGTATAGGAGCAGGGAGGTCCTGCTGCTGTTGTACAGGGTCTTGGTGAGACCACACCTTGAGTATTGGGTGCAGTTTTGGTCTCCTAATCTGAGGAAGGACATTCTTGGTATTGAGGGAGTGCAGCAAAGGTTCACCAGATTGATTCCCGGGATGGCAGGACTGACATATGAAGAAAGATTGGATCGACTTGGCTTATATTCACTGGAATTTAGAAGAATGAGAGGGGATCTCATAGAAACATATAAAATTCTGACAGGATTGGACAGGTTAGATGCAGGAAGAATGTTCCCAATGATGGGGAAGTCCAGAACCAGAGGTCACAGTCTAATGATAAGGAGTAAGCCATCTAGGACCGAGATGAGGAGAAACTTTTTCACCCAGAGAATTGTGAACCTATAGAATTCTCTACCACAGAAAGTTGTTAAGTCCAGTTCATTAGATATATTCAAAAGGGAGTTAGATGTGGCCCTTACAGCTTAAGGGATCTGGGGGTATGGAGAGAAGGCAGGAGTGGGGTACTGAAGTTGCATGATCCGCCATGATCACATTGAATGGTGGTGCAGGCTCGAAGGGCCGAATGGCCTGCTCCTACACCTATTATCTATGTTTCTATGTTTCTATGAAAAGAAGTAAATAAGAGGGAAAAAAATAGTAGAAAGTGATGGGCTCAGGTCCAGAGTGGCAGCCAAAATGCACATGAAAATGGACACAGGGAAAACTCATGTTACCTCTCTCTGAATGTATCACAGGATGATAGAGTCACCCCCAGCATCCCCTCCCCTTCTCACGGCGCCTTCCCGTGCAAGCACAGGAGATGCAACACCTGCCCTTTTACCTCCTCCCTTCCCACTATCCAGGGCTCCAAATACTCCCTGCAGGTGATCAGCAATTTACTTGTACTTCTTTCAATTTAGTATACTGTATTCTCTGCTCACGATGTGGTCTCCTTTACATTGGGGAGAGCAAACGTGGATTTGGTGACCGCTCTGCAGAACACCTCCATTCAGTCCATAAGTCCTGAGCCTCCGGTCACCTGTCACTTTAATCCCCCGCTCCACTCCCACTCCTACATTTCAGTTCTTGGCTTCCTCCACTGTTCTAATGAAGCTCAACGCAAGCTCGGGGACCAGCACCTCATTTTTCGTTTAGGTAATTTATAGCCTTCTGGACTCAACTTCGAATTCAATTTCAAATAACCCCTGCCCATTTTTGGCTCCCTTTCCCCTTCCCCCGATATTATGTTTTTTTTCTCTTTGTCTCCAATGGCAGCTGGTCATTATTCCACCATTCACACCCAATCTGGACTAATCCTTTTCTAACTTCTCCATTACCATTTCAATTCGGCCCATCATCCCTTTTGTCTATCCAATCTCTCCTGTCTTCCACCCTATCACAGACCTTCCCCTTTTGTTCTTTCTTTCCCCCTCCCCCTTTCAGTGCTCCTTAAGAATGTTCTTTTCAAACATTCACCAGTTCTGACGAAGGGTTATCGACCTGAAACATTCACTCTGTTTTTCTCTCCACAGATGCTGCCTGACCCGCTGAGATTTCCAGCATTTTCTGTTTTTATTTCAGGTTTCAGCATCCGCAGTATTTTGCTTTTGTACAGGATGGTACATATGGCCATGCCAGTACATAACACCTCACATTATGACATACTGGGCCTGAAATTCAGTACCACTGGAATGCTGGTGCTCCCCCAATCTTTTTGTGGCCATTAGCGCCAAAATATTTTCATGGCCGGGCCACCCCATATTCAGCTCCAAAAGTGAACAAATGGGCTCCAGTGCTAATGAACCCTTCCAAAGTGGAATTTTCAGTGCTGTGGCTGTCTTAATTTGAGCGTTATCATTTCTGAGAAATTCAGCATGCAGGTAAGGGTTTCTAATGAGCCAGCTGCCCCCTGGCCTTTTTAAAGGCCAGAGTTTGCAGCAAGGCCCTGAAGGGGGAAGGAGGTTGGAAGGCGGTTAGAAGGATGGCTGGTGTAAGAGGTACAATGAGAGCCAACTGATATGGAGCTGGAGACACTGATGGATGGTGTGGAGGATAAAAGAAGAATACTGTTTCCTGACATGTGGAGACCTGGCAGACTGCTCGTACATAATGCATGGAGGGAGATTGAAGGGGAGGTGTCAGGCACCTCCATATATGTGAGGATGCACCCTCCCAGGAGGGTGCTGGTCAGTCTGCACTCGGTCCTTCCAGGGTGGCGATGGGTCGACGCCTCCAAGCTCTGGGGCGACGGGGATCCTCCTCCTTCTCCTCCTCCTGCACTGCCTCCTCCTCCTCCTCCTGCGCCGCATCCTCCTCCTCCTCAGGTGGTACTGCTGGCTCGAGCTCCAGCGGCTGTCCCCTCATGATGACCAGGTTGTGCAGCATGCAGCAGACCATGACGATTATGGAGACCCATTGAGGAGAGTACTGCAAGGTCCAGAACGGTCCAGGCACCGGAACCTCTGCTTAAGGATGCCTATGCACTGCTCGATGATGCGCCTGGTGGCACAATGAGCATCATTGTATGCATGCTCTGGCGCTGTCCTGGGGTTCCGCAGTGGAGTGAGCAGCCAAGTGGACAGGGGATATCCTTTGTCCCCAAGAAGCCAACCACAATCTTGATTCAGGCCAGTGAAGACAGCAAACACACTGGCCTGGCGCAGAATGAACATATCATGGCCGCTGCCTCCCTTGCCCAGTGCATGACTGCACAGTGCTGACGGCGATGCCTACTCCTGTGTGCCGCGCTGCTTCTGACCAGGTGTTACAGGTGTTGTCCTCCCAACACTCCTCCCATCCTCAGGGTGAACACTGCCAAGCAAATCTCTGCAGCCCACAGGCCTCCACTAACGAATCAGACCTGAAAGTTGTAGAAAAGTATGTGCAAACCTCTAAGCAGCAGTCAGCAGGTTGAATGGAGACAAAACAATTAATAAAACTATTAAAAGATAAATGCTGTATTCTTAAATAAAAGTACTAAAATTAATAAAACTATTTCCCTACCAAAGGGCCCCAGCAGTGTCCCTTTCAAGCTCCGACTCGAATATCTTGCGGGGGCACTGCTGGGAAAAGCCTTATCTTTTTGCAGCTGAAAATCCCTGTCCTTGTCGCTTTCCAGCGGCCCACACGATGCAGAGCTCTCCACTGGAAAGTTATCCTTCATTGTGCCGTTTTTGGCAGAAGAGCACACCGCTCAAATCCCCCCCAAGCTTAATATGGCTCGGGGAGGGAAAATCATCCTACCGCGGCGGCCAATCGATTTTTTCAGTCGCCCGCCCAAGTTCTTTCTGGAACGGTGAATTTCGGCCCCACTTTCTCCCTCCCAAACTTCAGAAAGAAAGAAGATCTTGCATTTATATAGCGGCTTTCATAACCACTCGACGTCTCAAAGCACTTTACAGCCAATGAAGTACTTTGGAGCGTAGTCACTGTTGTAATGTGGGAAATTCAGCTCAGTAATATCCATCCCCGGGGAATTAGAAAGTAAGCTGGAGTTGAGAGTACAGATTGAGGTAACCTATATTCATTTTTTGCAGTGTGTTCAAGATTGTTTTCTCAGTCAATAAGTTGCTACTCCAACAAAGAAGGCAGTAATACTTGACCCAGTTCTGCATAATGAAGTCGAGCAAATTAAAAGCAGCAAAGCATTTTGGAAACAGTGACCACCGTATAATTTAGTTCAGAGTAAAAATAGAAAAACAAAAAGAAAATCTGAGGACAAGGATACTGGAAAACAGCAAATTATAGTGAAATAAAAAGAGACTTTGCCCAGATTAAATGGAAGAAAAAAATCAGCAAATAGAACCATTGATTAGCAATGGGTAATATACAAACAGTAGATGGGAAGGCTGCAAACAATTATTTCCAGTAAGGTAAAAAGGAATGGATGAAATACTTGGGTTCCAGAGGTAACGAGAGAGATTAGATCAAATTTGAAACAAAATAAAATCGTTTGCACTTACAGGGTAGATAATGAAAAAGGCCAGGAAAAATATCAAGATTATAGGAAAGATACGAAAAGAGAGATTAGAAAGGTCAAGAGAAAAGAAGAGAGAAATTTAGCAAAATAAACCAGAAAGGGCAGAAAAAAGGCTTTCTAAAGGAACATCAAAGTGGGGTTTAGGCCGCTGATACCATTTTCAATCTGGAACCGGTCAATGGCTTTTGGAGGCTTGGTGCTGTTGCTTAAAGTTTCTTTTAGAACATTCCCACTCATGATACCGAGTTCTTGCAGCCTCCAGGAAACAGACTGTGCACCGCGGGAACCACATCCATCCTCACACAGCTCCGGCTATAAACCAGCGTTAGCGTTTATACTGGAGAGTGAAGGAATAGCAGAAATATTAAGAACTTTGCCTCAAAGTTCACAGAGGAGTAGATATTGGGGTTAGCGGAGATTGTTATTCAAAGAGAGATGGTACTACAGAATTTACTTAAACTTAAGATAAACACATCACTGGGGCTTGATGGTTGGTATTCAAGGATCCTGAATGAGGGAAGAAACAGAGGCACTAATTAAACTTCAAAACTTCTGTGGAAAGGAAAATTTAGCCAGAGAACAAGAGCATAGCAAATGATTTTTTTAATTCATTCATTGGATGTGAATGTTGGTGGCAAGGCCAACATTTATTGCCCATCCCTAATTGCCCTTGACAAGGTGGTGGTGAGCCGCCTTCTTGAACCGCTGCAGTCCATGTGGTGAATGTACTTCCACAGTGCTGTAGGTAGGGAGTTCCAGGATTTTGACCCAGTGATGATGAAGAAATGGCAATATATTTCCAAGTCAGGATGGTGTGTGACTTTAACGGGAGCTTGGAGGTGATGGTGTTCCCGTGCACCTGCCGCCCTTGGCCTTCTAGATGGTAGCGGTCGTGGGTTTGGGAGGTGCTGTCGAAGAAGCACTCTCTTCTTAAAAAAAAGGGAGACAGATATAAGTTGTTGGTAAGCTACTAGAGTTTATATTATGGGATGGATTTCTGAAGGGCTGCTCATATTTCACTGAACTTACATAAATCTTCAAAGAAATAACAGAGAGAATAGATGAAGGAAATGCAGTGGTTTCTATTGATTTTCAAAAGTCAGAAAAGATACTTTTGGCAAAACTGAAATTAAGGGGAATGTGACCATGGATAGAATGTTTGGGGGATCAAAGCAAATGGTAGGAGTAAAAATACATTTCTCAGTCTGGAAAGATGTAGTGAAGTGAAGTGAAGGCTATGTTGGAGCTCTTCTTATTTACTATATAGTTAAATGAATTAAAGGAGCAACATTGAAAGGTGCTGATGAGACTAAGAGGCAGAATTTCTGATGTGCTTGTGGTTGGAGCACACTGGCATTGGCACATCAGAGCTTTCACCCCAAGGAGTATGGTAAATGATGCCAAAGATTATAAAATACTACAGGAGGATGTGGATAGGCTCGCACAGTGGCAGCAAGGTGACAGATGCAGTTAAATGTAAAAAGTGTTGAGTAATTAATTTTTGAAGTAACATTGAGCAAATGGAAAACATAGGAGATGCTAAGCTTTTCAGAACTACATGACTGATTGCTGTGCAACTCTACACCAGCAAGCTAATTCCTCATAATTGGTGAACCACAGAAAGAAGCATAGAACAACACTGTTTTGGTGCTTCAGGTCTGAAGTATTCTAATTGCATCCCAAATATAAAGGGGATGAGCTATGAGAAAAGTTTGGTGAACCTTAAGTTTCTTATTCGAGAAAGTAGTTAAGACAGAATCTGATTGAGTCATAAATTGTATAAATAAAGTAAAGCCAGAATATTATTCCAACAAAAAGTGGGTCAAGATGTATACACTTAAATTAACAAAAAATAAATTGCTTGTGGCATTTCCCATAGTCAGATGATTAGTTTTTTTTGTATGTACACATATATATAGATAGAAACATAGAAACATAGAAATTTACAGCGTAGAAGGAGGCCATTTCGGCCCATTGTGTCCACGCCAGCTGACAAAGAGCCCTTGGTCAGCAGCCCTAAAGGTTACATATAAACCTATGAACAATGACAGAAAGGCAAAGAGCACCCAGCCCAACCAGTCCGCCTCACACAACTGTGAGACCCCTTATACTGAAACATTAAAAGTGGTGAGGGTTTCTTCCAGGCAGCGAGTTCCAGATTCCCACAACCCTCTGCGCAAAGAAGCCCCCCCTAAAATTCTCTCTAAACCTTCCACCAACCACCTTAAAACTATGCCCCCTCATAATAGACCCCTCCATCAATGGAAATAGACACTTACTATCCACTATGTCAGGGCCCCTCAATATTTTGTACACCTCAATGAGGTCTCCTCTCAACATCCTCTGTTCCAATGCGAACAAACCCAGCCTATCCAATCTGTCCTCATAACCAAGATTCTCCATTCTAGGCAGCATCCTAGTAAATCTCCTCTGCACCCTCTCTAGTGCAATCACATCCTTCCTATAATACGGCAACCAGAACTGAATGCAGTACCCCAGCTGTGGCCTAACCAAAGTATTATACAATTTAAGCATAACCTCCCTGCTCTTATATTCTATGTCTCGGCCAATAAAGCCAAGCATTCGGTATGCCTTCTCAACCATCTTATCCACCTGGTCTGCTACTTTCAGAGATCTGTGGATAAGCACTCCAAGGTCCCTTTGTTCATCCACACTATTAAGTGGCCTACCGCTTAATGTGTACACCCTTTCCTTATTAGCCCTCCCAAAGTGCATCCCCTCACACTTCTCTGAATTAAATTCCATTTATATTATATTCCAATTATATAGAAGATGGCAGTCGAATTGGGAGAGAGACCTCAGGCACTTGCTCCACAGAGCCAGCTATAGGTCAGATCCCACAATTACAACTGTGCCAATTAATACAACAAAATTTAGTGGCAAACATTGACATAAAAGTTTTACCAAAAGTCGTGGCAACAGGAAGTAAGGTTTCTAGATAGAAAATGGTGTATGAACTCTATGCAGATTTCTTAATGCATCGATATTAGGAAGGATATTTTTAATTCAAAGTGAAGAATGTTTGCAATATTTTGCTAGGCGATGTAGGAAAGACACAAACACAAGTGGAATTCAGTGCACAGCTGGATGCTATACACCCTTTGGAGGTTCAAAGTTCGGTATCCATGTTGTCCATCACTTCTTTTCCTTTGCTTCATCCTCCTTGTCTTTAGACAAGTTGCCATAGAATAGGATCTGGATGAATCATCTGTATAGCCACAAAAGAAGTTATCTGACTTTAAAAGAACAATAACTTGCATTTATATCCTGCCTTTAACATAGAAAAATGTCCTGAGGTGATTCAAAGAAGAGTAATCAGACAAAATGGAAGTTGTGACAAAGAAGGAGATGGGTATTAAAAAAAGTAACTAAAAGTTTGGTCAAATAGGTGGGGTCTTAAACGAAAGGGAGGTGGAGAGTCAGTGCAGTTTAGGGAGGGAATTTCAGAGTATAGTAGTATTAGGCAGTCCCTCGGGCTCGAGGATGACCTGCTTCCACACCAAAAAAATGAAGTCTCAGGTGTTTCCATTTGGGTCCTGACGTTCCAGGTCCCGAACTTCATTTTGAAGGGAGGAAGATGCCTGTGCGTGAATTATTTTAACATGGGGTGGCCGTTGCACACCAGCCACCACACGGTCTAGATAGAGCAAGGTCTTGATCCAGTGGCAAAGAGATCCAAGACGACTGGAGACCAAGCTCTGCTGCATGGGCCTAGTGCACACACATACTCCTCCTGTCCCTGGGATTCATAGGACATAATGTGGGCCTCATGGTCTCGATGTTGGCCTGTGCTGCATCTTCCCTAGGCCCCAGCCCCATTGCTGATACATCCTGCGCCACTCCTGGATCTCGACCCCGCTGCTGGATGGATATGTCACTGGACGATGAAATGTAATGAAATGAGCAAGCTTCCCTCTAGATTAACAGCAAAATCTTGCAGGAGTCCAAGGCTCTGATGGAGCCTGGCATATCCTGGGTTGCTCATTTTAAAACTGGAGGTTCAGAAGCTGTGATCAACTCATGATAATCTATTCTGAGCATGTGCTGGGCTGAGTGTGAAAGTTTTTGTATTACACATGATTCATGACAGTATTATGTCTGCAATTACCATTGAATAACTCCACGAGGCCTTGTATTGTGAGTAAGAGCTGTGTGACTTCAGTCTATTTAATACGACTGCAAAGTGAGGAACAGCATGGCTGGCTGCCTTTTATATCCCCTGCACAGCAGGGCAGGAAACACCTGGGCTTCCAACAGCAGCGCCCTCAGGTGGTACATCGTACATAGTTACATAATGAATACAAAGAGTTTGCATACATGACATCATTCCCCCCCAAAGTCTTTGATGCGAGTTGATTACAAGTTGAGGCAAACCGGAGCCCTGTGCTCCCTGGTTAACCGTCTGAGTGTTGCTTCCGGCCTGGGTGAGTTGGTTGGGCCACTGCTGTCTTGCAGAGCAACTGGTTGGGCTGGACTGTTGGGGATGGTGGGATCATCCTCGTGGTTGGCAGCGAAGTCTGTTGTCGATTGGGCGTGAGTCGCTGAAGATGAGGACCTCTTCCGGTGGTTCCTGGTTATCTGTGAATCGTAATTTGGTTTGGTCCAAATGCTTTCTGCACATTTGACCATTAAGCAGTTTGACAACAAACACTCTATTCCCCTCCTTGGCTAATACAGTGCCGGTGACCCATTTGAGGCCCTGACCATAATTCAGCACAAACACATGGTCATTTACAGTGATGTCACGTGATACAGCTGCACGATCATGGTACGTGTTTTGCTGATAGCGCCTGGTTTCCACCTGATCAATGAGGTCAGGGTGTACTAAGGAGAGCCTGGTTTTGAGTGCTCGTTTCATTAGTAATTCTGTAGGGGGAACCCCGGTAAATGAGTGGGGTTGTGTCCTGTAGCTGAGCAGTACGCGGGACAGGCGGGTTTGTAAGGAGCCTTTGTGACACGTTTCAAGCTCTACTTTATGGTTTGGACTGCCCACTCCGCTTGGCTGTTGGATGTGGGATTGAACGGGGCAGATCTGACGTGCTTGATGCCATTACGGGTCATGAATTCATTGAATTCCGAGCTGGTGAAGCACGGACCATTGTCGCTGACAAGAATATTGGGTAAGCTATGGGTGGCAAACATGGCCCTGAGGCTTTCAATGGTGCCTGCGGACATGTTGGATGTCATTATAGCACATTATAGTAGGCATCCACAACAACCAGGAACATCTTTCCCAGAAAGGGGCCCGCATAATCCACATGGACCATGGTTTGAGGGCCAGGACCAGAAACTAAATGGAGCCTCCCTGGGAGCATTGCTCAGTTGTGAGCACGTGTTACACTGGTGCACGTACAACTCCAGGTCCGAATCAATGCTGGGCCACCAGACGTGGGACCTGGCGATAGCCTTCATCATGACTATGTCTGGGTGTGTGCTGTGTAGGTCACGTATGAAGGTTTCCCTGCCTTTCTTTGGCAAGATAACATGGCTGTCCCATAAGAGACAATCTGAATGGATCGACATTTCGTCTTTACGACGGTGAAATGGCTTGATCTCGTCTTGCATGTCTCTAGGGACCACTGACCAGCTCCCATTGAGGACGCAACTTTTTACAAGGGATAGCAGAGGATACTGGCTGGCCCAGGTCTTAATTTGGCGGGCCGTTAAGGGTGACCCTTCGCTATCAAAGGTAGCCATGGTCAGTAGCAGGTCTGCGGGCTGTGCCGTTTCCACCCTGATGGTGGGCAACAGTAGTCGGCTGAGAGCATCGGCGCAGTTTTCAGTGCCTGGCCTGTGGTTGATCACATAGTCATAGGCAGACAGTGTTAGTGCCCATTTTTGGATTCGAGACAAAGCATTGGTGTTTATGCCTTTGCTTTCTGAAAACAGTGAGATTAGGGGCTTGTGGTCCGTCTCTAACTCGAACCTGAGTCCAAACAAATATTGGTGTATCTTTTTTACACCGTAAACACAGGCTAAAGCCTCCTTTTAGACCATGCTGTAGCCTCTTTCGGCCTTTGATAGACTTCTGGACGCATATGGAGTTTGCCCACTGCATTGGCTTGCTGCAAAACACACCCGACACCGTACGACGGCGCATCACATGCTAAAACTAGACGTTTACATGGGTCATATAATACCAGCAACTTATTCGAACACAGCAGGTTTCTGTCCTTCTCAAAGGTGGCCTCTTGATTTTTACTCCAAGCCCAGTCGGCTCCCTTGCGTAACAGCTTGTGCAATGGTTCCAGCAAAGTGCTCAACCCTGGAAGAAAGTTACCGAAATAGTTGAGGGGTCCCAGGAACGAGCGCAGCTCCGTTACATTTTGTGGTGTGGGTGCATTCTTGATGGCCTCTGTCTTTGAGTCCGTGGGTCTGATGCCGTCTGCCGCAATCTTTTCCCCAGGAATTCTACCTCTGGCGCCAGGAAGACACATTTGGATCGTTTCAACCGGAGTCCAACTCTGTTTAGTCGACTTAAAACTTCTTCCTGGTTGTGCAGGTGTTCGGAGGTGTCGCGGCCAGTGATGAGGATGTCGTCCTGAAATACGATGGTGTGTGGAATCAATTTCAACAGGCTCTCCATGTTTCTTTGGAATATGGCTGCAGCCGAGAGAATCCCGAACTTGTGGTACACGAACAGTCCTTTGTGCGTGTTAATGCATGTTAATTTTTGCGAAGACTCAACCAGCTCCTGGGTCATGTAAGCGGAGGTTAGGTCCAGCTTGGTGAACGTCTTTCCCCCTGCTAATGTCGCGAAAAGGGCATCGGCTTTGGGTAATGGGTACTGGTCCTGTAACGAGACTCGGTTGATCATTACTTTGTAGTCACCGCAGATTCTGACCGTGCCATTGCTCTTTAGTACCGGAACAATCCGGCTGGCCCACTCGTTGAACTCGACTGGCGATATGATTCCCTTGCGTTGAAGTCTGTCCAATTCGATCTCCACATTCTCCCTCATCATGTAGGGGACCGCTCGAGCCTTGTGATGAACAGGCCATGCCTCAGGCACCCAAGTGGAGCTGCCGATGCCTGGTTCAAATAAAGATGAGAACTTGCTCAGCACTTGAGCACAGGAAGCATTGTCCACTGACGATAATACTTTGATGTCTTCCCAGTTCCACCGAATCTTCCCTCTTATGTATGCAGACTATAGTTATACTCTCTGAGTAGTCACTGTATAGTTGCATAAAATGGAGACTTGTTACATGATGTACTATCAATAAGGTTTACACTGTGTGCAACTGGTGGAGACTGGGGTTTCCTCCCCCTGTGGCAGAGGCTGTTCACCAGAGGGCACTACGGTGGGAGACCTGAGGGTTACCTGCATAGGTGTGCAGGGCCCAGTATAAAAGGCTGCCCACCATGCTTGTACCTCACTCTGGAGTTAAGAATAAAGGACCATGGTCACTACAGTTTGAGTACACACATTGCCTTGTCGAGTCATTCGTAAGTGCATTACAGATATAACAACTGGTGATGAGAATACGGACTTTCACGGGATTATGGCTACCTTTGGCACAATAAAAGACTTCGCAGAGGGTGATGATTGGGATGTCCTCACGGAACGGCGCGAGCTATATTTCGTGGCAAACGACCTGGTAGGGGAGACGGACACATTGGCTGAGAAGCGCAAGGCTATACTGCTGACCAGTTGTGGGCCCGAGTCTACTGCCTCGTCAGGAACTTGCTGGCACTCATGTAGGCCAAGGATAAAACATATGATGAGCTGACTGAACTAATTCGTGGCCAACTAAAACCAAAACAGAGCATCCTCACGGCCAGGCACAGATTCTACACTCACCGCAGACCTGAAGGCCAGGAGATTACAAAATATGCTGCTGACCTCAGGAGACTTGCGGGACCGTGTGATTTCAGAACACACCTCAACGAAGCATTGCGAGACATCTTCATTATGAGATTTGGCCATGAGGGCCTCCTTCACAAGCTATTATCTGCCGACACCACAATCAACCTGCAGAAGGCCATCAGCGTCAGTCAGGCGTTCATGACCTTGACCTGCAGCACCAAGCAAATTATTCATTCTGTGGACTCAAACCCGGTAAGTACTATACACAGAATGGTGCCTTTCACAGGCAAGACTGTCGAACGTGGCTCTGCCTCGTGCAGAGAGCACAGACATCAGGGTTCCAGAACTCAGAGTATACCGAAGGTGTTAATCAAGTAGCACTATGCTGGCGTTGCGGAGGAAACCATAGGGCTCACCAGTGTCGGTTTGCTGAGTACGTATGCAAAGTCTGTAACATGAAGGGCCACCTCCAGCGTATGTGTAAAAGAAATATGACTCACTGCCTAGCAGAGGAGTCAGTAGATGACTTTGAATCTAGCGGGGAGTATGATGATTCAGCCCAAGAAGAGGAGTATGGAGTGTATACCTGCACCACCGATTGTCCTCCAGTGAAGATGGAAGTCAAGATAAACGGCGTTCCAGTCTTCATGGAAGTGGACATGGGAGCGAGCCAGTCAGTGATGAGCCAGGATGCCTTTGAGAGGCTATGGAATGAAAAACGACCTGAGCTGGTTCCAGTACAGGAAAAGTTGCGCACCTACACCAAGGAGCTGATCCCAGTGCTTGGTAGTGCGGAAGTAAGTGTAATCCATAATGGCGTGGTGCACAAATTACCTCTGTGGATTGTTGCAGGCGATGGTCCAGGAGCGAAAGGTCAGAACCAATGAGTTCCCCAAATGGGACCTGGAACAGCCAGGTTCCCAACACCATTAGAGAGCAGGCAGAAGATTCTGCAGCCCTCAAGGAGGATAGGGAGACCACACACATTTGTGGCTCTGTCCACCACTAGGCAATGGCAAAGGCCCTGCGTCCTGGCTAGGTGAGTGAACCAAGCCCACCCCACTAGCAGGGGCCGCAGCGCCACTATCAGATGACTAAGACCCCATCCGGTTGTTCTGGAACCTGCGTTCTTGCATTCCTACAAACTGTAACTCCCTTTCTTTGTATTTGCACTGTGTCTGATCCTGTATGTTAATGTAACGGGCCTGCTGCATGATCTTGCTGTTGGTGGGGAGGGGGGGAGGAGTGGGGAGGGGGGGAAATGGATGTATGTAGCCATGGACACACACATGGATCACACCCAGACCCACTGGAATCTCCACTGCATCATCGAACCATCCAAACTGGTAACCACTACCCAACATTGTGGCAAAAGGACGTGGGGGTTAACAGGGAGAGAGTCAAGCCAAAGCACAGCCAAGGTGAAAGGGCGATTAGCACTTAAGTCTAAGCCAGCGCACATAGTGCAAAGGCAATCGGCACAAAGGACTTGGGGGAGAGTGATGTTATATATGCAGACTATAGATATACTCTCTGTGTAGTCACTGTATAGTTGCATAAGATGGAGACTTGTTACCTGATGTACTATCAATAAGGCTTACACTATGTTTATACTATGCTGGCACCACTAGAGGGTGCAACTGGTGGAGACCGGGGTTTCCTCCCCCTGTGGCAGAGGCTGTCCACCAGAGGTCACTGTGCTGGGAGACCTGAGGGTCACCTGCATAGGTGTGCAGGGCCCATTATAAAGGGCTGTCCACCATGCTTGTGCCTCACTCTGGAGTTACAAATAAGGGACCAAGGTAACACAGTTTGAGTACAACACATTGCCTTGTGGAGTCATTCATAAGTACATTACAGACATAACATTCACCATTCACCTTCTTCCAAGCAGCGTTGGCCTATCGCCTGGTATAATCCACAGTGGCAGCTTGTGTGCCTCTCCATCATAAGATACTTTTACGTTAGCACTGCCAAGAACTGGTATCAGTTCCTTGGTGTAAGTGCGCAGCTTTATCTGAATCAGGCTCAGCTTGTGTCTTTGTGCTTTGTTGTTGCCCCACAGCCTTTCAAATGCCTTCTGGCTCATAATTGACTGACTCGGCCCCGTGTCCAGCTCCATGGATACAGGAACGCCATTTAATTTGACTTTTATCATCATGGGAGGACTTTTTGTGGAGAGGGTGTGCACCCCACACTCTGCTCCCTCAGGTTGAGCTGCCTCTCGAGCTTGTCCTTTGTGATCCCCGCTGGATCGGGACACTTCAGCCGACTCCACTGCCTGGTGGTGAACCGCAGTATGTTTGCACATTCTCTGGAGGTGGCCCCTTGTTCTGCAGCTTTTGCATGCATAGTCTTTAAATCAACATTGATGGGTCCCATGATTACCCCCGCAATGCCAGCATTGTTTTAATGTTTTCGCATTTACACCCTTTGGCGGCCTAGCAGCAACAGGCATGTAGGCTCTGCTCTGTACAGTTCTTGTTAGTGACCTCCGATTCTGGTAGGAAGTCATCTGTATGATATCGCGAATTAGTTCAGTCAGCTCATCGTATTCCTTATCCTTGGCCTTTGTGGGTGCCAGTAAGTCCCTAACAAGATGGTAGACCTCGGGCCCACAACTGGTCAGCAGTATAGCCTTGCGCTTCTCCGCCAATGTGTCCATCTCCCCTGCCAGGTCGTTTGCCACAAAATATTGCTCGAGCCTTTCTGTGAAGGCATCCCAAGTCTTCTAGTGTGCCAAAGGTAGCCATAATCGCGTGAAAGTCCGTATTCTCAACGCCAGTTAGTATGTCTGCAATTACCATTGAATAACTCCACAAGACCTTGCACTGTGAATAAGAGCTGTGTGTCTTCAGGCCATTTAATACGGCTGCAAAGTGAGGAGCAGCATGGCTGACTGCCTTTTCTATCCCCTGCACACCAGGGCAGGAAACCCCTGGGCCTCCAACAGCAGCGCCCTCAGGTGGTACATCGTACATAGTTACATAGTGAATACAAAGAGTTTGCATACATGACAGACAGAGCGAGAGATTGGAAGAGAGAGAAACTGAGGCAGAGAAAGAGTGAACAGAGACAGAGGGGAGAAAGAGAGAGGGAGATAGAAAGAACAATGAAATGCAGAGATGGGCAGAGTGAGAGGAAACAGACAGCAAAATAAGTGAGACAACAGAGAGAGAGAGACTTAAAGCAAAAAGAGGGTGTGGGAGCAAGAAAATGATGCAGGGATAGAGAGAGAAGGGAAAGGTAAGATAGTGGCTGAGATGGCGAGAGGGAGAATAAGGCAAAGAGAACACAGGGAGGCGATACAGTCAGAGAGGGGGATTGAGGGTTGTTAAGTATCAAATAACTCCACGAGGCTAAGTATGGTGAGCTAGTTACTCCAGTTTATTTATTGTCAAAGGGAGGATTCAACATGGCTGCCAACATTATATACACGGCTTGCACGTGTCTGCCAGTGACCATTAGGACTCCGATAGTTGCGCCCTTTGGTGGCAGGTAAAACCCAGTTAACAGACATAACAATGGGTGTCTGTGGTGGGAAAGGTTTGGTCATTTTAGGACTGCATTTTCATTGAGGGGGAAAGTCGGTTCAGCATCTGGGTGCCAGATGGGTGCACTGGTGCAACCTAACTAAATCATGCCATTATGAGGCCATCTCAGGCATCCCAAGCAGCAATGTGCGCCGCTGCTAGTGGAAAGTCCACACCAAGTTCCTCCTCCTCCTGTTCCTCCTCCTCCAAAGAGGCTCGGTGCTCTGTGCCTTGTTCCTCCAGCAGCTCCAATCCTCATGTTGTGTTCTGTTGTTCAGAGTGCAACGTACCACAATCATGGGTGAGGCAGAAAGAGGGATCGAGACTTTTTAATTAAAGGCTTGGGGGCGTGGAGGGGGTGGGGGCTAGTTGGAGGAGCAGGAGCCAACGTAGGTCAGAAAGGTTTGGGGTAATGGGTGTATGGGACTTAATCCAGGATAGAACACCGGTAGCAGAGTTTTGAATGAGCTGAAGTTTTGACGGGTGGGAGGTTATCCGGAGAACATTGGAATAATTGAGTCTGCAGGTGACAAAGGCATAGATGATGGTTTTAGCAGCAGCCAGGTTGAGGCAGGGGCGGAGGCGGGTGATATTATGGATGTGGAGGTAGGCAGTCTTTGTGATGGAGAGGATATGGAGTCATAAGCTCAGCTTGGGGTCAATTAGGATGTCTAATTCTACCTGAGACAGTGGCCATGCGAACAGTGGCTAGGGTGCAGAGTTTGTAGTGGGGCTCAAAAATGAAGGCCTTGGCTTTTCCAATGTTTAACTGGAGAGAATTGTGACTCATCCAAGACTGTTTGGGAAGCAGTCTGACAAGACAGAAGCAGTGGAAGGGTTGAGATGGACAGTGGAGAGAAATTACTGGGTGTCTTCAGTGTACATGTGCAAGCTGACCCCTTTTGTTCTGATGATATCGCCAAGGGTGGCAACACAAATGAGAAAGAGGAAGGGAGCAAGTAAAGATCCTTGGTGGACTCCCGAGCTAACAGTGCAGGGGTAGGATGAGTACCATGTCAAAGGCTGCAGAGAGGTTGAGGAGAATGAGGAGGGATCATGCACCACCATCACAATCATAAAGAATATCATCTGAGACTTCAATTAGGGTTGTTTCAGTGCGGTGGCAGGGGAAGAAACCTGATTGGGAAGATTCAAAATTGGAGTTGAGGGAAAGATTGGCACACATTTTGGGAGGTGACAATACATTCAAGAACTTTGGAGAGAAATAGGAAGTTCAAGATGGTACTTTAGACTCAGTGTCATGTATTTAACTTCATTGTAACCCATGTATAAACTGACTAGTTGTAACTGTGAGAACATTGACCACTAGGTGGTGAACTTGTGGGAGACACTCCTAACCTGGTCTTTCAGGTATAAAAGGGAAAGCTCCACCCACCTCATCACTTCATAAAATAAAAGTTGCTGGTCACAGAGCGACCTTCTCTCAAGCATGGGCCTCGTGTGCATTTGTACTGTATATCAGTATCACTCAGCATCACCTTTAAAGAGTTTCTTTTAAGGATACAGACCTGTACTTTTGCTGACAAACTTTATGGAATGAAATTAAATATGACCAGAATCATTAAGTATGTCTGCTGTGTGCTCTGCTGTGTCTCTGTTGCAACACCCTTGCCTCTGAATCAAGAAGGTTGTGGGTTCAAGTCCCACTCAAGAGACTTGAGCACAAAAATCTAGGCTGATGCTCCAGTGCCGTGCAGAGGGAGTGCTGCACTGTTGGAGGTGCCGTCTTTCGGATGAGATTGATTTATCCCTCAATCAACATCGTTAAAACAGATTACTATGTAGGCACAGAAACAGGCCATTTGGCCCAACTAGTTCATGCCAGCATTTATGCTCTACTCAAGTCTCCTCCCATCTTTCCTCATCTAAATCTATCAGCATAACCCTCTATTCCCTTCCCCTTCATATCCTTGCCCGGCCTTCCCTTAAATGCATCTATACTATTCGCTTCAACCATTCTCTGTGGCAGCGAGTTCCACATTCTCACCACTCTTTGGGTAAAGAAGTTTCTTTTGAATTCCATATTGGATTTCTTGGTGACTATCTTATTTTGATGGCCTCTTGTTATGCTCTTCCCCACAGTCAAAACATTCTCTCTGACTCCACTCTATCAAAATCTTTCATAATTTTAAAGACCTCTATTGGTCACCCCTCAGCCTTCTTTTTTCAAGAGAAAAGAAACCCAACCTGTTCAACCTTTCCTTATATGTGTACCCTTGCATTTCTGGTATCATCCTTGTAAATCATCTCTGCACATTCTCCTTTATATCCTTTTTATAATATGGCAACCAGAACTGTATGCAGTACTCTAAGGGGCTGAAATTGTCCCTCCGATAATGTCTCTGGCCGCCGGAAAGCAGCGGCCATGAGGTGGCGTAGAATGGCCGCCGACTTTCTGTGGAAGGGCTGGCATTTTAGAAATTGCCCTATCTTAGGAGCGGAGTGGTATCCAAGACCTCTCCGACTGTTTTTTCATCTGGCGGGGACCACCTCACGAAATTGCCCCTTACCCGAAATTACCCCATGGAAACAGCCCTGCCACAGACCGGTCCCCTGACAGCATTTGCTGTCGGTGCACTTTGTGTGAAATGGTGGCATGACCACTCTTAAAAGGGAGGGCCCACTGCAGCAGCCGACTGCCAGATCGACTCGACAATTATGCCCCCTGGGTTTAGCCGGGCCGCCAGCAGGGTGCCTGGCACACCCTCTTGGGTGCCAGGCCAGTGGCCTGGAAAAAACCCCTCCCTGATGGCTCAGTGGACCTAACTGAAAACTCTGCAGTGTTCGCAGCGGCTCTCCCCTTTAACTGAAGGGGAGAGACGTTGTGACATGCCAACGCGATGACATCATCAGTGTAGCGTTTATAACTGACAGCTGTGGACATTCCGTCCCACCTCCATTTCCGCTTCACTAGTGACAGGCCCTCCACTCTGCTCCCAGTTCCACCCCCATGATGATCCATGATGGAAAAAAAACCCCAAGGAGCTGAATTTTGCCGAATAGGCCGCCGCATCCATTGTGGCCAAAAATGCGCCCCATTTCCAGTTTTTTTTATGGCCTTGCTAACCTGTGTTGCAACTTTTAGCGATTTGTGTATTTGTACTCCGAGATCCCTTTGTTCTCTACCCCACCTAGACTCTCACCCTCCAAGTAATAAGTGCCCGCCCTATTCTTCCTACCAAAATGAAATACCTCACATTTATCCGTGTTGAACTTCATTTGGCAATTATATGCATATTCTGCAAGTTTATTAATGTCCTCTTATAATTTACTGCAGTCCTCCTCGGTGTTGACTATCGCCCCCCAATTTGGTGTCATCTGCAAATTTAGAAATTGTGTTTTTGATTCCAAAGTCTAAATTGTTAATGTAAATTGTGAACAACAGTGGTCCCAGTACTGATCCTTGTGGGACACCACTACCCACTTTCTGCCCTTATACTCCTACTCTCTGCTTTTTGTCTTGAAGCTAGCTAGCTATCCATTCTGCTACTTGTCCCCTGACTCCGCATTCTCTGACCTTGTTCATCAGTTTATTATGTGGTACCTTATCGAAGGCTTTCTGAAAATCTAGATAAATTACATCTATTGCATTACCATTGTCTACTCTCTCTGTTACTTCTTCAGAAATTTCAATAATGTTGGTCAAGCAAGACATTCCCTTTTGAAATCCATGCTGATTATTTGTTATTATATTTTTAGTTTCTTGATGTTCTTCTATTTACTCCTTTAGGTAGCAATTCCATTATTTTCCTATCGATGTTAAGCTGACTGGTCTAAAATTTCCTGGACATGTTCTATCCCCCCTTTTTAAATACAAGTATTATGTTAGCTATCCGCCAGTCCTCTGTGGAAGAATCAACAATGGCTGACCATGGGAGAGTGTGTGCACCAAGGTTTTTGGATGCTGCCCTGGTCGAAGTGGTGGGAAAAAGGAGAGATCTGCTGCATCCTCAAGGGGACCGGAGGACCTCCAGACACGTGCTCAGAAGACAGTGGCAAGAGATAGCGGCAGAGGTCAATACCAGTAGTATAGCCTCAAGGATGTGGATGAAGTTCAGGAAGAAGTTTAATGATCTCACAAGAGTTGTCAAGGTCAGGAAGTGCATCTTCAAAAGCAATATCCTACTAACTGCACCACTAGCCTCATCCACTGTGCAATTCACTACATTCCCATCACCCACCTACCAACTATCTCTATCAATCAGGACTCATACCTAACATTCATATGCTTTACCTCACCCTCACACACTTAGCATTGTTACAAGCTACACCCACATTTCAAAGCTTGCACACACTGGCAACTATTCAACCACCTAACCATATTGCATGACACTCACTGTCACACGTCCTTCTTTCTTGCAGGAGCAAGTAGTCTACAACAGGAGGCAACATGGATGATCAGATCAGCCATGATCTTATTAAATAATAGAGCAGGCTTGAGGGGCCGTATGGCCTACTCCTGTTCCTATTTCTTATGTTCTTATGTTCAAACAGGAATTAACGGGTGGGGGAGAGAAGTGCCCGCATGTTTTAAGCCCTCTGGAGGAGGCAGTGCTGGGCATTGTGGGCCACCGGCAGGGCTGAAGCAATTGAGGATGAGAGTATCTACATACCTAATCCCATTTCTCTCATCCCACTTCTCCCTCATCCATCAATCTGTTCTGACTTCCAAGCTGCAGGTGATGTAAGCATGCACTTCTTACTTTCTCCTCTCCTCTCCTCCACTCACCACAACCCAACCCCTGTCCCTTTTTTATTTCAGATACTCGAGAAGTAGAAGCTGCCCAGGCAATGGCAGAAGAGCAAGAAATAAGTGAAGATGAAGTGATACCGTCACTTGATTTCACGGTCGCAGCCATGAGCTCAGATACTGACACTGCGTGTAATTTAGAGGATAGCATAGAGGATCTGCACGTGATGAAACACTGGGCGCAAGTGTACTAGAGCCAGGGCTGGATAGTGCATGTGCCAGCCCATTGCGGGGACACACAGAAATACCTCTTCCCTCTTCTAGAAGCTTGTCCTGCTCTGTGTAATCTCTGTTCATTCTCCTAGTCATGCTCAATGTTAAGAGGAAGCCCTACTCGACCACCCGTGTCTGGAACCCACAAGCCTTTAAATCACAATAAAAATTACTTCAGCACCAGCCAGACCACTTCCTGTAGACTATTGAAACTTTAAACAAGTATGAAAAAGTACACAAAACACATAGAATTGCAGCAACAGCCAAAAGAAATAATCCAGCAACGAACCTGTACATAGTTTATGATATCTTTAAATAGTGCTGGTGGGGATCCTTCATGCCATTGAATGCAAGTTCAGTTGTGTGAGGTTAAGAGAGGGCATAAACTGGATTATGGAGCTCCAAAATGGCAGAGCTGTCATGATCTACCTACTCTGTATGCTGCTGACAGTCGTCAAGTGCACGCGCACAAACCACTTTACAAATGTGGCATCGACTGCATTTCCCGTTGGAAGTGTGCGTACCATTTTGGAAGTTTAAGAGGTCGCATAGTGCCCCAATAATGTGTGCTACAAAGCCCAATTTTTCCCCATCATATCATCATCATCGGTAGTCCCTCGAAATCGAGGAAGACTTGCTTCCACTCTAAAACTGAGTTCTCAGGTGACTGTGCAGTCCAATGCAGGAATTACAGTCTCTGTCACAGGTGGGGCAGACGGTGGTTGGAGGAAAGGGTGGGTGGGAGCTTGGTTTGCCACATGCTCCTTTCGCTGTCTGCGCTTGATTTCTGCATGAGACTCTGCATCAGACTCGAGGTGCTCAGCACCCTCCAGGATGCTCTTCCTCCATTTTGGGTGGTTTTGGGCCAGGGATTCCCAGGTGCCGCTGAAGATGTTGCACTTTATCAAGGAGGCTTTGAAGGTGTCCTTGAAATGTTTCCTCTGCCCACTTGGTTCTCGCTTGCTGTGTAGGAGTTCCAAGTAGAGCGCTTGCTTTGGGAATCTTGTGTCAGGCATGTGGACGATGTGGCCCATCCAACAGAGCTGGTCGAGTGTGGTCAGTGCTTTGATGCTGGCTGGAACTCCATAATCCAGTTTATGCCCTCTCGAGCGGAGCAGGCTCGAGGGGCTAGATGGCCTACTCCTGTTCCTAATTCTTATGTTCTTAACCTCACACAGCTAAACATGCATTCAATTGCATGAAGGATCCCCACCAGCACTATTTAAAGGGATCATAAACTCAATGTTTGCGGTTCCCTTTTAACTCTCAAGGCTGCAAATGTTGGTTACTTTCTGCAATGTTCAGTGATTGTTCTTGCACTTAACAAGAATTGCGTCAGTTCAAAGAGCAGTAGGACTCAGTTCCATGAACAATTTGAATGTATCTGCAGAAAGATTTAGTAATACGTAGTGATCATCACCATCAAAAGGACCGAGCACCCATTTTGTTTCCATGTTTGTTTTTAGTTGTTCAGGTTCAATAGTCTGAAATGCAATGGTAATTGATGCTGGTGAAAGAACATTTTAACATGGCTACTCATGTTGCCTGTTTGCTTGTACTAGCTTTACTCACTTACATGGGAGACTGACAGCTGAAGTGAGACAGATTAACTGGTGAGACATGTTTCTGCTTGAAAAGGGGGACTTCAGTCATCCTGGGAAAGTGGACTTCTTTTGACAGCAGAATGCAGAGATGTGATGAAACCCTGAGGGGAATTTTCAATAACATTTCATTGAACAGATTTCTCAAAGCATTTATGTGAATTGGCTAATATTGAAGCACTGATCTTTTTTGATGAAAAAGGAGGTTGATTAGCTCACAGATGCGTCCACTTAGAATCATAGGCCTAGAAATTGGGTGCATTTGCACCTCCCGTTAGTGCCCCTGAGGGGTGTTAATGGGGCGCAAATGCGTTGGTGACCGGACGCAGCACTGACAATGACTCCTGCCATATTGGACGAGAGTTTAGTGGCAGCACTATGGCGTTTCACCCCGAACTCCTGCACCCAGAGATCGTGATGTCATCGCCATGCGCATCGAATTATTAGGGCCCCTGACCCGAAATTCACTTTCTCTCCCTGAGCAAAAACACCAGCAGCTGCAGGAGGTGTGGATTGGGCAAAGGCGAGGTGGCCGAGGTAAGTAAAAATAAAAATTTACATTTGTTGTTTTGAAGTTTCCAACTGTTTTCTTCACGGGATCCTGCCCGCAATCTTTCAGCCTGGCACTCTGCTTGAGTGCTGGGTTGATCGCACAGGTTTGCCGCTCCCTTGGTGGTCCAGGTGGGTGTTTTTTAACTTCAGAGCCTGCAGCGATGGCCCTTCCTTTTAAGGGAGGAAAGAGCCCTTTGTACGTGGCAGCGCTGCATGGGCCAGTGTGCAGCTCTGCTGAAGTGTGCTAAAGTGTGCTAAAGTGTTCTAAACAGTTAACGCTCCAAGAAGGAAGTGGAGCACTTGATGTAGAGCTCCACTTCCTTCCTGGAGTGCTAAAACAATTTTGAAAGTGGCAAAATATTAACGCCTGACGCTAAGTTTCCTGCCTCTCAAAAGTTACCGCCCCCAAATGGAGCGATAATCAATTTCTTCCCCATAGAATCTAACAGCACGGACGAAGGCCATTCTGCCCATCGAGCCCATGCCAACTCTCAGCTAGTCCCATTCCCCTGTCCTTTCCCCGTAGCCCTGCAAATTCTTTTCCTTCACATACTTATCCAACTCCCTTTTGAAAGATAAGATTGACTCTGCCTCCAGCACCCTTTCAGGCCATGCATTCCAGATCCCAACCACTCGCTGCGTAAACAGGTTTTCTTACATTGCCTTTGGTTCTTTTGTCAATTACCTTATACCTGGTTCTGGGCCCTTCTGCCAAAGGGAATAGTTTCTCTCTATCTACTCTGTCCAAACCCCTCATGATTTTGAACATCTCTGTCAAATCTCCTCTCAATCTTCTCTGCCCGAAGGAGATCAACCCCAGCTTCTCCAGTCTATTAATGTAACTGAAGTCCCTCATTCCTAGAATCATTCTTGCAAATCTTTTCTGCACCTTCTCTAAGGCATTCACATCCTTTCTAAAGTTTGGTGCCCAGATTTGGACACAGGACTGTTGGGGACGAACCAGTGTTTTATATAGAATCATCATAATTTCCACACTTTTGTACTCTATGGGGCCAAAATTCAGCCTCCCGAAAAGGCCTCTTACCGTCGGAAAGCAGCGGCCACGCGGCGGAGTCAAATGGCCGCCGATTTGAGGTCAAATGGCCGCTGCCAATGAAATACACCTTGGAGGTTTTTCCGGCGGTCCCCACTTCTACCCCACTGCTGCCAACCCATCCTAAATGCATAATCAAAGCACGCACCACTGATCTCCTGCACCTCCAGCCAAATTCACTGTGAAAAATCTTTGATCCGCCGCGCGGTGCCCCCGACAGCTTTTTCTTTCAGTGCACCTTGTTGGAAGTGTGTGCGGTGGTTATTGAAGGGGAGGGCGCACTGTCGTGGCTGCCATGTTTCTTTGTGTCGGCCGGCTGCCAGATGGGGCCGACAATTATGCCCTCGGGTTTGGCCGGGCCACAAACAGGCAGCCTGGCACCCCCTCTTGAGTGCCAGGCCGCTGGCCCGGCCGAAACCCTCACTGGTGGCCCAGTGGACCGAAGTTTTAAAATGGCGCAGGCTCTACCCTTTAAATTAAGGGGAGAGCGTTGTGACGCACACGTGTCATGACTTCATCACCGCTCCGCAGATGATTGACAGCGGCGGTGACTCCGTCCCACCTCCACTTCCACCCATCTCATTGCCGATCTGCTGCTTACCACCCCACTTCCGCCCACATTATGATCAACTTCCGGTCCGCCTAAAAAAAAATGACAAAGAGCTAAATTTCGCAAAAGAGGCCACCTTATCCAGCGCAGTGGAGGAAACACTTTAAAAATGGTAGGTGTGCCAGGTTTCTGGCAGGCTTGAATTTCTACCCCTATACCTTTATTTATGAAGCCCAGGATCTCATTCTCCTCATTCCCCCTGTAGTTCTTTTGCCAATTATTTTAAATCTATACCTCTGGTTACCGACTGACTTGCCAGAGGAAACAATGTCTCCATACTTGGGGCCTGAAATTGATCGCCTTACCGCCGACTGCTGCCGACTGCCACCCACTGCCGCCGGCATTCCTCCTCGGGCTGCGCCCAGTGCCACTTTCGATTTGAGCTGGAGCGGGCGGGAGAGGAGAACGGCCGGGAACCGCCCACTGATGTCAGCAGACGGCCGAGCGGCATAAGTGGACTCCCGCCCGCCGAGATGCCATATTGATGCGGGCGAGAGTCAGCGCCAGAACGGGGGTGGACCACTGGCTGAAGGCTGGTCTGTCCCCGACAGTGAGCATGAAGATCTGAAAAAAAAGTGAGTAAACATTTTGTAATTTTTTTCTTTACAGGGACTTACCTGGATGGGGTCCCCTGAAGGTCTTCCGATGTTTTTTTTTGATGCTTTTCCTTTTCAGGTCTTCGACCCTCCGTGGGCCCAACTCCATCCTTGGTGGCACTTGGGCGGCAAGCGCCTTTGCCGCCGAGATTGGGAGCTCCTGCCGGCTGTTGCCCAGATTGGCAACATAAGTCCCTCTTTTCCTGCCCGCCGACCTTTGAAAGATCTTTTCGATGAAAACCACGCACAAAGTACTGTCAGGTACCTCGGCAGCCATCGGCGGTCCTTTGGCCGGTATTTGGGCAGGCGGGGGCCTTCACCAATTTCGGCCCCTTGGTCTATCAAAATCCCTCATAATTTTGAATCTCTACTATTAGGTCTTCCCTTACCCTCAGCTCTGAGGAGAACAATCCAAGCTTCTCAAATCTCGCCACACAACTGAAGTCTCTCATTCCTAGTATCATCTGGTAAACCTACCCTTTACCCTCTCCTTCCTAAATTGTGTTGCCCAGAATTTTACACAATACTCCAGCTGAGCCCTAACCAGTGATTTGTATATGTTGAGCATGACTTACTAGTTTTTGTATTCAATGCCCCTATTTTCAAAGCCAGGTATCCCATTAGCTTTCTTAACCACCTTATCAACTTGCCCTGCCACCTTCAAAGATTTGTGAATATGCATCCTCAGGTCCCTCTGCTCTTTCACTCCCCTCAAAATAGCACCATTTAGATCAAACTGCTTTTCCATGTTGATCCTCCGAAAGTGCATCAATTCACACTTATCCTCAATAAATGGCAACTGGTATGTGTTTGCCTATTTCACCAGTCTGTCTGTGTATTCCTGAAGTCTGTTACTACTTACTATGTTACCAAATTTTCTCTCAACCGCAAACTTTGAAATTATACTCCCGATACCCAAGGCCAGGTCATTTATCATCATCATCATCATCATATACAATCCCTCTGGAATCGAAGAAGACTTGCTTCCACTCTTAGCATGAGTTGTTAGGTGGCTGTACAGTCCAATACGAGAACCACAGTCTCTGTCACAGGTGGAACAGACAGTGGTTGAAGGGAAGGGTGGGCGGGGAGCCTGGTTTGCCGCATGCTCCTTCCGCTGCCTGCGCTTGATTTCTGCATGCTCTCGGTGACGATACTCAAGGAGCTCAGCGCCCTCCTGGATGCACTTCCTTCACTTAGGGCGGTCTTTGGCCAGGGACTCCCAGGTGTCAGTGGGGATGTCGCACTTTATCATCGAGGCTTTGAGGGTGTCCTTGTAATGTTTCCGCTGCCCACTTTTGGCTCGTTTGCCTTGGACGAGTTTCGAGTAGAGCGCTTGCTTTGGGAGTCTCATGTCTGGCATGCAAACTATGTGGCCTGCCCAGTGGAGCTGATCAAGTGTGGTCAGTGCTTCAATGCTGGGGATGTTGGCCTGGACGAGGACGCTAATGTTGGTGCGTCTGTCCTCCCAGGGGATTTGTAGGATCTTGCGGAGACATCATTGCTGGTATTTTTCCAGTGACTTGAGGTATCTACTGTACATGGTCCACGTCTCTGAGCCATACAGGAGGGCGGACATTACTACGGCCCAGTAGACCATGAGCTTGGTGACAGTTTTGAGGGCCTGGTCTTCAAACACTCTTTTCCTCAGGCAGCCGAAGGCTGCACTGGCGCACTGGAGGCGGTGTTGGATCTCCTCGTCAATGCCTGCTCTTGTTGATAGGAGGCTCCCGAGATATGGGAAATGGTCCACGTTGTCCAGGGCCGCTCCGTGGTCGACCGCAAACTTTGAAATTATACTCCCGATACCCAAGTCCAGGTCATTTATATATAACAAGAAAAGCAATGGTCCTTTTTACTGCTCTCTACTCTTTCTCTCTCCTGGTTGCTGGGTGGGAAATAACAAAAAGTAAAAGAAGAAATGAGGAAGAAATAACTTTAAAAAAAAGGACTTCAGCATTTCAAGTAGTTTGAAATAGAGGAGTATATTGAGTATTTTGAGACCATGGAGATTCTATTTACTCTACTATTCAACACATCACATTACATTTGTCCACATTATTACTGGATACTACACTACTCTGCATTACTATTCTGCACTATAATTCTAGATTTTCTGCTTTAGCATTTGAGCAGAAAACATCGCATGTGGTGAGTGTGTGCAATAAATTCTGGCATGAGTAGCACATACTCATAATTCACCATTCCAATTTAAATGAAGGGAATAACAGGTGGGCTGCATTCTGGGTATGATAATGCAGACCACTGTAAAGTAACAGCCTAGGATGGACTGAGCCTTCCTTTGCCTACCAGAAAAAGGATGCAGCAGTACCTCTGCCCACCACGTGACACTTGCTGCCTAATTATCCTACAAGTATTCCATTCGTGTGATCTATTACATTCAAGAATTAAAGAGGAACATCTACTCCTGCCATTCTACATTAACACCTGGCAAAACTCTCACTACACTATGGTTCGGTACTCTACTATTCTATACTCAACTCTAAACTACTCTAAACTGCTATTCTACATTACTCAACTGACTTTACTGTTACTGTACACTACAGTACACTACTCTCTACACTACAGTATTCTAATCTACACTTATTATAAACTGTATTCTGCACTTCTGTGCACTGCTACTCTATGCTACTCCACTCTACACTAGTGCTTTTCAGTACACTATTTACACTATTCGATATTAATGATCATAATGGGCTGGATTTTGTGGTCAGCGGTGATTGAACGGTGCTAGCTGTTTGTTACACTTGCACTTGCCAATAGACTCTTTATGGGTTTTTGCACTGGAAGTCCCTATCATCCAACCACCAAAAAGTGCAGCACTCTTTACAGAGAGCATCGGAGATCTGTGTGAATAGGAAAAGCAACTGTGTATCTCCTTAACCAATCAGATTGAAGCATCATTAATGTGCAGCACAGAGTCTGAACCAGGTACTTTCAGTTAGAATAGTGAATTAAATGTCAAATTAGGTACAGAAAGTGAATTAAAGAGAGGGAAAGAAAGATTTGATTGAGAGAGATATAAAAGCGACAGAAAGAAAAAGTAAAAGAAAATGTTTAATTTTGAAAGCTCCAACAATAATTGAAATCTGAAGGAATGAAGCGCTACACTTGTTAAAGTTCATTTCCAGTGCCAGAGAGGTTGTTTGGCAGTAATCAAAACTTATCTCATTTCTGGTGAGTTTAGTGCGAATAGATCAGGTAAGTACAGCAACTTTACGTCACTCTATGTATTTCAATAGTGAGTCTCTCAGCGAGATCTGGATGAGCAGGGCATGCCAGACAGCAACTTCCTCATTTATGCATTTAACTCTTATTACGGTTGCAGTCCGATTTACACTCTAATAATGGTGAGCGCTGTTTTCACCATTATTTTCACCACGAAATGCAACTCATTATCATTAGTTTTAGAGTAGTTATGGAGAGGAACAATCAAAGGTGAAGATATTCAATTTCACCTCACTATTTCCTAGAAACACTGCACAGGAAACCACAGAAGACAATCATCCAGGTTTTATGGCGGAAGGTTGCTCAGGCAGTCAGTGCCAACTCCACACAGTGCAGGAAAACATTTAATGGCCTCATGAGATTGGTCAAGCTGAGTGAAGGCATGCACATATACCCTTACACATATTGAACAATTGTTTGATGCATGATTCATCTCCATACCGACCATGCGGTCACTGCATAATTCACAAAACAAATGTTACATTGAAATATCACAAGACCCCTCATTCTCCATACCCAATGGAATACTTAAAAGAGAGGTCTTTCACATTCTGCATTTTCCCGGAAAAGGAAAAGGTCGCTCACAATCAGAGGCAAGAGCTGACAGAAAGGGAGGAATGGCTACCCTGAAACCACTGACTGTTCATAAGGAGGAAGTTCTACAGTTACTTAAGTGGTGCACAGGAGAGAATGTTCCTGGAATATTCTTAATGAGTCAGAGGGAATATCACAGGGTTACGCAGAGAGAACCAGTGAGCAGGAGAACCTGGGAGCAGAAGATGATGCAGCAACTGAGTCAGAAATATTGCCCTCAATTCAGAAGCATAGGAATCCTGATTTCAGAAGTCCACTATTCAAATGGAAGGTGATCCAGGAGCATAGAACTCTTGTCAGGCAGTTGGGATGGGATGCATAAATGTGCTGCACATGGTGGATCACTTAGAAGAGTCCACAACCCACATCTGAAAACTGATCGAAACTAAAAGATTGTGAGACCATGAAGATCATCCTACAGCCTGTGCCAGACCAGGAGAGATTGTAGCTACAAGGGACCAGGATGGGGATCTATGTCAGCTATGTCTGTTTTTGTTGACTTCTTGCAAGATGCCCTTAACAGCGGATTATTACAACAACTAGAACTCAACAACAAATTGCATATATATAATGCCTTTAAAGGTTTACAAAAGTGAAATGAATGCTAAGCCGAGGAAGGAGATATTTCAAGGGGTGACCAATAGCTTGGTCAAAGAGACGGCTTTAAAGTAGTGTCTTAAAGGAGGGCAGGGAGGCAGAAAGGTTTGGGAGAGAATTACAGAGTGTCGGTCCTGGGTGGCTGAATACACGGTTGCCAATCATAGGGTGACGAGGTCAGAGTTGGAGGAATTCAGAGTTTGGAGTGGTTGTAGAGCTTGAGGAAGTTACAGAGACAGGGAGAGGCAGGACAAAAATGGGATTTAAACATGTGGATGAAAATTTCAAATTTGAAGCATCAAAAAGTTTTGGGGGGAAAGGTGTGCAGGACTTTGGGCAGATTAGGATATTGTCAGCAGAGTTTTAGATGAGCTGTAGTTCACTGAAGGTGGAGGATGGAAGGCCAGCCAGGAGAGCATTGCATTAGTTGAGTTTGCTAGCAATAAAAGCATGGATGAGGGTTTCGGTAGCAGTTGGAGAGCTTATGGGGTCAGGAGCTCAGTTCAAGATCATATGGAAAGCTGAGGTTACGAGCAGTCTGGTTCAACCTGATATAGTGGTCAGGGAAGAGGATGGAATCAGTGGCCTTCACAGTGGGGGCTGAAGACAATTACTTATGTCATCCCAACATTTAGCATAAATGTGCCATTGTTTAGCACCAGGTGTATTAACTGAAGATATAACTGTCTATTAGAATAGTAACACAGTTGTTCCTTCCTTTCAGCCTCCTCTGATGCTATCACATGAGGGAGCTTAGGGCTGGAGCCAGATTTATCTTGCAAGTGCAACTCAGATGCTGCCAGGTCCTTCAAGGACATCAGCTTCACTGAGACAAGTATCACCTCAGTCTTCGAAGGCACTAACTGGTATGATTCAGAAAGCCACTTTACAACTTCCTTCCACTCAGGAAACACCAGTCGGAGTGTAAGATTAGATTCACAAGTAAGTGAGATTTTAGGCACCAGAATTAAACAGAATGATAAGAAATAGAAGTGGGCAGTTCGGATTATTTTTTCCAGTAAACTGAGAAATTGTCTGTAAATGGGTGTGCTTGTGCATTTTTCTGTATCTGGATCCATTTATATTATGATGATAAATTGAGGGATGGAGGGTGCCTTGAAAGGATGAAAAATGTATTGGTTATATCCTCCAGGAATAATGGTTATGCAGAATTTCTGCTTGGCATTTCCTGAAACCAGTTCTTTATGAATTGCTGTTATCTCTCTCTAGCTGCTAGCATTGGGCTCTCATATGGCACCTCATCTCTCTCATGGGCAACCTCTCTGCTGATGCAGGATCTGGTCTTTTTTCTTTTTCACCCTCATATGGAAGGACACCTTATTTCTTAAAGGTGTTAGCCTTGGCTCAGTGGTAACATTCTTGCCTCTGAGTCAAACGGTTGTGGGCTCAAGCTGCACTCTAGCGATTTATGCACTTAATCTGGGCTGACACTGAGGGATGAGATTTTCAACCAAGGTCCCTTGTGCTCTCTTAGGCGGGCATAAACGATCCCATGACACTATTCAAAGAGAAGCAAAGTTGTCTTGGCCAGCATTTATCATTCAACCATCATCACTAAAACAGATTATTTGTTTCTTTGTCATCATCATAGGCAGTCCCTTGAAGCAAGGTTGACTTGCTTCCATGCCAAAAAGGAATGAGTTCACAGGTGCTTCAATGAAGGACCTAATATTCAAGATCCCGAACTATACCTTGAAGGGTTGAAGATGCCTGGGCTTGGATTTTTGTAACGTGTGGTGGCCGTTGCACACCAGCCACCACACGGGCTTGACAGAGCTAGTTCTTGGTCCAGTGGCAAGGATTACCCAAGACGACTGGAGACTAGCTCTGCTGCACGGACCAAGCACGCGCACATATAGCAGTGTGGGCTGGCTCGTGCTGCCCCTGGGCCCTCACCTCTTCTGGGCCCCAGATTCACACCTCTCCTGGGCCCCAGTCATTTCCTTCTACAAACTCTTGCCGTTCCTTCGCCTCTCCTGCTGTGCCTTCCCGCAGTGCAATCAGCGACCTGACTTCGCAGCCGTCACCCTCCTGCAGTGGTATACCGCCGCATGCTGCTCCCTGATGGCCCCAGCCTGCTGATGGTCTTGCAGGCCGGGACCGCGCCGATTTCTGGGCCGGGCCAGGCTGCTCCCTCTAATGCAGCCTTTCAATCACCTGGACATCCGTGTCCATTCTCATTCTTTTTGAAGAGGTTGGATCTTCTCCGCTGTTTGAACCCTTAGCCATGGTGGTGACAGGCGTTCCCAGATTCTGGTGCTCTTTCTCCTCAATCGATCTATGGAAGCTCTGTGAATCGGAAGGTTCCCTCATGATCCTGAGCTGGTTCACTTGTTGTTCCTCAGTCTACAATCCATGTCATTTCCAGCTATGGACCTTCCTCTATTGCTCCTCCATTCACCGGGAGATGGTGCTCTCTCTCTCTCCCTCCCTCCGACACTGAGCCACCATTTGTTTCTTTGTATGTTTGTGGTAAATAGCGTGCACAAATTAGCTTCCACGTTTTTCTGACATTGCAATAGTTAATACACACTTTTGATATTGATGTCTTCCATGATGCCTCACTCTCCTTGATTCTATCCTCTCCTCCTCCATATTAGAATTACTTTATTTTCCCCAAAGTTGTAAAATGCATCAACACCTTACCCATCAAAACCAATCGCACAGAGTATGCAGACCTAGAAGATTATACCTGGATTTCTCACATAGGCAGTGAATAAGAAGGCAATATACAAAACACAGACAAGTCTTGTCAGTGGCAGTTAAAATTACTGCAGCCATTAATTTTTACGCCATTGTTTCCTTTCAGGCAGAATTGAGTGATCTCACTCATATCAATCAATCCGTTATACATTACTGCATTAGGAAGGTCACAAGTGTGCTATTTTGGTGGGCATCTTAAGTACTCACTCTAAAGTTGGAAGTAAACTTTAGTGCCTGAGATATAAGCAGGCTCAAAAAATTGCAGTCCCATCTCAGTCTGTAAAAGTTCAGCAGGCTTGAAACTTTCCCAAAGCTATAGCCTCCACTGTGCTCTCCCACCTCTGGGATACTGCATTGTGGTGACATTGCTTTCTGGGGGGTGGTATAGGAGCAGAAACCAAGGAAATAGATGGGTTCATTACACCACCTATCTGGCACTACATTTGTGGGCAGGCTCGGGGTGGGGTTACTGCAGTTCTGCAGATGGTAAATCATGTCTGATGATAAAATTCTGTTTCTAATGCAATGCTTCTTAATATTTTGTTCAGAAACATTTTTAACATGGGGTTCCCTCTCCAATACTTAGGAGACCAGAAAATTGGAAGTCCAAAGGCTGAGAAGGGCTTTCCTCAATCTTTTTTCCAGTTTCAACGAGTTGTGTTGTATTTCTCAGGAAATTTTACTTTGGAAGTTTCAATCAGTTCTGTGTGCAAAGTAATTTTCCTGCTCAAGAGCCTGTGAAGGAACCTGGTAAATTGGCAAAATGCCAAGCACTGAGCTAGCAGGCCAAGCCTTTGCATGCTTTGAACGTAAATAGTGTCACAAAGGCTGAAAACAGCAAGTTCACTAAAACTCCCTGAAGTGTTTTGTATTTCATTATTATCTTGTGTTAATGTATTGTGGCTGCCAAAAAGGACACCAAAGGAAACACAGTGTGTTGTTGTAGTTTCCATGGTACTATATATAATATCAAATTTGGTGAGTTCAGATATTGTTCCATTGCATCGAAATTATTCCTCAGCTTGTGGAAGTTACAAAGCACTATACAATTGTTATTAAATATATAGTAATTGTATGATGCTTTGAAGCCTCAAAACACCTGCTAGCCTCAGGAAAAAGAATCTGAATAGAAAACAATAAGCACACGTAGTTCAAATAGATCAGTCAATATTACATAGAAACATAGAAAATAGGTGCAGGAGTAGGCCATTCGGCCCTTTAAGCCTGAACCACCATTCAATATGATCATGGCTGATCATGCAACTTCAGTACCCCATTCCTGCTTTCTCTCCATACCCCTTGATGCCTTTTAGCCGTAGGGCCACATCTAACTCCCTTTTGAATATATCTAACGAAATGGCCTCAACAACTTTCTTGGTAGAGAATTCCACAGGTTCACAATTCTCTGAGTGAAGAAGTTTCTCCTCATCTCGGTCCTAAATGGCTTACCCCTTATCCTTAGACTGTGACCCCTGGTTTTGGACGTCCCCAACATCGGAAACATTCTTCCTGCATCTAACCTGTCCAATCCCATCAGAATTTTATATGTTTCTATGAGATCCCCTCTCATTCTTCTAAATTCCAGTGAATATAAGCCTAGTCGATCCAGTCTTTCTTCATATGTCAGTCCTGCCATCCTGGGAATCAGTCTAGTGAACCTTCGCTGCACTCCCTCAATAGCAAGAATATCCTTCCTCAGATTAGGAGACCAAAACTGCATACAATACCCAAGGTGTGGTCTCACCAAGGCCCTGTACAACTGCAGTAAGACATCCCTGCTCCTATACTCAAATCCCCTCGCTATGAAGGCCAGGCTGCCATTTTCTTTCTTTACTGCCTGCCTACCTTCAATGACTGATGTACCATGACACCCAGGTCTCGTTGCACCTCCCCTTTTACTAAGCTGTCACCATTCAGATAATAATCTGCCTTCCTGTTTTTGCCACCAAAGTGGATAACCTCACACTTATCCACATTATACTGCATCTGCCATGCATTTGCCCATTCATCTAACCTGTTCAAGTCCCCCTGCAGCCTCCGAGCATCCTGCCCACAGATCGCACTGCCACCCATCTGCAAACTGGGAGATATTACATTCAATTCCTTCATCTAAATCATTAATGTATATTGTAAATAGCTGGGGTCCCAGCACTGAACCCTGCGGCACCTCACTAGTCACTGCCTGCCATTCTGAAAAGGACCCATTTATTCCCACTCTTTGTTTCCTGTCTGCCAACCAGTTCTCTGTCCACGTCAATACATTACCCCCAATACCATGTGCCTTAATTTTGCACACTAATTTCTTAATACACCACATCCACTGGTTCTCTCTTATCCACTCTAATAGTTACATCCTCAAAAAATTCTAGAAGATTTGTCAAGCATGATTTCCCTTTCATAAATCCATGCTGACTTGGACTGATCCTGCCAATGCTTTCCAAATGCGCTGCTATTACATCTTTAATAATTGATTCCAGCATTTTCCCCACCACCGATGTCAGGCTACCGGTTTATAATTCCCTCTTTTCTCTCTCCCTCCTTTTTTAAAAAGTGGGGTTACATTAGCTACCCTCCAATCCATAGGAGCTGAACCAGAGTCCATAGAATGTTGGAAAATGACCACCAATGCATCTACTATTTCTAGGGCCACTTCCTTAAGTACTCTGGGATGCAGACTCTCAGGCCCTGTGGATTTATCGGCCTTCAGTCCCTTCAATTTCCCCAATACCATTTCCTGAATGATAAGGATTTCCCTCAGTTCCCCCTTCTCGCTAGACCCTCAGTCCCCTAGTATTTTCAGGAGGTTATTCGTGTCTTCCTAAGTGAAGACAGAACCAAAGTATTTGTTCAATTGCTCTGCCATTGCCTTGTCCCCCATTATGAATTCCATTGATTCTGACTGTAAGAGACCTACATTAGTCTTCACTAATCTTTTTCTCTTCACATATCTATAGAAGCTTTTGCAGTCAGTTTTTATATTCCCTGCAAGCTTACTCTCATACTCTATTTTCCCCCTCCTAATTAAACCCTTTGTCCTCATCTGCTGAATTCTAAATTTCTCCCAGTCCTTAGGTTTGCTGCTTTTTCTGGCCAATTTTATGCCTCTTCCTTGGATTTAAAACTTTCCCTAATTTCCCTTGTTAGCCACGGTTGAGCCACCTTCCCTTTTTATTCTTAAGCCACACAGGGATGTACAATTGTTGTGGTTCATCCATGTGATATATAAATGTCTACCATTGCCTATCCACCATCAACCCTTTAAGTATCATTCTCCAGTCTATCCTAACCAATTCACGTCTTATACCGTCAAAGTTTTCTTTCTTTAAGTGCAGCACCCTGGTCTCTGAATTAACTGTGTCACTCTCCACCCTAATGAAGAATTCTACCATATTATCCGCATGACCAGATTGCTAATTAATCCTCTCTCGTTACACAAAACCCAGTCTAGGATGGCCTGCTTTCTAGTTGGCTCCTCGAGATATTGGTCTAGAAAACCATTCCTTATACACTCCAGGAAATCCTCCTCCACAGTATTGCTACCAGTTTGGTTAGCCCAATCTATATGCAAATTAAAGTCACCCATGATAACTGCTGTACCCTTATTGCACGCGTCCCTTATTTCCTTTTTGATGCCATCCCCAACCTCCCTACTACTGTTTGGTGGTCTGCACACAACTCCCACTAATGTTTTCTGCCCTTTGCTGTTTCGCAGCTCTACCCATATAGATTCCACACCATCCACGCTAATGTCCTTCCTTACTATTGCATTAATCTCCTCTTTAACCGGAATGCTACCCGACCTCCTTTTCCTTCCTGACTGTCCTTCCTGAATATTGAATACCCCTGGATGTTGAGTTCCCAGCCTTGGTTACCTTGGAGCCATGTCTCCGTAATCCCAATTACATCATATCCGTTAACAGCTATCTGCGCAGTCAATTCATTCACCTTATTACAAATGCTCCTCACATTGAGATTCAGAGCCTTCAGGCTTATTTTTTTAATACTCTTTGTCCTTTTATAATTATGTTGTTATGTGGCCCTTTTTGATTTTTGCTCTTGATTTCTCTGCCCTCCACTCTTGCTTTCCTCCTTCCTACCTTTTGCTTCTGCCCCATTTTTACTTCCCTCCACCTCCCTGTATAGATTCCCGTTCCCCTGTCTTTTTAGTTTAAACCCTCCCCAACAACATGAGCAAACACTCCGCCTCGGACATCGGTTCCGGTCCTGCCCAGGTGCAGACCGTCCGGTTTGTACTGGTCCCACCTGCTCCGGGACATCCTTGACCCTTGCACCAGGGAGGCAACATACCATCCTGGAGTCTCGTTTGCGGCCGCAGAAATACCAATCTATTCCCCTTACAGCAGAATCCCCTATCACTATAGCATTACAGCAAAACATTTGAAAAAGAATTGGAGTAAGAGTCAATGATTTAATTTTATCATTATCAAACAGAGTGAAATCAGCATGTAAAGTTTAGTGGCACACTCTGCTTGTGTGTGCCAGTAAAGCAGAATGGATCCAAACACCAAATATTCATTACATGTTTGGGAAACAAACAAAACACTCAGATTTCAACAGTTCAGATAAGCCTTACTATGTGTACGCTGCTGAAACTCAGGTTCATCCCTCTGCCTCTTTCATCGATCCAAAAGCTATTGCTATACTTTTTAACTCCCTGTCCAACTTGGATGAGTTACAATTTCCTCCTCTCAATGTTGGCAAAACCAAAACTACTCTTTTTGCACCTGTCCTCTGGCCTTGATTCCATCAACCTCCCCAATTACCAGCTCCAACTGAGCCAGGAGATGTGGATCCTTGGTATCCTACTCAACCCAGACTTCAGGGACATGGGGACGGTAGTATAGTGGTACTGTTACTGGAGTATTAATCCAGAGACGCAGACTAATAATCTGGGGACAAGAGTTCAAAATCCCACCATGGCAATTGAGGAATTTTAATTCTGTTAAATAAATCTGGCACAAAAGGTTAGTATCAATAATGGTGACCATGTAACAAATAGATTGTGTTAAAAATCCATCTGATTTATTAATTTCCTTTAAAGAAGGAAATCTGCCACTTTACTTGGTCTGACTTATATCTGACTCCAGCCCCACAGCAATGTGGTTGACTCTGAATTGCCATGAAATGGCCTTGCAAGCCATTCATGAGCAATAATGGATGGGCATTCAATGCTGGCCTTGCTAATGAATAAAAAAAGCTTCCTCCCTACATCAGTTCATTATTATTGTGTCTGTAAGCACTCTAGTAATGACTCCACGAGGTAAGGTATTGTACTTGAACTGCTGTGACCTTAGTCCATTTATTGCAGTTCCTGAATGAGGGTACAGTAAGTTAAGCTCCCTTTTATATTTGGTTACCTGCAGTGTGCAGGTGACCCCTAGGTCTCTACCAGTTGCACCCTCTGGTGGTACAGGCATAGTGTATACAGTGTGAAGATACATTCAGTGGTCTTATGTAATTGTATATTGAGTGTACAGGGTATATACATGCACAACAATTAGCAAGAATATTTTTTTCCACATGTGCAACATTGCTCTTGTTGCAAAACCCTAAGGTGTGGCTTCATGCTCTTGAGGCACAACTTTTCTAACACTCTCCTGGCTGGCCTTTCTACCTCAACCTTCCAGAGACTTCAACTCATTCAAAACCTGGTAGCCCACCTCCTCCCCACACTACATCCCATACTCTTATCTCCCCTGTTTCTCTGAATTCCGCTGGTGCCCTGTGATCCAATAGGTCCAAAATTCTTATCCCTGCTTTTAAATTCCTGCATAGCCTATCCTGATCCAACCATAGTGATCTCCTGCATCCTCACGTCACTGAATGCAATCTCTGCTCCTCAAATACTATATTTCTCCTGGCCCCTCATTCCCTTCACTCAACCATTGTTGGCTACTTAGTTAGCCAATCTTGAACTCCATGTCCAGTTCCAATTGAGCTATGGGCAAAGAGCAGGAGATGGAGACTAATTGGATAGCTCTTTCAAAGAGCCAGCACAGGCACGATAGACCACATGGCCTCCTCTGTGTTGTATCATTCTATGATTTTATGAATTAAGAAGATAGACTGTATTACATCATTTAAAAGGGAATTGGATAAATATTTGAAAGGAGAAAAATTAAAAGGAAATGGGGAAAGGACAGGAAAACAACAACAACTTGTATTTATATAGCAGCTTTAATCTAGTAAAATGTCTCAAGGCACTTCACAGGAGTGTTATAAATCAAAATTTGACACCAAGCCACATAAGGAGATATTAGTTCGGATGACCAAAAGCTTGGTCAATGAGGTAGGTTTTAAGGAGCATCTTAAAGGAGGAAGGAGAGGTAGAGAGGTGGTGAGATTTAGCGAGGGAATTCCAGAGCTTAGGGCCTTGGCAGCTGAAGGCACGGTCACACATGGTAAAGCGATTAAAGTTAGCAAGAGGCCAGAATTAGAGGAACACAGTTATCTCAGAAGGTTGTAGGGCTGGAGGAGAATACAGAGGTAAGGAGGAGCAAGGCCATGGAAAAAAGAAAGCGTTGCATTTATATGGTGCCTTTCACGAGCACCGGACGTCTCAAAGCGCTTTACAGCCAATAAAGTACTTTTGGAGTGTAGTCACTGTTGTAATGTAGGAAATGTGCATGGCAAGTTCCCACAAACAGCAATGTTCTAATGACCAGATAATCTGTTTTTGTTGTGTAGATTGAGGGATAAATATTGGCCAAGACACCAGCGGGCCGAAATTGCCCCTTTCTATAAGGCCTCTGGCTGCCTGAAAGCGGCGACCACGGGTCGATGCGTAATGGCCGCCGAGTCTCCATTTAAAATATTGCCCGTCCTCAGGTTCAGAGCAGTGTAGGGGACTGCTCTGTCCGTTTTCCCACGGCGACGTGCACACGCTGACCCCTTACCGACCGGCGGGGACACGTTCCCGAAATTGCCCCTCGGGAAATTGCCCCTATCCTGGGAATGCCCCGCAGGGGCAGCGCTGCCATCGGTCGGTGCTTTTGCTGTCGGTACTCTCTCTGTGGCTTGGGGGAGATGTCGCTGCCGGCGGCGCCATGTTATTTTGTGTTCTCGGCTGACTGCGAGGTCGGGCCGACAATTATAGCCGCGGGTCCGGCCAGATCGCCAACAGGCAGCCTGGCACCCGCTCTTGGGTTCCAGGCCTCTGGCCTGGCTGAAACCTTCCTTGGCGTTTGCCACTAAAGTGGCTGCAGAGTTCGCAATGGCTCTCCCTTTTAACTGAAGGGGAAGGATGTAGTGACGCATCAGTGCGGACGCTGACATCATCAGCACGCTGCTGCTGACTGGTCAGGGCGGGTGACCCACTGCAAGGGCACTTCCGTCCCACAGCCGACTGGAACACCACCCCGAGCCCCAAAAAATGTCAAAGATGAGAATTTCGCTGGTATCTCCGCCCTATGGACTGGGGCGGAAAAACCTTTCAAATCGGTAGGAGTGCCCCGTTTAGGGTGGGGCTCAATTTTGGCCACCAAGGATAACTCCCCTGCTCTTCTTTGAAATAGACCCATGGAATTTTTTACGTTCACCTGAGAGAGCAGATGGGGCCTCGGTTTAACGTTTCATCCAAAAAAAACGGCACCTCCAACAGTGCAACACTCCCTCAGCACTGCACTGAAGTTTCAGCTTCGATCTTTGTGCTCAAGTCCCAATGGGGAAGTGATGGTGCTGAAGCAGGCCAGCAAGTTGTGGTGACACATGGTGCTCCGGATGCTGGGGCCCAGCCCCATCTGAATGTGAATGGTTCCCAGGAAATGGAAGGTGCTATCCTTCCTCAGGATGACAGCATTCTGGCGCCTTCCACTGATTCTCCCATCATGCACCTTAAGCAGTCCACACCACAGCCATCAGAGACGTCTTCCGTCGATGGTGAGGCAGTCCGTAGCCGGGCCTTCCAGGGCCAGAGCTGGTCCAGGGCGTCATCACACGCTGTCTGCATTGTCTGTCCCCCTCACATAGCAGCCCTCAAGCAACCTTGCTGTAGGCACTGAGGTCTCATTGAGGAGGAGCAGCAGGCATGGGAGAGGGATGAAGGGAATGGGGGGAAATGTCAGGGCATGGGGTGGCTGTCCGATTGGTGCCTCGCCAGGCTCCCCTTTGTCATCCTCCTCCTCCTGAGGTGGGCCAGCATCCCCACTGGCAATGCTTGGCCCCTCATGATGGCCAAATTTTGAAGCATGCAGCACACCACAATGAATTCAGAGACCTGTTGAGGGGAGTATTGAAGGCTGCCTCAAGAGCAGTCAAGGCATCAGAAGCTGCTTGAGCACCCCAATACCCCAATTGTCTGTTAGATGATGTGGCTGCATGGCTCTTATTGTAGTGCTGCTCGGCTTCTGTGGTGGGGTTATGGAGGGGGGTCATGAGCCAGGTGGCTAGGCTGTATCCTTTGTCCCTGACCAGCCAGCTGTGGCCTTCCTTTTGTCGCTGAAACATTCATGAGACACTGCTCTCATGCAAGAGGAAAGAATCATGTGCGCTCTCTGGATAGGGCATTAACTGCGAGGATATGTTGCGTGTGGTCACACATCAGCTGGATATTTAGGGAGTGGTATCCCTTTCAGTTTCTGAATAACTCTGCATTGCTGAATGGTGCTCGCAAGGCCATGTGTGTGCTGTCAATAGCTCCTGGAACCTTCGGGAAGCCTGAAATTCTGCCAAACCCACATGCCCGCTCATTCTGGCTCTCCCTGTTCATTGGGAACTTTATGAAGTCCATTCTGTGGGCATACAGAGCCTTTGTAACATGCCGAATGCAGCGAGGTGCAGCGTAGAGAGATGTTGCATATGTCCCCTGCTGCTGCCTGGAAGGAGCTGGAGGCATAGAAGGCCAGCGCCACAGTCACCTTCACTGCCACAGGCAGCGCAGTCCTGTTGGCGCTGGTAGGCTGTCGGTCTGCCTGTAGGAGCTGGCATTTCTCTGTCAGCACTTCCCTTTCGAAGTGCAGCCTTCTCACACACTGCTCCTCAAAGTGCTGGAGGTACGAGTGTTGGTGCCTGTAAACCGGTAGTGGGTAAGCCCTACTACCCAGACTTCGGCCTCTCCTCATCTGTGGCCTGACATGGCCAGCAGCCCTTCTTCTAGCTTGATGACGCCTGGCAATAGCATGCAGCATGATATGCTGGCGAACTAGTATTGCCCCCATTAAATTTTCTCACTGACCTTGTAAGGACACTGTAGTGGCAGATTAAATTGCCACTTTCAAGTCAAAGCTTCACGCAGCGTACTGTGCGCAACCATTGGAGTCAATGTGACATGCGATGTAGGATCTTCCTCTCTTCATTTAAATATACAGCCAATACCGCTTGCTGCATCCTGGGAACGTCTGTTTTTTCAGGAGTTTCCTGGGGCGGGCGTTTAATGAGGCGTTAGGGCTGAAATTTGGATCCAGGGCACTAGCGGAGCATTGCACAATGATTGATGTCATGATCTCAGTGAAACTGAAGGATGGAGCAGTAAGCTTTTACACCGCCGCAAACCATGAGCCGAATTTGGCAGCCGAGCAGTGAAAGCTGGATGCCCGGCATTACGCCTAGAAAGACCATTTACCACCCTCCAAGCGCAAACTGAGGCACAACCAAGCTGAAAATCCAGCCATTGTCTCTAAAGGTTTCATTAGCATCGACGTTAGGCTGACTGCTCTATAGTTGCCAGGTTGATTCATCTGCCATTTATTGAACACATGTGCAACGTTTGCAATCATCCAGACTCTGGCACAAGTCACAAATCAAGGTGGATTGGAAGTTTGTGGCCAGAGCGTCTGTGATTTCCACCCTTACTTCCTTCAGTAACCTAGAATACATCCCATCTGGACCGGGTGACTTTTCTACTTTGAGGACTGCCTACATTTTAAGTACGTCCTCTTTAATTTTTTTTATCCTATCCAATACTGCTAATGCCTCATCCTTTATTTTACTGGAAGCTTCTCTTCACTAGTGAAGACAGATGCAAAGTACTATTTAGTACCTCAGCCATGCCCTCAGGAATATCTCCTTTTTGGTTCTTAATCAGTACCATTGACTACCCTTTTATTGTTTATGTGTTTATTGTTATGTATGTAAGTATGTAATACTTGCCACCAGAGGGCGCGACTGTTGGAGTCCTAATGGTCACCTGCACACACGTGCAGGGCCAGTATAAAAGGTTGGCTGCCATGTTGTTTAGCCACTCTGAAGTTGTAATAAAGAAGACTAAGGTCACACTCTGTTTAGCTCAGCCTCATGGAGTTCTTATATACACAACAATTGGCGACGAGTAACAGAATATGGACCTTCACGCAACCATGACTGCCATTGGAATATTAGAGAGATTCGTAGAGGGTGATGATTGGGAAGCCTTCGTCGAGCGTCTCGACCAGTACTTCGTGGCCAATGAGCTGGAAGGAGACACGAAAGCGGCCAAGTGCAGGCCGGTTCTCCTCACCGTCTGTGGGCCTAAAATATAAGGCCTCATCAAGAATCTGCTTGCACCGACAAAACCAACAGAGAAGGAATATACAGAGTTGTGCACATTGGTTCGGGACCACATCAAGCCGAAGGAGAGTATCCTCATGGCCAGATATTGTTTTTACACGCACCATCGCTCCGGGGGCCAGGACGTGGCAGATTACATCGCCGACCTGAGACGTCTTGCGGGACCTTGCGATTTTGGAGTTGCGTTGGGGCAAATGCTGTGGGACTTTTTTGTGCTGGGCATCAGCGACTAGGTCATTCTTCGAAAGCTGCTGGCTGCCAAAACCCTCGACCTGAGCAGGGCCATCGTGATCGCCCAGGCATGCATGGCCACAGACGATAACACCAAACAGATATCTTCTCAACATCAAAGCTCACTGGCAAGTACTGTGCATAAAATGACATCGCTAGCAGGCCGAACTGCATATGGCAGGACCTATATATCTGCAGCTTCAAGACCTGTGATGACTCAGAGTCCGCCATATAGGGAGTGAATGTGAATCCATTAGCATCGTGTTGGCGCTGTGCGGGTAATCATTGGGCCCATCAATGTCGATTCAAGCACTACGTGTGCAAAGGCTGCACAACGATGGGGCACCTCCAGCGAATGTGCAAACTTGCTGCGACATACCACATGGCAGAGGATGATAGATCCGGTTCAGATCACGCAGCACAGGCAACTCAACCCGAGGAAGAAGTGTACGGGGTCCATACCTTCACCACCAAGAGCCCTCCTACAGTCAAATTAAATGAAGTTCCAATATCCATGGAGTTGGACACAGGTGCGAGTCAGTCAGTCATTAATGAGTCAGAAGGCTTTCGAGAAACTGTGGTACACTTCTTCCTCGGGTTGAGTTGCCTGTGCTGCGTGATCCACGCCGGGTCGATCATCCTCTGCCACGTAGTGTGTCGCAGCATGTTTGCACATTCGCTGGAGGTGCCCCATCGTTACGCAACCTTTGCACACGTAGTGCTTGAATCGACATTGATGGGCCCGATGATTACCCGCACAGCGCCAACACGGTCCAAACTGAGCTCGATTAATGCAAAGCTGCGAACCTACACCAAAGAGCTCATACCAATCATTGGAAGTGCGGCAGTGAAGATATCGTATGATGGAGCTGTGCATGACCTATCATTGTGGACTGTTCCAGGCAATGGCCCAACGCTGTTTGGCAGAAGCTGGCTAGAAAAGATTAGATGGAATTGGAATGACATCAAAGCACTATCTTCAGTGAATGATGCCTCGTGTGCTCAAATGCTGAGCAAGTTTCTCTCGCTATTCGAACCAGGCATTGGCAACTTTAAAGGCGCCAAGGTACAGATCCATCTAGGCCCCGATGCATGGCCATCCATCACAAGGCTCCGGCGGTTCCGTACGTGATGAGGGAGAAAGTCGAGATCGAACTGGACAGACTCCAACACGAAGGAATCATATCACCAGTCGAGTTCAACGAGTACGCCAGTCCAATTGTTCTGGTGTTGAAAAGCGATGGCACAGTCAGAATCTACAGAGACTACAAGGCAATGATTAACCGAGTCTCACTACAGGACCAGTACTCGCTGCCCAAGGCGGATGACCTGTTTGGAATGTTAGTGGGGGGGAAGTCGTTCACCAAGTTGGACCTAACCTCTGCCTACATGACACAGGAGCTGGCTGAATCTTCGAAAAGACTGACGTGCATCAACACATACAAAGGACTGTTTATATACCACAGCTGCCCTTTCAGGACTCGCTCGGCTGCAGCCATTTTCCAGAGAAACATGGAGAGTTTGTTGAAATCTGTTCCGTGCACCGTTGTGTTTCAAGACGACATCCTGATCACTGGTCGTGACACCATCGAACATCTACACAACCTGGAAGAGGTTCTAAGTCACCTGGACAGAGTGGGACTCAGGCTGAAATGCTCCAAGTGTGTTTTCCAGGTGTCAGAAGTCGAATTTTTGGGGAGAAAGATTGCAGCAGATGGCATCAGGCCCATGGACTCAAAGACAGAGGCCATCAAGAATGCACCCAGAACACAGAATGTGACGGAGCTGCTTTCGTTCCTGGGACTCCTCAACTATTTCGGTAATTTCTACCCGGGTTGAGCACGTTGTTAGAGCCTTTGCACATGTTGCTATGTAAAGGTGACGAATGGGTTTGGGGCAAATCTCAAGACGCAGACTGTGAGAAGGCCAGGAACTTGCTATGTTCAAATAAATTACTTGTACACTATGACCCATGTAAACGTTTAGTGCTAGCTTGTGACGTCTCATTGTACGGGGTCGGCTGTGTGTTATAGCAAGCCAATGTATCGGGCAACCGCCAACCAGTTGCATACGCGTCTAGAAGTCTGTCTAAGGCTGCGAGAGTCTATAGTATGGTCGAGAAAGAGGCGTTAGCATGTATATATGGGGTTAAGAAAATGTACCACTACCTAGTTGGACTTCGGTTTGAGCTTGAAACTGACCACAAGCCGCTCATTTAGCTGTTTTCAGAGAGTAAAGATATAAATACCAATTCTTCGTCCCACATCCAAAGATGGGCGCTAACATTATCCACTTATGATTATGTTATCCGCCACAGACCAGGCACTGAAAACTGTGCTGATGCTCTCAGCCAGCTACCATTACCCACCACTGGGGTTGAAATGGTGCAGCCCGCAAACTTGCTACTGGTCATGGATGCTTTTGAGAGCGAGGGGTCGCCCATCACAGCTTGCCAGATCAGGACCTGGACCAGCCAGGATCCTGTGCTATCGTTAGTAAAGAGTTGCATCCTAAATGGGAACTGGTCAGCCATTCTTGGAGAAATGCAAGATGAAATTAAGCCATTTCACCGACGCAAAGATGAAATGTCCATCCAGTCGGATTGTCTCTTATGGGGTAATCGCTTGGTTTTGCCAAAAAAAAGACAGGGAAATGTTTAGACGCGACCTACACAGTACCCACCCAGGCATTATCCTGATGAAGGCAAATGCCAGGTCGCATGTTTGGTGGCCCGGCATTGACTCGGACTTGGAGTCATGCGTGCATCAGTGCAACACTTGCTCTCAACTGAGCAATGCACCAAGGGAGACTCCACTGAGTCTGTGGTCATGGCCCTCCAAACCGTGGTCCAGTATCCACGTAGATTTTACCGGCCACTTTCTTGGAAAGATGTTTTTAGTAGTTGTGGACGCTTACTCCAAATGGATTGAATGTGTAATCATGTCATCCAGCACGTCCACAGCCACCATTAAAAGCCTCCGGGCCATATTCGCCACCCGTGGCTTGTCCGACGTCCTTGTCAGCGAAAATGGCCTGTGTTTCACCAGCTCGGAATTGAACGAGTTTATGACTCGCAATGGCATCAAGCATGTCAGGTCTGCTCCGTTTAAGCCCATGTCTGACGATCAAGCAGAGCAGGCAGTCCAAACAATCAAGCAGAGCATGAATCGTGTGACAGACAACTCCCTGCAGACCCGCTTGTCTCGCATTCTGCTCAGTTACCGGACGCGACCCCACTTGCTCATCGGGGTTCCCTCGACAGAATTGTTAATGAAGAGAGCCCTCAAAACCAGGCTCTCCCTAGTCCACCCGGATCTTAATGATCACATGGAAACCCGGCGACACCAGCAGAACATGTACCACGATCACGCGGCTGTATCACGTGATATTCATGTTAACCATCCTGTGTTTGTCCTGAATTACGGTCATGGTCCCAAGTGGGTTGCTGGCACTGTTTTGGCCAAGGAAGGGAATCGGGTGTTTAGAATCAAACTGTTAAATGGCCAAACGTGCAGAAAGCATTTAGATCAGACCAAATTGCGATTTATTGACAATCAGTTTTGACTTGAAGAGGACATCACCATCGACGATCCACCAACACACACCCAACCAGCAATCGACCTCGCTGTCAATCACGAGGATGAACCCACCGTTCCTGATAGTCCGGTCAGACCAGCCGCAGTGCAGTGCAGCAATGGTTCGGCCAACTTACACACACCAGGGTTTGAACTTAGACGATCAACCAGGGAACGAAGGGCTCTGGATCGCCTTAACTTTGTAAATAATTTGTACCGAAGACTTTAGGGGGAGTGAGGTTATGTATGTAACTATGTAATACTTGCCACCAGAGGGCGCAACTGTTGGAGTTCTAATGGTCACCTGCACACATGTGCAGGGCCAGTATAAAAGGTTGGCTGCCATATTGTTTAGCCACTCTGGAGTTGTAATAAAGAAGACTAAGGTCACACTCAGTTTAGCTCACAGTACTCAGATGAACGACACTGTGACCGTCTGAACCAGAAAGTTTATGACAAACCGCTTGCTGCAACGCAAGCAAATGGTTGTCGATGTCCTCCACCCTGGCAAAACCACCATCCCCAAGATAGAAATTAGGGAAAAGTTGGCAAAAATGTACAAAACGACGCCAGACGCCGTGTTTGTCTTTGGCTTCCAGACGCAATTTGGTGGCGGCAAAACGACAGGATTTGCCATGATCTACGACTCCTTGGATTATGCCAAGTAGAATTAACTCAAGCACAGGCTGGTGAGGCACGGCCTGTTAGAGAGGGAAAAGGTTTCCAGGAAACAGCGAAAGGAACACAAGAACAGAATGAAGAAAGTCCGTGGTACAGCTAAAGCTAACGTCGGTGCTGGCAAGAAGTAACCTGGGGAAAGACGTGAAGTTCCTTGAAATGCTAAGTTATCCATGGATCACCACCTGTAATTATCTGTCTATGTGCTCAAATAAATTCTATACACTACATTTATAAAGACTTCTGGGCTCCCTCTTAAATTAGTCAATAATTTTCCCTCATAACTACATAAGAATTATGAGCAGGAGTAGAAGATAGTGCCACTCAAACCTGCTCCACCATTCAATAAGATCATGGCCGATCTTTGACCTCAATTCCAGTTTCCCCCCCAATCCCCATATCCCTTGATTCCCCAAGACTCCAAAAATATATTCAATGACTCAGCATCCACAACCCTTTGGTGTAGAGAATTCCAAAGATTCACAACCCTCTGAGTGAAGACATTCCTCCTCATTGCAGTCTTGAATGGCAGAGCAATTATCCTGAGATTATGCCCCCTAGTTCTAGGCTCTCTAGCCAGGGGAAACAACCTCTCAGCATCTACCCTGTCAATACCCCTTGGAATCAATTAGATCACCTCTCATTCTTCTAAATTCCAGAGAGTATAGACCCAATCTACTCAAATCTCTGCTCTTAGGACAACCCTCTCATCCCAGTGAACCTTTGTTGTACCGCTTCTAAGGCAAATATGTCCTTCCTCAGATAAGGAGATCAAAACTGTGCACAGTACTCTAGGTGCGGTCTCACCAAAGCCCTGCATAATTGTAGTAAAAGTTCCTGGGGGAGAAATTTGCCTGGTTTGCGCTTCATGTTCGTGCCTGACTGGGTTACTGACTGGGCGCGGCACATTCATCGACGCCCGCAAACTTCCCTGCCGGTTTTGCGCTGGCGCTAATATTACTGCCTCGCTCTCTTGCACCCCGTAGATCATGACTGCATCCGGTGCGCAGCGCCCCATTTGCGCCCTGGATGTGATATTCATTCCCGTCCCCTGCAGCAATTCTGGGTGTCAACAAAGGCAGCTGCAGGAGGCGTTGTCAACTCGGCTGGCTATTTGGGGAGTGGTATTTAAAAGCAGTAGTGGTCAGGTAGGGAAAACTTTATTATTATCCATAGTCTGGTGACTTCTGAATTCTTTTGATCCCATGATTCCTCAGCCCTGCACTCTCTTAGAGTGCTAGGGGCTGCTATGCACATAGCACAGGTTCCGTTGCCCAACAGAGAGAGCATGAAGATTGATTGAACCCATCCTTAGCCCTTCCCTTTAAACGAGGGAAGGAGCCTCTAATAATGGCTGCACTGAACAATGTTCAGCATCTGCCGCTACCACCAAAGGGCCACGCAGAGTGTGCATGGCCCTTTAATTGAAGAGGCGGGGAAGTGTAGCGCGACATGGAGCATCCGTGTAGCACTGGACTCAGCAGTGTGGTGCCGTCCCAGAATGCCTCTCAAAGGAAGTGGAGTGTCAGTGACAGCACTCCATTTCCTGTGAGGGGCGCAAGGCCCAATTCACTATTGGGGCGGGACTTCCAGGCCGGGCGATAAAAGTCCCCACCCCGGAAGGTTATCGCACCAATTGGGGGTATGTGGGGCAATTTTGCCACCAATCTTTGACCTCTCAACTACATCATCCCTCTCTAATAATATCATAATTTCCTTGATCAATACTGCCACCACCTACTTTTCTTCATCCTCTATCTTTCTTGAATACCTTGGAACCAGAAAAATGTAATTCCCATTCCTCCTTTCTTTGAGCCAGGTCTCTGTTATTGCCAGTGTATCACAGTGCCATGTGATAACTTGTGCCTGCATCTCACCGACTTTATTTACCATGCTACATGCAGTAACGTACATGCAGTCCAAATCCTTCTTAGGCTGCCTCGCATTTGCCCCTGTCTGATTCTTCCTATTTTGAACTATTCTTTACCCTGGTTGTTATTTGCTCCTCAGCTTCCTCTGTGCACCTTGTTTCTCCTCTCTAATATTTCATCCTGGTGCCCATGCCCCTGCCAAATTAGTTTAAACCCTCCCCCACAGTTCTAGTTAACCTACCCTTGAGGACATTGGCCCCAGCTCTGTTGATGGGCAACCAGTTCACCTTGACCAGGGCACTTAGAAAATAATAATAGGATTTGGCAGAGTCAATACGGGTTTAAGGAAGGGAAATCATGTTTGACAAATCTGTTATAGAGTTTTTTGAGATTGTAACTAGTAGAATAGATAAGGAGAAACCAGTGGATGTGGTGTATTTGGATTTTCAGAAGGCATTCAATAAGGTTATTCAACAAAGTTAGAGCTCATGAGAATGGGGGTAATATACTAGCATGGATTGAGGATTCATTAACAGACAGAAAGCAGAGAGTAGGAATAAACGTGCCATTTTTAGGTTGGCAGGTTGTAACTAGTGGAGTGCCGCAAGGATTGGTGCTTGGGCCCCAGCTAGTCACAATCTATATCAATGATTTGGATGACGGGACTAAATGTAATATATCTAAGTTTACTGGTGATACAAAGCTAGATGGGAATGTAAGTTGTGAGGAGGATGCAATGAAGCTTCAAGGGGATATAGACAGGCTAAGTGAGTGGACATGGCAAATGGAATATAATGAGGAGAAATGTGACGTTATCCACTTTGGTAGGAAAATTAGAAAAGCAGAGTTTTTTTTAAATGGGGAGAGATTGGGAAATGTTGGTGTTCAAAGCGATCTGGGTATCCTTATACATGAATCACTGAAAGTTAACATGGAGTACAGCAAGCAATTAAGAAAGCAAATGGTATGTTGGACTTTACTACAAGAGGATTTGAGTATAAGAGTAAAGATATCTTATTACAATTATATAGGGCCCTGGTGAGACCACACCTGGAGTATTGTGTACAGTTCTGGTCTCCTTACCTAAGGAAGGATATAATTGCTATAGAGGGAGTGCAACGAAGGTTCACAAGACTGATTCCTGGGATGGGGCATTGTCCTGTGAGGAGAGATTGAGCAGACTAGGACTATATTCTCCAGAGTTTAGAAGAATGAGAGGTGATCTCATTGAAACATACAAAATTCTTACAGGGTTTGACAGGGTAGATGCAGGGAGGATGTTTTCTCTGGCTGGGGAGTCTAAAACAAGAGGTCACAGTCTCAGAATAAGGGGTCGGTCATTTAGGACTGAGATGAGGAGAAACTTCTTTACTCAGAGGGTGGTGTATCTTTGGAATTCTCTACCCCAGAGGGCTGTGGAGGCTCAGGGCCTGATATTGGTGGCCTTACCGCCCACTGCCACCTGCTGCCGTCGACTGCCACCGAGTTTTGCTGCCAGTCTCCCCTCTTTGCCAGTTTCTACTTGGGCTGGAGCGGGTGGGAGGGAAGGACCGCAGGGAACCGCCCGCTGATGTCCTCTGGTGGCCATGTAGCGTAAATGGCCTCCTGCCCGCCGAGCTGCCAGATTGGTGCGGATGGGAGTCAGCAGGAGTTGGCGCCAGCAGGGGGAAGGACCGCTATGTGGAGACTGTTCTAACCCCGGCGATAAGTACGAAGAACGGAAAAAAAGGTTAGTGAACATATGTAAAATACTTTTTTTTTACAGCGACATACCTGGATGTGATCCCCTGAAGGGTTTTCTTTGCTATGATTTTTATTTGCAGGTCTTCAAGCCTCCCTGAGCCTGACTCCATCCTTGGCGGCACTTGGGTGGCAAAAGCCACCGAGATTGAAAGCTTCCGCCTACTGCCGCCCAAATTGACAGCATAAGACGTTGTTTGGCCACCGGGCGGTCCTGCCACCTCTTTTAGAGGAATCTTCCAGGCAAAGTATCGCCCGGTTTCTTGGCGGCCATCGGCGGTCCTTTGGGCAGCATTTGGGTGGGCCATGGGTTCGACCGAGTTTGGGCCCTCAGGCTTTAAGTATATTCAAGACAGAGATCAATAGATTTTTGAATATTAAGGGAATCCAGGGATATGGGGACAGTGCAGGAAAGTGGAGTTGAGGTAGAAGATCAGCCATGATCTTATTGAATGGCAGAGCAGGCTCAAGGGGCCGAATGGCCTACTCCTGCTCCTAATTCTTATGTTCTTATGTTCTCCTGCCTCAGAACTGGTCACAATGCCATAGGAATCTGTAGGCTTCCCTCCTGCACTATTTCTCTCGCTACGCATTAAACTGTCTTATCCTACTATTCCCATACTCACCAGCATGTGGCAGTGGGAGTAATCCAGAGTTTACTGCCTTTGAAGTCCTGTTTTTTAACAAACTCCCTAACTCCTGAAACTCTGACTACCTCAACCCTTGTCCTTCGTACATCATTGGTTCCCACATGGACCACGATTTCTGGCTGTTCCCCTGCCCCCCTCAAAATCTTCTGCACCCTCTCAGTGATGTCCTTTACCCTGGCACCTGGGAGGCAACAAACCATGTGGGACTCACGTGCGCAGTTGCAGAAACATCGGTCTATCCCCCTGACTATTGAATCAATCCACTATGACCATTTCTCACTGGTAATAAATGCTGAAAACCAGTTTGAGAGTGCCACACTCCTGGAGTTCCCATATGGCAGGAGAATTGTAGGCAACAGGACTCAGATGTCCCATTATTTTGCTTAAAAGTCTTATCTACTTATGATATAGATTTGGATATCTCTTTTTTTTTTTAGCTTACTCCCAATTATTATTTGATTATTTATGCATCCATGATTTTTATTAGATGCAATTTGGATCCATTTAATGCTGTTATCCTCCACATCGTTCATTTTAATTTTATCCCTTTAGATACAATTAATTACTATGCTTATATATATTTGCTGTTGCCCCTTGGTTTAAAGGACATGTGGGTGGAATTCGGTACCGCCTCATTTGGGGTGTTAATTGTGCAAATTTAGAAAATTTAGCACCAGGCGCTAACGATTCTGAACTACCAAATTGGGTGTTAGTACTCCAGGAAAGAAGTGCAGTGCTAAATCAAGCGCTAATGACTTCAGTAGGGCGTTACAGGGGCACTACCAGCAGAGCGATAATGAATTTCAGGTGCAATACATTCAGCAATGATTCTTCACACTGGATTGTGGGAGGACCTGCCGAAGGTCAGCCCGGAGGGCGCCGAAAATCTGGAAGCTCCGCTAAGCCTGGCGGAGCTGACCGGTGCCCTCGCCCGGCTCTCGAGGGGAAAATCCCCGGGGCTGGACGGGCTGACCGTGGAGTTCCACAGGGCGTTCTGGGACGTCCTGGGGAGCGACTACGCGCGGGTCCTGGGGGAAAGTCTGGTGACCGGGGAGATGCCCCTCTCTTGGCGCAGGGCAGTCATCGTCCTGCTGCCTAAGAAGGGCGATCTCCGCCTCCTTAAGAACTGGCGCCCGGTCTCCCTCCTCAGCACGGACTACAAAATCTTCGCCAGGGCGATGTCTGCTCGCCTTGGTGCCATGCTGGACCACATGATCCACCCCGACCAGTCATACACGGTCCCGGGCCGGACAATCCACGATAACATCCATCTGGTCCGGGACCTCATCCATTGTTCCCAGGAGGCTGGTCTGTCGGTCGCCTTCCTATCCCTCGACCAAGAGAAGGCGTTCGACAGGGTGGATCACGACTATCTGCTCGGAACTCTGCGCGCTTTCGGGTTCGGGACGCATTTCGTCGCCCGGATCCGACTTTTGTACGCCGCCGCGGAGTGTCTGATTAAGGTTAACGGGTCCTTGACGGCGCCCCTTCGCTTTAGGAGAGGGGTGCGCCAGGGATGCCCCATGTCCGGCCAGTTATACGCCGTTTGCGTGGAGCCTTTCCTGCGCCTCTTGCGGACGAGGTTGACGGGACTGGCTCTGCAAGGGCCGGGCGTGGAGGTCGTCCTCTCAGCTTACGCCGATGACGTGCTCCTCGCGGTAGAGGATCCCGCTGACCTGCGGAGGATGCGTGAGTGCCAGGAGATTTACTCGGCCGCGTCCTCCACCAGGATCAACTGGGAGAAATGTTCCGGACTCCTGGTGGGTCAGTGGCGGGTGGACTCCCTGCCGGAGGAGCTCAGGCCTTTTGCCTGGAGCACGACCCATCTCCTCTATCTGGGAGTCTACCTTAGCCCCGACGAGGGAGCCTGGCCGGCGAACTGGCAGGAGCTGGAGGCCAAGGTCGCCGCTCGCCTAGGGCGCTGGACAGGACTGCTCCGAGTGCTGTCCTACAGGGGTTGAGCGCTAGTCATAAACCAGCTGGTGGCCGCAATGCTGTGGTACCGGCTGGTCACTTTGACCCCTCCCCCTGCGTTTGTCGCCAAGATACAGAAGAAGCTGGTGGACTTCTTCTGGAACAACAGGAAGCACTGGGTCTCTGCTGCGGTCTTGAGTCTCCCACTTGAGGAGGGCGGTCAGTCGTTGGTGTGCGTCAGCGCCCAGCTCGCGACTTTCCGTCTTCAGACCCTGCAGAGATACCTTTACGTCGAGCCCCCTCCTAGGTGGTGTGCTCTGGCGAGGTATTTCTTCCGCCAGCAGCTCGACCTCAATTATGACACGCAGCTCCTGTTTGTGAACTTGGGGGGTGCCAGGACCGCCCTCCGGGAGCTGCCTGTCTTTTACAGGGAACTCATCAGGGTCTGGAACAATGTCTCCACCAAGCGCAGCTCTCCGCCGGCTGGAGTGGCGGCCGTCCTGCAGGAACCGCTGCTCGGGAATCCGTACCTCCACGGCCGAGGTTTTATGTGGCGGTCGGAAGAGAGGGCTGTGGCTGGTGAGGTGACCAGGGTCAGGGACCTGCTCGATGGCGGAGGAGCGGGCTGGATGGCGCCAGACACGCTGGCGCGGCGCCTAAATTCTGCCAACGTCCGCCACGCGGCCGATGCCATCGAGTCGCTAAAAACAGCTCTTGGCCCTGACTCCGTTAGGTGCATCGAGGAGGCTCAAGCACGTGGGGAGATCCCGTCCGAACTGATCCCCGTCCGGACGGAATTCCTCATCGGCGCCAAACCCCGGAACCTCCCTCGGGGGCCGGCGCCTCACAACTTGAGCCGCCTCGGGGAAATCCCCTCCGCGCCTTTCAGTTCCGCGCGGAGGGGTTTCCTGTACGGGCTGCTCCTGCACACCCTCAACTTTGCCATCCTCGCCGGCCGTCCGGACACGCCATGGCGTACCATCTTGCCATCCGGAGGAGACGGGGGTCCCCGATGGAGGGCACTCTACGCAGGGGTCCTCCCACTATTCATCGGGGACTTGGCCTGGAGGGTGGTGCACGGAGTAGTGCCGTGCAACAAATTTTTAAGCCGGTTCACGGACTCCCAGGCCGCCTGCAATTTCTGCGGTCTGGAGGAGTCCGTGTTCCATGTTTTTATCGAGTGCACGAGGTTGCAGCCCCTGTTCCATTATTTGAAGGGGCTGCTCCTGAAATTCTGGCTGCACTTCAGTCCCACTCTCCTGATCTTTGGGCACCCTGTGCGGAGGGGAGCGGGTAGGTCCGAAGGCCTCCTCGTAGGACTACTCCTGGGCACGGCCAAGGGTGCCATCAGCCAGTCCAGGCAGCGGGCGGTCGAGGGGGTCGTTCAACCTGACTGCCTGCCTCTCTTCCACTCTTACATCCGGTCCAGGGTGTCCTTGGAGATGGAGCACGTGGTGTCCACCGGTACGCTCGCGGCCTTCCGCGAGAGGTGGGCACCGGAGGGACTGGAGTGCATCATCACGCCCGGCAACCAAATTTTAATTTGATTTTACGTTTTAAAGTTTAATTTGTTTTAATTGCCGGTGCTTTTAGTGTCCCCCTCCCCTTTTATAGGGGGCACTGGAAAAAATGTGATTTTAGCGCCCCAAAAAAAACGGAAAAAAAAGGGGCCTTGTAAATGTCTGCTGTGTCATCCAGGGCGGGTGGCACGGTTTAATGTTTTTTGTTTTGCAGATAAACTCCAAAAAGAGTTTCTTCACACTGGCTCCTTCCAGCTCTTAAAAGGGGAGGTTGTACCATTGTGCAGATCCTCATTTTCAGCATTTCTGGCTCTGAAGGCAACCTGCGAGCAACTGAATCCCCTGATGTCAATGGCTGATCCTACTTCCAGGGAGAGAGCTTGTCATCTCTCAGACATGGCATTGGAGGCATGGGTGGCTGCAGTGGAGTGAAGGAAGGCAGTGCTGTTCCCGGCCACTGGAAGGAGGCCACTGCCCCAGGTCTTCAGGGCAATGAGGAGGGAAGTGGCCCCAGAGGACTCAGCCAGTAATGTGATGCAATGGAGCCTGTAGTAGTAGTGATGTTGGGGAGGGCATCAAACAGGAAATTAGGGGTGCGTGCAATAAAGGTGCAGCAGTTATAATGGGTGACTTTAATATGCACATAGATTGGGCTAACCAAACTGGAAGCAATACGGTGGAGGAGGATTTTCTGGAGTGCATAAGGGATGGTTTTTTAGACCAATATGTCGAGGAACCAACTAGGGGGGAGGCCATCTTAGACTGGGTGTTATGTAATGAGAAAGGATTAATTAGCAATCTCGTTGTGCGAGGCCCCTTGGGGAAGAGTGACCATAATATGGTGGAATTCTGCATTAGGATGGAGAATGAAACAGTTAATTCAGAGACCATGGTCCAGAACTTAAAGAAGGCTAACTTTGAAGGTATGAGGCGTGAATTGGCTGAGATGGATTGGCGAATGATACTTAAGGGGTTGACTGTGGATGGGCAATGGCAGACATTTAGAGACCGCATGGATGAACTACAACAATTGTACATTCCTGTCTGGCATAGAAATAAAAAAGGGAAGGTGGCTCAACCGTGGCTATCAAGGGAAATCAGGGATAGTATTAAAGCCAAGGAAGTGGCATACAAATTGGCCAGAAATAGCAGCGAACCTGGGGACTGGGAGAAATTTAGAACTCAGCAGAGGAGGACAAAGGGTTTGATTAGGGCAGGGAAAATGGAGTATGAGAAGAAGCTTGCAGGGAACATTAAGACGGATTGCAAAAGTTTCTATAGATATGTAAAGAGAAAAAGGTTAGTAAAGACAAATGTAGGTCCCCTGCAGTCAGAATCAGGGGAAGTCATAACGGGGAACAAAGAAATGGCGGACCAATTGAACAAGTACTTTGGTTCGGTATTCACGAAGGAGGACACGAACAACCTTCCGGTTATAAAAGGGGTCGGGGGGTCTAGTAAGGAGGAGGAACTGAGGGAAATCCTTATTAGCCGGGAAATTGTGTTGGGGAAATTGATGGGATTGAAGGCCGATAAATCCCCAGGGCCTGATGGACTGCATCCCAGAGTACTTAAGGAGGTGGCCTTGGAAATAGTGGATGCGTTGACAGTCATTTTCCAACATTCCATTGACTCTGGATCAGTTCCTATGGAGTGGAGGGTAGCCAATGTAACCCCACTTTTTAAAAAAGGAGGGAGAGAGAAAACAGGGAATTACAGACCGGTCAGCCTGACATCGGTAGTGGGTAAAATGATGGAATCAATTATTAAGGATGTCATAGCAGTGCATTTGGAAAGAGGTGACATGATAGGTCCAAGTCAGCATGGATTTGTGAAAGGGAAATCATGCTTGACAAATCTTCTGGAATTTTTTGAGGATGTTTCCAGTAGAGTGGATAAGGGAGAACCAGTTGATGTGGTATATTTGGACTTTCAGAAGGCGTTCGACAAGGTCCCACACAAGAGATTGATGTGCAAAGTTAGAGCACATGGGATTGGGGGTAGTGTACTGACATGGATTGAGAACTGGTTGTCAGACAGGAAGCAAAGAGTAGGAGTAAATGGGTACTTTTCAGAATGGCAGGCAGTGACTAGTGGGGTACCGCAAGGTTCTGTGCTGGGGCCCCAGCTGTTTACACTGTACATTAATGATTTAGATGAGGGGATTAAATATAGTATCTCCAAATTTGCGGATGACACTAAGTTGGGTGGCAGTGTGAGCTGCGAGGAGGATGCTGTGAGGCTGCAGAGCGACTTGGATAGGTTAGGTGAGTGGGCAAATGCATGGCAGATGAAGTATAATGTGGATAAATGTGAGGTTATCCACTTTGGTGGTAAAAACAGAGAGACAGACTATTATCTGAATGGTGACAGATTAGGAAAAGGGGAGGTGCAAAGAGACCTGGGTGTCATGGTACATCAGTCATTGAAGGTTGGCATGCAGGTGCAGCAGGCGGTTAAGAAAGCAAATGGCATGTTGGCCTTCATAGCAAGGGGATTTGAGTACAGGGGCAGGGAGGTGTTGCTACAGTTGTACAGGGCATTGGTGAGGCCACACCTGGAGTATTGTGTACAGTTTTGGTCTCCTAACCTGAGGAAGGACATTCTTGCTATTGAGGGAGTGCAGCGAAGGTTCACCAGACTGATTCCCGGGATGGCGGAACTGACCTATCAAGAAAGACTGGATCAACTGGGCTTGTATTCACTGGAGTTCAGAAGAATGAGAGGGGACCTCATAGAAACATATAAAATTCTGACGGGGTTAGACAGGTTAGATGCAGGAAGAATGTTCCCAATGTTGGGGAAGTCCAGAACCAGGGGTCACAGTCTAAGGATAAGGGGTAAGCCATTTAGGACCGAGATGCGGAGGAACTTCTTCACCCAGAGAGTGGTGAACCTGTGGAATTCTCTACCACAGAAAGTTGTTGAGGCCAATTCACTAAATATATTCAAAAAGGAGTTAGATGAGGTCCTTACTGCTAGGGGGATCAAGGGGTATGGCGAGAAAGCAGGAATGGGGTACTGAAGTTGAATGTTCAGCCATGAACTCATTGAATGGCGGTGCAGGCTAGAAGGGCCGAATGGCCTACTCCTGCACCTATTTTCTATGTTTCTATGTTTCTATGACACAGTGCCGGAAAAATTCAATGATCTCAGTCAGGTAGTCAAGATGAATATATGCTTAACAGGTCCGACATATCAGCTTCTGAAACTCAATCTGTGCAAAGCACCACACCCCCACCACTTACTCACCAAACATCTACATCGACTCAAACTCACTTCCACATCTCACGCCTTGCCCACAGTCACAGCTATTCAACGACAGCAGGCATATCTCACAAACACACAGCTGGACTCTGACTCATACATATTTGTTTCTTTTGTAGGCCAAGTTGGCCCAAAATAGGAGGAAACAGCAGAGAAGCAGCAGAGGTTGATGTGCAGCTCCAGCAGCTTTCAGACCTTGAGGAGTGAGTGCTATGACTCCTTGGGCAGCAGGTGGTGGGTGATGGGGGGGGCAACAACGGTATCTTCATCCCCTCTCCTGTTCTCATCCCACTTCCCCTCACACCACAAGCCTTTATCACTTTCCAGCTCCTGATAACATCTGCATTCCTTGCACTATTCCTGACCCCCTTTCCTCAGCTTAACATGAGACCTCTGCCTTTATGCTTTCAGGTAATCAGCAACCAGATGAGCAGCCTTCCCCAAGCCCCCCCACTGAGAGTGAGGAATGAGCAGAGGAAGAGGGCCCAAGCACCGCGTCACTGCATCTCTCACCTGCAGGCACTACCTCAGACACTGGCACTACGCGATCTTTAGAGACAAGTTTAGCAGAAGGGTCTGTACTGGGTTTTGCAGGCTGCAGCAAGGCCAAGGGGAGAGGGCACCTTGGGAGCCAGCTCCCGGAGGGCATGTTTGCGTGCGAGTTCTGCTGCACAGGACTTAGATGGGGAACTCGAAGGGGAGGCGTACACAGGAAGGGTGATGGCATGCACTCCGAGATGATAGGTGAAATGGCAAAGGTGCCCGAAGGCGTCTCGCCAATGGTAAGGAGCGTGGAGGAATCCACCTCCAACATTGCATGATGTGTGTCATGGGTGATGTGGCAGCTTCCATTGCAGCATAGGCAGAAGTGACGCAACGTCTTGGTGCTGTAATGCAGACAATGGTTGCTGCCATCGAATCTCAATTTCATGCAATCTCAGCTGGATGCCATGCAAGCTCTGACTACTGCCATTGTTACTGGGTCCACCACAATTCAGCGGGGATCTCACGGTGTCGCAGCTGGTCACCAAGCTGTGCTCCAGCAGATTGGTAGGGATGCTGAGGTGATACCCCAGGACCCAGAGAAGTGACAGTGGATCTGTGGATGACAGCATTCATGATCCCACACCATTGCACATGTCGCTGCCGGTCATCTAGCCAGCCCAGACTGCCGCTGCCCTTCTTGAGGTAGTGCAATCTACAGCCAGGTCTTCCAGGCCCAGAGCTGGTCCAGGGATCCTGCAAGATCATCTGTAGTCTCTGGCACCGACACTCAGCAGCCTTCCACCAGCCGTGCTGCAGCCACTGAGAAGACACTACATAGGAGTAGTAGATTAAGAAAAGGGACTGTAAAGAGGGGAGGTAAGGGTTTTCACCAGGGTGATTAGTCAATATTGTTGTTGACCAGTGGCAGATCGGGGCCATAAAAAGTGTGGCAGCCCAGGAACAGCGTGGAGGCCCGGGAGCAGCGTGGAGGCATGCCACTGCAAGGTACAGTGTGAGCTGATGCAAGAGGCCGAAGGCAGCGCAGAGTGACGTCATCAAGGTCCAGCTCGGTGATTGGAGCATGGGCAGATACAGCTGGAGCAGCGAGAGACTGTGGAGGGTTGTGATCGGGGCCAGGGGCCCAGGGGCAGCATGGGCCAGCCCACACTGCGATATGTGTGCGCACTAGGTCCATGCAGCAGAGCAGGTCTCCAGTCATCTTGGATAACCCTTGCCACTGGACCAAGACCAAGACTGTATGCAACAGTCACCACACGTTAAAATAATCCATGCACAGGCATCTTCCAACGTTCAGGATGTAGTTCAGGACCTGGAATATTAGGTCCTTCAATGAAACACCTGTGAACTCATCCTTTTTTTGACATGGAAGCAAGTCATCCTTGTTTCGAGCGACTTCCTATGATGATGTTATTAAAAGTGGTTAATGTTTTTTGATAAATATAATACTGAAATGTTGCAGATTTGGGGTGTGGTATGGAATGAAAAATTGATGGAATGATGAGGACATACTCAGCAATGGGAAAGAGGCTCCAAAGTGACTGGAAATGAAGTCTGATGATTGGCTGCCACCTCTGTTGCTGTGTTCATCCTCCTCTTCTTTCTCCTCGTCCTCGTCATCAGCATTCTCATCCTCCTCCTCCTCAGGTGGTGGAACTATGCCTAGTAGCAATGGCAGCACCTTCATGATGGCCAGGTTGTGCAGCATGCAGCAGGCAACGATGAAAAGTGACACACGCTCAGGCGAGTACTGGAGGGCTCCTCCCGAGCGGTTAAGGCAATGGAACCATTGCTTGAGCACTCCAATGGTCTACTCAATTTTATATCTGGTGGCAGCATGGCTCTCATTATATGAATGCTGGACAGGAGTGTTTGAGTTGCAGAGGGGAATCATTAGCCAGGTGGAGAGCTTGATATGGTGGCTGGAAGCGATCTGGCACACCGGTCAGGTGCAGGATGAAGGCAGTGTGGCTGCTGCCAGGACAGCGGGCATTGACAGTGACAATTCTGCATGTATGGTCACACAGCAACTGCACATTCAGGGAGCTTTTGCGGTTACGGAATACCTCAGGATTGTGATGTGGTGTACACAAAGCGACATGGGTGCAGTCAATGGCACCCTGCACTATGGAGATGCCCGCTATCCTGGCAAAGCCACATGCATGCTCCAGCTGCTTCTCTCTGGTCATGGGGAACAAAATGTAATCCCTTCTTCTTCTGTACAGAGTATCTGTTACCTTGCAGATGCAGCAATGGATGGCAAACTGGGAGTTGTTGGAGATGTCGCCTGTTGAACATTGGAAGAATTCGCTGATGTAGATATTGAGTGCAATGGTGACCTTGACTACCACTGAGAGAGCCGTGCTCACCCTGGACTGAGACTCGAGGTATGGTTGCAGGAGGTGGCAGAGCTCTGTGACCACGTCCTTGCTGAAGCGGGACCTTCGAACACACTGTTCCTCAATGAAATTCATGTCGGAGAACTGCTGCCGGAATACTCTGGGAGGGTAAGGCCTCCTGTTCAGAGCCCTGTTGGCCCTCCAACCTCTGGCGACATTTTGCACTCTTTTTCTGTGCCTCAATTGCCTCCGACGTTGATGCTGGAGGGCGACGTCCAGTGCCAGTATAGCCCCCATGAAAGGATCCAAATATTGCATTTTCAAATCTCCCCTCAATGGGCTCAATTTTCCCTGAAGCTTTTTTTTGGCATACTTGAAGAGTTATGTCTGTTTTTTGGGGGTCCAAGTATGCCCCAAAAAAAAAAATTCTAAGTTTCCCCGTTGGATTTCTTCATTTTGGCCTGTCCTAACCTGTCCTTTAGTTTTGGGGGTGGAGCCTTGATCTGCTCCAAAAAGATTGGGTTGCCACAGTAACCAGGGACACAATGCGAGCTGAGGCTGCAAAGTGAAACATACAGCCAGCTCCCAACACATTAAAACATATTGCATCAACTTAAAATCACATTAAAACATATTGCAGCAATTTACCTCCAATTATTAAGGCCGGTCCTGGTCCCCGCTCCTAGCCCTGGCCGAAGGGCTTGCCAGTCTGCTTGCCTAGCCCGCCCCGAGCCCCTTGCCGGTGCCGGTCCAGCTCCAGCTCCCCCACTGCCCAACCTCCCAGCCCTGAGTACCTTGCCAGTCCTGCTCCCGCCCCCCACTCCACCTCCGCCGCCCCCAGCCCAGAGTGCCTTGCTGGTCCCAGTCCCCTGCCCCTAACCCTTGCCGAAGAGCTTGCCGGTCCGCTCCATCGCTCCGAGCCCTGGGTGAAGGGCTTGCCGGTCTGATCCGCCGCCCGGCCCTGGCGCCGAGTGCCTTACCGGTCCCGGTCCCCCGTTTCTAGCCCTGGCCGAAGAACATGCCGGTTCGATCCCCCACCCGACCCTGGCCCCGAGTACCTTACCGGTCCCGGTCCCCTGCCCCTATCCCAGGCCGAATGGCCTCCTCCCTCCCAGTCCCCACACCTAACTACACCTGAAAGGCTTCCCCCCATCCCCTCACCCCCTCACCCCCTCTCTCCCTCCCCACACACCCTCCCCCCCACCTCTCTCTCTCTCCCCCCCACCTCGCTCTCCAATCCCCGCCCCGCTTCCCCACCTCTCTCTCCCCTCTCTCTTACCTTTCCTGCTGCTGCTGTCTGGGCATCTGCTGCACTTACCTGCGCTGATTTCCTTACCTGCGCCAGAACACTTTTTAACTCTCCAGAAGGTTTTTCTGCAGAGGCCACATGCGCTGGCCTAAGCAGAACTGGAGTAACTCTCAGCTGGCCAAACTTACTTAAATGGCCAGAATTGGTGCGGGTGGCAGGTTACGCCTCCTTTGGCTGAAAAAAAACATACCTAAAAAAATTATATCTAACTAAGTTACGCTGGTGCAAATTGATTGGGGAAACTGTGTTTTTTTAACTTAGGCCAAAAAAAGCAGCCTGCTCCAAAAAAATGGTGCAAATCACTGGGGAAAATTGAGCCCCATGAAACTCAAGAAACTTTTTTAGCCAGAACACTCGTTAAACTCCAAAATGCTCAAATCAGTCAAAATGCTGCCGATGTGAAAGTAACAAAGCAGCATTGTTGGCCGATTTAAACTAAACTGGATGTTGATGCCTTTAAATAGCGCTCCTCCAGCCGACATCCAACTGAAAGCCACCTCTTCTACCTGCCGTTGTTAAAGGCAGGTGCACAAGCAGGGGGCGAGAAAGAATTTTGCATCCGGGGCGCTACCGGGATGCTGCACACGGCAATGCTGTCACTGTTATGTATTTAACCCCTTGTAACCTGTATGACACCTGACCACCAGAAGGCCCACCTGTTGGAGTCCCAAGAGATCCCAGCATAAATGCCTGGGCTACTGTTGTGACTTTACTTAGATTCGGAGTTTCTACAGTTAACAGTTTGCGAAGGATTGTCTCATGTCCAATGCCCAGTACAAAAATGTAAAGAACAGTCGGTATCCTGGAGAAGTTTCAGAAGGGGACGATTGGGAAGCCTTCGTGGAGAGTCTCGACCAATACTTAGTGACCAACGAGCTGGAAGGAGATGAGAATGCTACCAAACGAAGGGCGATTCTCCTAACTGTCTGTGGGGCAACAACCTATGGCCTCATGAAGAATCTCCTGGCTCCGGCAAAAACCGATAGAGAAATCCTATGAAGAATTGTGTACGCTGGTCCAGGAGCACCTAAATCCTAAGCGTTTTGATGGCGCGATATCGGTTCTACACGTGTCAACGATCAGATGGACAGGAACTGGCAAGCTATCTCGCCGAACAAAGGCGCCTCGCAGGACATTGTGAGTTTGAGGGATTCCTAGAACAAATGCTCAGAGATTTTTTTGTACTGGGCATTGGCCATGAGACAATCCTTCGCAAACTGTTAACTGTAGAAACTCCAAATCTAAGTAAAGCCATAACGATAGCCCAGGTATTTGTGTCCACCAGCGACAACACCAAACAGATTTCGCAGAGTAAAGAAGTTTCGGCCAGTACTGTGCATAAAGTAACGTCGATTTCAATCAGAAATATACATGGCAGAACGTACATGCCTGTGATATCTTCACAGAGCACAGCACACACAGCTTCCTAACATGGCAGGCAGCTCTCGCGGAAGTCTCCGGAAATCTGCCTGGTTCTGTTTATTATTAACCCTGCACTTGCAGTACACAGTGTGGATCTACAAACATTACAAGCTTACAGACATTACACTTCTCCCTCCTTAATGAAGAAGTTATAACAACAAACATCATACATAACTTTCATGTTTATACATAACACAGGATATAAACTTTTTTTTTCCATATTTACAAATTTAACTTTACCACTTGTTTTCTGTTTCGAAGAGGATACCTTCGCTCTCGAACAGAACCTTCCAAACATGGTGTTGAATCTAAACTCATTCGAGGCTCATCCTGAGGAACGTTTTCCTCCACGGAATTTCCTTGATTTTCATTTGAACTCACTCTAACTTCAGGCTCTATGTTTTCCTGACTCGGACTCAGACTTTCATTCTGATTCTCTCCTGGATTTGTTCCAGTACATTGGATTTAGGATTTGTTACTGGTATATCAAAACTATCTGATGGGTCAGAAATAATTGAATCATTCCCACCTTCAACTCCTTCTATGTCTGTAGGTAAAATATGATCAATATGAACAAACCTAACCTGTACATTATCAAACATCTTTACCAAATATGTGCGAGGACCACATATCTTCACCACTCTTCCTGGTAACCACTTTAACCATTTCTGGTGATGGTTCTTCACTCTCACCTTCTGGTTTAATTTCACAGTTCTCTCTTTTACTCTATCTCTATCATGATTCTCTTTCTGTCTTAATTGTGTCTCTTCTACGGACTGTGCCAAATTTGGCTTTAACAACGAGAATCTGGTTCATGGCTGTCGTTTGAGAAACAACTCTGCTGGAGTATTTCGATATGTATTCAAAAAATTAGCCAATTTGTGATCCAATGACAATTGTTGTTTCCTTGGATTTGGATCTAACATTTGTTTTATGAGGGTACGTTTTACAATTTGTACAGTGCACTCTGCTGCACCATTCGAAGCAGGATGGTATGGTGGAACCTTGGTATGTTTCACACCATTTTTTACTCGTGAATTGTGCAAATTCTTCTGAACGAAATTGTGGTCCATTATCCAAAACAATTTCTTCAGGAAGGTCAAATGCAGAAAATAATTTTCGTAAAATGTCCAATGTTTTACTTGTTGTTAATTTCCACATTGGAAACACCTCAACCCACTTCGAATGGCTATCAATCACAATGAACAATTGTTGTCCTTCTAACTCAGCAAAATCAATATGTAGTCTTTGCCAGACTCTGGGAGGCCATTTCCATGGCTGTAATGGTACTGATGGTGGTTGCTTGCTTACCGATTGACATGTCGTACACTGACTCACGATGTACTCTATATCTTTATCAAGACCTGGCCACCATAAATAACTGCGTGCAAAACTCTTGGTCAAGCACATTCCCAGGTGCTGGTCATGGAGGTCTCCTAATAATTTGGACCTGAATTTATTTGGTATAACCACTCTTGCACCCCACATGATACAATCTTTATTGACTGATAATTCATTCCAACGAATGAAGAATGGATGTGTATCTTTGTCTGTTACCTGGTTTGGCCATCCATTTGCAATATACTCATACACCTTGACATCACTGGGTCACGTTTGGTTGCTCTACCAATCTCTTCAGCTGTGACTGACAGTTCATCAATGTATGAAAAATAAAACACTTCTTCCCTATCGGGTGTAACTTGTGATGGGGAAGGCAATCTAGACATTGCATCAGCATTACTGTGATCAGCTGATTGTCTGTATTCAATATCATATGTATATGTTGACAAAATCAAAGCCCATCTCTGCATTCGGGCTGCAGCTAATGTTGGAACTGGGGACTTTGGATGGAGGATTGCTGTTAGGGGCTTATGGTCTGTAACGATGGTAAACTTACGAACATACAAGTATTTGTGAAACTTCTTGACCCCAAAAATGAATGCCAAGCTTCCCTTTCAATTTGCACATAATTACTCTCACTGGCACTGAGAGTGCGTGAAGCAAAAGCAATTGGTCTCTCCTCCCCACTACTTAATACATAAGAGATTACTGCCCCAACTCCATATTGAGAGGCGTCACATGCTAGCTTAATCTCCTTAGATATGTCATAGTGAACTAACATGGTGCTCTCTACCAATTTTCTTTTACACTCCTTGAATGCTGTATCGCATTCTTTCGACCACTTCCAATGCACCTATTTTTTCAAAAGTTCATTCAGTGGATGTAATACTGTAGCCAAATTTGGTAGGAACTTCCCATAATTGTTCAAAAGACCCAAGAATGAACGAAGTTCAGTGACATTCCTGGGAGTGGGTGCATTTCTGATCGCATCCAATTTTTCCATGGTTGGATGTAAACCATCTTTGTTTACTCTGTACTCTAAGTACTCGACTGAGTTTTTAAATAACTCACACTTACGAGCAGACACTCGTACTCTATGCTTCTCTAGCCGTTTGAGGACTTCATTCAATATGTTATTATGAATTTGCCTATTTGGTGCTGAAATTAGTATGTCATCCAAATAACATACTACCCCTTCAATACCTTGCAAAATCTGGTTCATCACCCCTTGGAATATGGCAGGGGTGGAAGACACTCTAAACGATAGCCTATTAAATTGATATCGGCCTAGATGAGTATTTATAGTCAAACATGACTTGGACTCCTCATCTAGTTCAAGCTGTAAGTAGGCATTGGTAAGATCCAGCTTTGAGAAGATCTGACCACCTGTCAGTGTTGTGAACAAATCTTCTATATTCGGCAATGTATTGGGGACATTACCCTCTAGAACCTGGTTTACGGTTACTTTATAATCACCACACAACCTTACCTTACCATCCGACTTAGGTGCAACAACAATGGGTGTAGCCCAATTACATCGATCTATCTTACAAATAATGTTCTCAGTCTCTCGTCTTTTGAATTCTTGCTCAAATCTCTCCTTGAGTGCATATGGTACGGAACGTGGCTTATAGTAAACTGATCTAGCGTCCTTCTGTACCCTGACACTCGCCTTGAAGCCTTGGATCGGACTGCCCGTTTCGCAGAACACCTTCGGATATTTCTTGATAACCTCATCTGTTGATAAAAATCTCGCTTCCACACAGAAAATCTTACTCCAATCCAGCTTCAGTGAACTCAACCAATTTCTTCCTAGTAAGGCAGGCTTGTCTCCTTTCACTACTATTAGAGGCAAGTTCTGAAATTGATCTATATATTTCACCGGTACGGTGATACGACCTACCACAGGAATTTTCTCTCCCGAGTAGCCTCGCAGCTCTATCTTGGATTTCTCCAGTTGAAAATCATGCAATTGTTGCGGTATAGTGACTCTGGTACTACACTCACGGATGCACCCATGTCAATTTCCATTGATATCGTGAATCCCGCAACATCTATGTGGATTTTGATGCTTTCCGAATCGCTGTCCGTTAACCTCATGCTCCTGATGACGTGTAACTCTAACATCTCCTCGTCCTGTTGTTGTTCTTCCATGCTATGTAGTCTCTTGGGATTTCTATTCATAGCTTTGAACACTGGACTCATAGCTTTAAAAACTGGTTTACCCTTCAGTCGGCATGCCTTCGCAAGATGCCCAGTCTTCCTGCAGAAGAAACACTCTGCCTTCACGTATGGACAACTTTGAGCAATGTGTTGTCCCAGGCACCTATAGCACGACTTTGACACTCTGGTAGAATTTCCAGTTTCTGAGACTTTGGGCGCCCACTTAAAAAAAAGGGCCTTGGGAAATGTTTGTAGTGTCCCCCAGATCGGGGGGCACTTGTAATTTTTTTTTTTGGCGCCCACTATCTTTCACTTTGAACCTGCAGGTGATTTACCTCGGTTGACTGACGACCGTAATCAGAATTTAATTCTCGGGAATATTGTTGGGCCATGCCCATCGACCTCGCTGTCTGACAAGCAATCTCAAAAGTCAAGTCATCCGTCGTGAATACTTCCTTCTGATCGCATCATTTTTCACCCCACAAATAAAACGATCCCATAATGCTCGGTTTTGAAAGTTTCCAAAATTACAGTGCATCGATAGCTTTTTTAATGCTATGATATAATCACAGATACTTACATCAGCCTTTTGATTCCGAATCCCGAAACGATAGCTTTCAGCAATTTCTAATGGTTTGGGGTTATAATGCTGCTCCAGCTTCGTTAAAATCTCTTTCAGTGTTGTATCCTTTGGCTCGTCAGGCACAAGCAGATTTACAAGGGTTTCGTATAATGCCGGACCTGCCTCCAATAAGAAGATCGCTTTCTTACGTTCCAACACAGCCCGGTTCGGGACTGCATTGTCTGGAACTTCGATTATGTTATTTGCAATGAAATACATTTCTAGCCAATCCACATACGCTTTAAAACATTCCTGGTCGTGTCTGTATTCCCCCAAATATCCGATTACACCTGCGGCTGCTGCCATTTTAATCTCTAGCTAGTCATACTGTGTGCTGTATTTTACCTCGGATTTTTGTTGCTTTTTCCAAAGACAGAAACTTCCAAAGTCCCCCTGTCGGCTGGCTGAATCCTTTACCAACAAAATTTAAGCTTTAAATCATCCGAAAAATCCCATCTGAATCGCCAAATGTGATATCTTCACAGAGCACAGCACACACAGCTTCCTAACATGGCAGGCAGCTCTCGCGGAAGTCTCCGGAAATCTGCCTGGTTCTGTTTATTATTAACCCTGCACTTGCAGTACACAATACATCCACATCCACAGTGTGGATCTACAAACATTACAAGCTTACAGACATTACAATGCTGGCTGCTGCTGCTCGACCTCAGTTGACCCAGAGTCCGCCATCAATCGTTAATGCGAGGCAGTTAACATCTTGTTGGCGTTGTGGAGGTGATCATCGGCCCCATCAATGCCGTTTGAAGTACTATGCGTGCAACGGTTGCAGAACAATGGGACACCTCCAGCGAATGTGCAGGCGAGCTGCAACCCATGCAAACCACCATATTGCAGAGGAAGATCGATCCACTGTGGATCAGGCTGAATTGGAGACTCGTACCGAGGAGGGGTACACACATTCACTATGAAATGTCCACCAATAATGTTGAAAATTGAACTGAACGGTATTCCAGTATCTATGGAACTGGACACGGGTGCAAGTCAGTCCATAATGAGTAAAAAGGCCTTCGACAGACTGTGGGGCAAAAAGACACACAGGCCCAAGCTCAGCCCCATTCACATCAAACTAAGGACTTACACCAAGGAACTAATTCCTGTAATTGGTAGTTCAGAAGTCAAAGCCTCCAATAACGGAGCAGTACACAAACTCCCGCTGTGGATTGTGCCAGGGGATGGCCCCACGTTGTTTGGCAGAAGCTGGCTGGGCAAAGTCTGCTGGAACTGGGATAACATCCAAGCACTTTTGTCCGTCGACGACGCCTCATGTACCCAGGTTCTGAATAAGTTCCCATCATTGTTCGAGCCAGACATTGGAAGCTTCTCGGGGGCAAAAGTGCAGATCCATTTTGTTCCCGGTATGCGACCCATCCACCACAAGGCACGGGCACCATATATGATGCGTGAGAAAGTGGAAATTGAGCTGGACAGGCTGCAGCGAAAAGGCATCATCGCACCAGTGGAATTTAACGACTGGGCTAATCCGATTGTCCCAGTTCTTAAAGAGGACGGCACAGTTAGAATTTGTGGGGACTATAAAGTAACGATTAACCGTTTTTCGCTGCAGGACAAGTACCTGCTACCCAAGGCAGACGACCTATTTTCGACCCTGGCTGGAGGGAAGACATTCACCAAGCTCGACCTGATCTCCGCCTACATGACACAGGAGCTGAAGGAGTCTGCAAAAGGCCTCACCTGCATCACACAAAGGTCTGTTCATCTATAACCGGTGCCCCTTCGGGATTCGGTTGGCTGCGGCTATCTTCCACGGAACATGGAGAGCCTGCTAAAGTCCGATCCTTGCATCGTGGTTTTCCAGGAAGACATACTGGTTACAGGGTGGGACACCATTGAGCACTTGAAGAATCTGGAAGAGGTTCTTAGTCGGTTGCATCACATGGGGCTCAGGTTGAAACGCTCGAAGTGTGTTTTCTTGGCACAGGACGTCGAGTTCTTGAGAAGAAGAATTGCGGCAGACGGCATCAGACCCACCGACGTCAAGACGGAGGCCATCAAGAACGTGCTGAGACCACAGAATGTGATGGAGCTGCAGTCGTTCCTGGAACTCCTTAACTATTTAGGTAATTTCCTACCTGGGTTAAGCACCATGCTAGAACCCCTACATGCGCTACTGCGCAAGGGAGACGACTGGGTATGGGGGAATTCACAAGAGGCTGCCTTTAAGAAAGCCAGAAATCTGTTGTGTTCAAACAAACTGCTTGTCCTGTATAACCCATGTAAACAATTCGTGCTAGCTTGCGATGCGTCGTCATACAGGATCATGTGTGTGTTACAACAGGCTAACGAATCGGGGATTTTGCAAATGGTCACTTATGCGTCCAGGAGTTTGTCCAAGGCCGAAAGGGCCTACAGAATGATTGAAAAAGAGGCTCTGGCGTGCGTTTACGGGGTGAAAAAAATGCACCAGTACTTATTTGGCCTCAAGTTTGAGCTTGAAACTGACCACAAGCTACTCATTTCGCTGTTCTCTGAGAGCAAAGGGATTAATACCAATGCCTCTGCCCGCATCCAAAGATGGGCGCTCACGCTGTCAGCATACAACCATGTAATCCGCTATAGACCAGGCACAGAGAACTGCGCAGATGCTCTCAGTCGGCTGCCATTGCCCACCATGGGGTGGAAATGGCACAGCCAGCGAACTTGCTCATGGTCATGGAGGCATTCGAGAACGAGAAGTCCCCTGTTATGGCCTGCCAGATCAGGACCTGAATCAGCCAGGATCCTTTACTGTCCTTGGGAAAAAACTGCGTCCTACATGGGAGCTGGTCCGGTGTCCCAGCGGAGATGCAGGAGGCGATTAAGCCGTTCCACAGACACATAGACGAGTTGTCCTTGCAGGCGGACTGTCGATTGTGGGGCAATCGCGTGGTCTTGCCAAAGAAAGGCAGAGATACGTTCATATGTGAACTGCACAGCATCCACCCAGGCATCGTAATGCTGAAAGCCATAGCCAGATCCCATGTGTGGTGGCCTGGCATCGACTCAGATTTAGAATCATGCGTGTGCCAGTGCAACACTTGTTCTCAGCTGAGCAATGCACCCAGAGAGGCACCGCTAAGTTTGTGGTTGTGGCCCTCCAAACCATGGTCGAGGATCCACGTGGACTATGCGGGCCTATTTCTAGGCAAAATGTTTTTGGTTGTCGTGGACGCTTACTCGAAATGGATTGAATGTACAATAATGTCTGCAAGCACGTCCACGGCCACTATTGAAAGTCTACATAGAAACATAGAAACATAGAAAATAGCTGCAGAAGTAGGCCATTCGGCCCTTCTAGCCTGCACCGCCATTCAATGAGTTCATGGCTGAACAAGCAACTTCAGTACCCCCTTCCTGCTTTCTCGCTATACCCCTTGATCCCCCTAGTAGTAAGGACCTCATCTAACTCCTTTTTGAATATATTTAGTGAATTGGCCTCAACAACTTTCTGTGGTAGAGAATTCCACAGGTTCACCACTCTCTGGGTGAAGAAGTTCCTCCGCATCTCGGTCCTAAATGGCTTAACCCTTATCCTTAGACTGTGACCTCTGGTTCTGGACTTCCCCAACATTGGGAACATTCTTCCTGCATCTAACCTGTCTAACCCCGTCAGAATTTTAAATGTTTCTATGAGGTCCCCTCTCATTCTTCTGAACTCCAGTGAATACAAGCCCAGTTGATCCAGTCTTTCTTGATAGGTCAGTCCCGCCATCCCGGGAATCAGTCTGGTGAACCTTCGCTGCACTCCCTCAATAGCAAGAATGTCCTGTACGAGCCATGTTTGCCACGCACAGCTTGCCTGATGTCCTAGTCAGTGACAATGGGCCGTGCTTCACCAGTGCTGAATTCAAGGAATTCATGACCTACAGCAGGATCAAGCACAATACATCTGCCCCATTCAAGTCCGCATACAATGGCCATGCAGAACGGGCAGTTCAGACCATCAAGCAAAGCTTGAAACGAGTGTCAGAAAGCTCCCTGCAGACCCGGCTGTCCCGAGTACTGCTCAGCTACCGCACCAGACGCCACTCACTCAATGGGGCTCCCCCAGCCGAGCTGCTCATGGAAAGGGTGCTAAAAACACCCTCTTGTCCACCCTGATCTCCATGATCACATGGAGGGCAAGCAGCATCCACAAAGTGTGTATCGTGACCGCGCAAATTTGTCACGCGATATTGAGTTCAATAATCCTGTGTTTGTGCTCAATTATGGACATGGTCCCAAATGGCTCGCTGGCATGGTCACAGCCAAAGAGGGGAGTAGGGTGCTTCAGGTCAAATTGGCCAATGGACAAACAAAAACATTTGTCCATTGGCCAACATGTACAGAAAACATTTGGACTAAATCAAATTGCGGTTCACCAACAGCTACGAACAACCTGAAGAAGACATCACCAACTTTGACCCTCCAACATAACACAAGTGGCAACTGACGTCATGGTTGACCACGAAGCCGAACTCATCATCCCCAGCAGTCCGGCAAGGCCGGCTACCCAACAGCCCAGTGAAGAACTGACCAACCCACCCACACCCGCATTTGTACCGAGACGATCGACAAGGGAGCGAAAAGCCCCAGATCGTCTCACCTTGTAAATAAGTGTACTATTGACTTCACGGGGGAGTGATATTATGTATTTGACCCCTTGTAACCTGCATCACATCTGACCACCAGAGGGCCCACCTGTTGGAGTCCCAAGGGATCCCAGCATCTGGAGTCTGATTAAAGGAGCTAAGGTCACACTTGCTCATTGTACACAGTACTCAGTTTCATCCTTTATTATGAGTGTACCAGTCACGATCTCTGGGGGCAGGAGATCGGGGCGCAACGTCTTATCGCCGCCGCAAAACTCCCGCCAAATTTAGCAGGAGTTGCTGACCCATTTTCACCCAGTTATCAACCCCCCGGAGGTGCTAATGGGAAGCACAAAGGAGCCCAATTTCTTCCCCTTAGTACCACCTTCCCCCTCTGCACCAAATTCTCACTCTCACCAAATTCCCATTGCCACTCTGTATAGCAAGCCACTCCATTTGGCAGGTACTTCCAGCTCTGTGCACACACAGATATGGAAAGACTAAAGAAGCTGGATTGTTCTTGATAGATTAAGGGGAGATTTGATAGAGATGTTCAAAGTCATGAAGGGTTTAGATGGAGCAAATAAGGAAAAACTATTTCCAGTCGCAGCAGGGTTAGTAACCAGAGGAGACAAATTTAAGGTAATTGATATAAGAACCAGAGGCAAAATGAGGGGAAAAAATTGATGCAGCGAGTTGTTATGATCTGGAAGTAGATTCAATCGTAACTTTCAAATTGAATTGAATAAATATTTGAAAAGGAAAAATTAGTTGAGCTATGGGGAAAGAGCGGGTGAGTGGAACTAATTGGATAGCTCTATCAAAGATTTGGGACAGGCACGATGGACAATGTTCCCGCTAAGCCGCACGGCTGCACAGCAGTTTAACAATAGAAATAACCGCGTATGCACGAAAAATTGAATGGGACGTGCAGCCAGTTAAGGGGCCTGTGCACCAAAAAAACATTACAGGGAGCATTGACAATGGGCCAAATGGCCACTTTCTGCACTATAATTCTATGATTCTATTTTTAGAGAAAGGTTTCTGAGGTAAAATAAACTGGGAGGGCTAGGTTAAGATATGGGCTCAAGTGATCCAATCCAGTCTTACTCAGATACTGAGACAGTTGTCTCATTTAACAAAATGTTTTGATATAAGGATTTGTTTTTAAAGATGTGATAAGGGAGATAGAGATAAACTACTTCCTTTGGTGGGGGAGTTCAGAACAAGGAGCCATAAAATTAGAGCTAGGTCATTCAGGGGTGATGTCAGAAAGCACTTCTTCATACAAAGGATGGTGGAAATCTGGAACTCTCTCCCCAAAAAGCTATTGATGCTAGATCAATTGAAAATTTCAAAACTGGGATCAATAGATTTTTTTAGGCAAGAGCATTAAGGGTTACAGAACCATGGCAAGTAGATGCAGTTAAGATACAGATCAGCCAAACCAACATCAGTGTTCTCAATCAGGCCAACATCCCAGCATCGAAGCACTGACCACACTCGAGCAGCTCCATTGGGCGGGCCACATTGTTCGCATGCCCGACACAAGATTCCCAAAGCACACGCTCTACTCGGAACTCTTAAATGCGAGCCCCAGGTGGGCAGAGGAAATGTTTCAATGACGCCCTCAAAGCCTCCTTGATAAAGTGCAACATCCCCACCGACACCTGGGAGTCCCTGGCCAAAGACCGCCCTATGTGGAGGAAGAGCTTTCGGGAGGGCACTGAGCACCTCGAGTCTCGTCGCCGAGAGCATGCAGAAAATAAACGCAGGCAGCGGAAGGAGTGTGCGGCAAACCAGATTCCCCACCCACCCTTTCCTCCAAAGACTGTCTGTCCCACTTGTGGCAGAGATAGTAATCCTCGTACTGGACTGTTCAGTCACCTGAGAACTCACTTTTAGAGTGGAAGCAAGTCTTCCTCAATTTCGAGGGACTGCCTATGATGATGATGACAGATCAGCCATGATCTAACTGAATGGCAGAACAGACTCGAAGACTGCATGGTCTACTCCTGTTCCAATGTTCCTAAAGTCTCCTCTTGGCAGATTGTTTAAAAATGTCACCTTTTTTCAAAATGTTTAATGTTGATGGAAGGAAACCTATCCAGTTCAAAGCTGTTCCTTGCAAAGTACAGAGTTAATCCTTTGACACCACACCCCAGTGCAGATTTATACAAGCGTAAACTGAGGCAGGCATCCAGCAGATATAACGAGCCAGACTTTCCTGTGTAATATTACCACTTCATTCATTGCTCTGATATTACATTTACAAAATATGCACATTAATCCTTCAGCACACAAATTTCTAATTACTAGTCAAACAGCTAGAGTTCGAAGTAAATTGATACAGTGTTCACGCATCATTAACAAACAGCAGCAAATCTGCTTGACACATTTTGCAGATTAAGATAGATGCCTTGCCATCTCCTTGAAGGCATTGTGACAGGTTTGAAAGGCCTGATCTTAACGTGTTACAATTTGCAAATGTTGATGACTCTTTTCATCAAACAGGATTTGTGCCAGTTAAGAGACTTATTAACATGTACTTCTGCACATTCAGCTCCCTACAGATAGCAATCTTACACTGCAAGGGAAAATAGTCTGTGCTCTGGTGTACTTTCTTGTGTCTGCACATCCGTAGACTTTTATAAACACACTCTTTCATAACATTGATAATATATGCTTATTTACATATAATGTGTGTCTAAACTGTAGAGCTGAATTTAAAAAACACATCAAAAAAGAAATGTGTCTGATTTGGAAATTAATTTACTGCATTTTACAATAGAATCTAATGGCCAGTAACCGAGGCAAGTAAAATTGGGGTTCCCGGCCCTGAGAGGAATTGGAGCACAATGTCGGAGCGCAGGGCCCTCCCCTTCCATTAAAGAGAAGGGCACGCTGTGAACTCTGCAGTGGGGCAAGGGGCCATCACTTTACCACTGGGGAGCAGGGTGATGTGGCAGCAGCCCGGCGTAGCGGCCCGGGGCGGGCTACTGGTTTGCACCTCTGCTAGCTACTGTGGAATTTCGCAGGAGGCGGTAGCGGTCCCACGCCCCGGCGATAAGTCGTTTGCACCCGTTTAACACCCGCTAATGAGAGGCGCAAACGACGCAATTTCTCCCATAAACTAGTGTTCTATACAGTTCTAGCATAACCTCCCTGCTCTTATATTCTATGCCTTCTTAACCACCTTGTCCACCTGTTCTGCTACCTTCAGGAATTTGTGGAGATGCACTCCAAGGTCCCTCTGTTCCTCTACATTTCTCAGTATCCTACTATTTATTGTGTATTCCTTTGCTTTTTTAGCCCTCCCTGAATGCATTACCTCACACTTCTCTGGATTGAATTCCATTTGCCAGTTTGCTGCCCACCTGACCAGTCCATTGATATCTTCCTGCAGTCTTCAGCTTTCTTCCAGACTATCACCCACACAGCCAATTTTTGTATCATCTGCAAATTTCTTCGTCATGTCACCGACATTGAAGTCTAAATGATTGATATACTACAAAAAGCAAGGGACCTGGTACTGAGCCCTGCGGAACCCCACTCGAAACAACCTTCTAGTCACAAAAACACCCGTCAATAATTAGCCTTTGTTTGCTGCCGCTGAGTGAAGTTTGGATCAATTTGTCACTTTCCTTTGGATCCCATGGGCTTTTATTCTTTTGACCAACCCGCCATGTGGGACCTTGTCAAAGGCCTTGCTAAAATCCATGTAGATTACATCAAATGTAGATTACACCTTCATCGACCCTCATCGTTACTTTCCCAAAAATTCAATCAAGTTAGTCAGACATGATCTTCCCTTAACAAATCCATGCTGACTGCCCTTGATTAGTCTGTGACTTTCTAAATGATGATTTATACTGCCCCCTTAGAACTTTTCACAAAAATTTTCCCACCACCAAGGTTAGGCTGACTGGCCTGTAAATATTTGATCTATTCCTTTCTCCCTTTTTAAACAATGGTACAAAGTTAGTAGTCTTTCAGTACTCTGGCACCACACCAGTAGCCAGAGAGGATTGAAAAATGATGGTCAGAGCCTCTGCTATTTCCTTCCATGCCTTTCTTAATAGCCTGGGATACATTTCATCCGGGCTGTTCATCTGCCTTCTGACTGAATCATTTGTAAAATCATGCAGAAGCTAACTGCCTCCAGGTTCCAGTTACAACCAGCTAATGAATTCTAAAAATACGTAATGTAAATAGATAGGGAATGTGAGAAAGATCTTTCCCACCCAGGAGACAACAACAACAACTTGTATTTATATAGCACCTTTAATGTAAGGGATAATAGGGCAAATGACCAAAAGCTTGGTCAAAGAGGTAGGTTTTAAGGAGCGTCTTTAAGGAGGAAAGAGATGTAGAGAGACGGAGAGGTTTAGGCCCCAAGTTTCGTGCCGCGGTGAAAACGGCGCACCTCCGAGCTGGGCGCCTGTTTTTCGCACCGAAAACTGCGCCTAAAAAAAAGTCCGATATTCTCGAACTCCTTGGAGCTCTATGTCTGCTTGGCGTGGCGCGCTCTTCGCAGCAGGGGGCGGAGCCTAACGCTCGCGCCGATTTTCTAAGTAGCAGGGGGCGGGTACAATTTAAATTAGCCTTTGTGGTGCCGGCAACCCTGCGCGTGCGTGTTGGAGCGTGCGCGCACGCGCAGCCTCACACAAACATTGGCACTCAGCCATTTTTAAAAATACTGCAGAAAAAGTGAAGATTTGTTTCTTGGACCCCTGCAAAGGCTTGTAATTTAACTTTTTTTGATATTTCTGTGTGTGAGGGAGTGCTTTTAGCAGCACTGCTGAATAAATCACCTGCTGAAATCAGTGAGTTCAGCTTTTCACTGCTAAACTTGCAGAACCGGTGCTGCATTGGTGCATGCAAATTAAGGGCTGTCTGTTTGGAGAAATAAGAGTGCCAATTCAACTTTGCAATAATACGTGGTGTTGACAATGCAGCACCCATTCTGCAAATTTAAATATAAAACTGTCGATGTGGCTGCCTCTCCCTGTCCAAATGGCCTCAGTCCCCCTCACAGCTCGAAGGCTGCTGCTGTATCTTCGGCTGCCGGCCAGCCACTGACACCGCTGATATCCTATGGCCGAATGGCCTCACGTCCATCCGCTGCTGATTCTTTGGCTGCCGGCCAGCCACTGACGCCGCCCCAAAAGCGTGGCCGAATGGCCTCAAGAACCTTAATGAGCTGCGTGGGTCCTGCGTTGATTCTTCGGCTGCCGGCCAGCCACTGACGCCGCTGATATCTCATGGCCGAATGGCCTCGGGTCCGTCCGCTGATTCTTTGGCTGCCGGCCAGCCACTGACGCCGCTGATATCTCATGGCCGAATGGCCTCGGGTCCGTCCGGTGCTGCTTCTTCGCGGCCAGCCTCGAAGAGAATGAAGGCCTGCCTCAAGCATTGCAGCTCAGCTCGAAGCTTGCTGCCGCTGCCATCGAGACACTGACACCACACCCCTGCCTGTCTCCAACATGAAAGGCCTGCCTGAAGCACTTTCACACAGGTAGGAACATGGTTTATTTAATCTTTTCTTTGCTTATAAATTTTTATTCAGGTTGGATTTATTTGTATAATATTTGTACAAGTATAACTAAGGATTGATTGTAGAATTTAATGACTTCCCTTCCCCCCCCTCCCCCCCACCTCATTCCCTATGCCTAATTTGTAACCTACGCCTGATTTTCTAAAGTGTAGACAAGGTTGTTTCGAGTTTACAAAAATATTCACTTACTCCATTCTAAGTTAGTTTGGAGTAAGTTTTCACTCACGAAACTTTGAAATCAGGCGTAAGTGGCCGGACACGCCCCCTTTTGAAAAAAAAATTCTGTTCCAAAGTGAAACTGTTCTAACTGACTAGAACTGGAGCAAACTAAATGTGGAGAATTCCGATTTCTAAGATACTCCGTTCTACACCAGTTGCTCCTAAAAATCAGGAGCAAATCATGTCGAAACATTGGGCCTTAGAGAGGGAATTCCAGAGTTTAGGACCGCAGCAACTAAAGGCATGGCCGTTAATGGTGGATCAATTTTAATCGGGGATGCTGAAGAGGATAGAATTGGAGGAGCACAGACATCTCGGGGGGGTGGGAGGGGGTTGCAGGGCTGGAAGAGATTACAGAGGTAAGGAGGGGCAAGGCCATGGAGGGATTTGAAAACAAGGATGAGTAATTTAAAATCGAGATCTTGCTTAACCAGAAGCCAATGTAGGTCAGCGAACACAGAGGTGATGGGTGAATGGGACTTGCTGAATTAGCAGAGTTTTGGATGACCTCAAGTTTACGGAGGGTAGGAAATGGGAGGCCGGTCAGGACAACATTGGAGTAGTCAAGTCTAGAGATAAAAAGACATGGATGAGGGTTTCAGCAGCAGATGAGCACTGGAAGAGATGGAGTCGGGCAATGTTACAGAAGTGGAATTAGACCGTCTTAGTGATGGCGTGGATATGAGCTTAGAAGCTCATTTCCAGGTCAAATATACCACTAAGGTTGTAACATTTTTCAGATTAAGATAGATGTCTTGCCATCTCCTTGAAGGCATTGTGACAGGTTTGAAAGGCCTGATCTTAATGTGTTACAATTTGGAAATGTTGATGACTCTTTTCATCAAACAGGATTTGTGCCAGTTAATAGACTTATTAACATGTACTTCTGCACATTCAGCTCCCGACAGATAGCAATCTTACTCTGCAAGGGAAAATAGTCTGTGCTCTGGTCTTGTCTCTGCACATCCGTAGACTTTTATAAACACACTCTTTCATAACATTGTTTATATATGCTTATTTACATATAATGTGTGTCTAAACTGTCGAGCTGAATTTAAAAAACACATCAAAAAAGAAATGTGTATGATTTGGAAATTAATTTACTGCATTTTACAATAGAATCTAATGGCCAGTAACCGAGGCAAGTAAAATTGGGGTTCCCGGCCCTGAGAGGAATTGGAGCACAATGTCGGAGCGCCACGTAGCGTTGGCGGGAGCACAGGACCCTTCCCTTCCATTAAAGAGAAGGGCACGCTGTGAACTCTGCAGTGGGGCAAGGGGCCATCACTTTACCACTGGGGAGCAGGGTGATGTGGCAGCAGCCCGGCGTAGCGGCCCGGGGCGGGCTACTGGTTTGCACCTCTGCTAGCTACTGTGGAATTTCGCAGGAGGCGGTAGCGGTCCCACGCCCCGGGCGATAAGTCGTTTGCACCCGTTTAACACCCGCTAATGAGAGGCGCAAACGACGCAATTTCTCCCATAAACTAGTGTTCTATACAGTTCTAGCATAACCTCCCTGCTCTTATATTCTATGCCTAGGCTAACAAAGGAAAGCATTCCATATGCCTTCTTAACCACTTTGTCCACCTGTTCTGCTACCTTCAGGAATTTGTGGAGATGCACTCCAAGGTCCCTCTGTTCCTCTACATTTCTCAGTATCCTACCATTTATTGTGTATTCCTTTGCTTTTTTAGCCCTCCCTGAATGCATTACCTCACACTTCTCTGGATTGAATTCCATTTGCCAGTTTGCTGCCCACTTGGCCAGTCCATTGATATCTTCCTGCAGTCTTCAGCTTTCTTCCAGACTATCACCCACACAGCCAATTTTTGTATCATCTGCAAATTTCTTCGTCATGTCACCGACATTGAAGTCTAAATGATTGATATACTACAAAAAGCAAGGGACCTGGTACTGAGCCCTGCGGAACCCCACTCGAAACAACCTTCTAGTCACAAAAACACCCGTCAATAATTAGCCTTTGTTTGCTGCCGCTGAGCGAAGTTTGGATCAATTTGTCACTTTCCTTTGGATCCCATGGGCTTTTATTCTTTTGACCAACCCGCCATGTGGGACCTTGTCAAAGGCCTTTCTAAAATCCATGTCGATTAAATCAAATGTAGATTACACCTTCATCGACCCTCATCGTTACCTTCCCAAAAATTCAATCAAGTTAATCAGACATGATCTTCCCTTAACAAATCCATGCTGACTGCCCTTGATTAGTCTGTGACTTTCTAAATGATGATTTATACTGCCCCCTTAGAACTTTTCACAAAAATTTTCCCACCACCAAGGCTGACTGGCCTGTAAATACTTGATCTATTCCTTTCTTCCTTTTTAAACAATGGTACAAAGTTAGTAGTCTTTCAGTACTCTGGCACCACACCAGTAGCCAGAGAGGATTGAGAAATGATGGTCAGAGCCTCTGCTATTTCCTTCCAGCCTTTCTCAATAGCCTGGGATACATTTCATCCGGGCTGTTCATCTGCCTTCTGACTGAATCATTTGTAAAATCGTGCAGAAGCTAACTGCCTCCAGGTTCCAATTACAACCAGCTAATGAATTCTAAAAATACGTAATGTAAATAGATAGGGAATGTGAGAAAGATCTTTCCCACCCAGGAGACAACAACAACAACTTGTATTTACATAGCACCTTTAATGTAAGGGATAATAGGGCAAATGACCAAAAGCTTGGTCAAAGAGATAGGTTTTAAGGAGCGTCTTTAAGGAGGAAAGAGATGTAGAGAGATGGAGAGGTTTAGAGGGGAAATTCCAGAGTTTAGGACCGCAGCAACTAAAGGCATGGCCGTTAATGGTGGATCAATTTTAATCGGGGATGCTGAAGAGGATAGAATTGGAGGAGCACAGACAACTCGGGGGGTTGGGGGGTGTTGCAGGGCTGGAGGAGATTACAGAGGTAAGGAGGGACAAGGCCATGGAGGGATTTGAAAACAAGGATGAGTGATTTAAAATCGAGATCTTGCTTAACCGGAAGCCAATGTCGGTCAGCGAACACAGAGGTGATGGGTGAATGGGACTTGCTGAATTAGCAGAGTTTTGGATGACCTCAAGTTTATGGAGGGTAGGAAATGGGAGGCCAGTCAGGACAACATTGGAGTAGTCAAGTCTAGAGATAATAAAGAAATGGATGAGGGTTTCAGCAGCAGATGAGCACTGGAAGAGGTGGAGTCGGGCAATGTTACAGAAGTGGAATTAGATTGTCTTAGTGATGGCGCGGATATGAGTTTAGAAGCTCATTTCCAGGTCAAATATAACACTAAGGTTGCGAATGTTCCCAATGTTTAGTTGGAATAAATTTCTGCTCATCCAGTACTGGATGTTGGACAAGCAGTCTGACAATTTAGGGACAGTTCCGGAGTCGAGAGAGGTGCTTGTGAGGTAGAGCTGGGTGTCGTCAGCATACATGTGGAAACTGATGCTGTGTTTTTGGATGATGTCACTGAGGGGCGGCATGTAGGTAAGAAATAGGACCAAGGACAGATCCTTGGGTAACGGTGCGGGAGCAGGAAGAGAAGGCATTGCATGAAGGGATCATCAAATGAGGCCATATGGGTCGAATTGAAAAATAAAAAAGGGGCGATCACACTGCTGGCCGTGTATTATAGACCACCAAACAGTGGGAGGGAGATAGAGGAGAAAATATGTAGGCAAATTGCTGTGATGTCCAAAAACTATGGGGTAGTAATAGTAGGGGATTTTAACTATCCAAATATTGATTGGGACAAAACTTAGTGTGAAGGGTATAGAGGGTGCGGAATTCTTGAAATGCATTCAAGAGAACTTTTTTAGTCAGTATGTAGCAAGCCCAACACAAGAGGGGCGGTCTTGGATTTAGTTTTGGGGAATGAAACTGGGCAGGTTGAAGCGGTATTAGTGGGAGAGCACTTGGGTGCCAGTGACCATAATTCAGTCAGATTCAAGTTGGTTATGGATAGGGACAAGAATAGGCCTGGAATAAAAGTTCCGAATTGGGGAAAAGCTAATTTTGCTAAGTTAAGGAGTGATTTGGCCATGGTGGACTGGAAACAGCTACTTGTGGATAAATCAGTGTTGGAACAGTGGGAGGCATTCAAGGAGGAGATCTGGAAGGCTCAGACCAAACATGTGCCCTTAAAGAAAAAGGCTGGGAAAAATAATTCGAGAGCCCCATGGATGTCTAGGGACTTACCGGGAAGAATTAAGAAAAAAAGGGACGCTTATGTCATATATCAACGGCTAAATACTATAGAATCGTTAGCAGAATATAGAAAGTTAAGAGGCAAAATTAAAAAGGATATTAGGAATGCTAAATTCTTGAGCATGAGAAATTCTTGGCCAGTAAAATTAAGGAAAACCCCAAGATATTCTATAAATATATTAAGAGTAAGAGGGTAACTAAAGAAAGGGTAGGGCCTATTAGAGAACATGAGGGTAATCTTTGTGTGGAGGTGGAAGATGTTGGTAGGGTTCTTAACGAATACTTTGCATCTGTTTTCACAAAGGAAAGGGACAATGCAGATACTGCTATCGAGGAGGAGTGTGATATTCTGGATGAAATAAATATAGTGAGAGAGGAAATATTAAGGGGTTTAGCAGCTTTGAAAGTAGTTAAGTCCCCAGGCCCGGATGAAATGCATCCCAGGCTGTTGAGCCGAATTAAAAGGAAATAGCAGAAGCCTTGACCATCATTTTTCACTCCTCTTTGGATCTGGGCATGGTGCCGGAGGATTGGAGGACTGCTGATGTAGTACCCTTGTTTAAGAAGGGAGAAAGACCAAATAATTATAGGCCTGTCAGCCTAACCTCAGTGGTGGGAAAATTATTGGAAAAAATCCTGAAAGACAGGATAACTCTGCATTTGGAAAGGCAAGGATTAATTAGGGACAGTCAGCACGGATTTGTTAAGGGAAGATCGTGTGTGACTAACCTGATTGAATTTTTTGAGGAGGTAACCAAGAGGGTTGATGAGGGTAGTGTGTACGATGTGGTATATATGGACTTTAGCAAAGCTTTTGATAAGGTTCCACATGATAGACTGGTCATGAAGGTTAAAGCCCATTGGATACAGGGCAAAGTGTCAAGTTGGATCCAAAATTGGCTTGGACATAGGAAGCAAAGGATAATGATTGATGGATGTTTTTGTGACTGGAAGGATGTTTCCAGTGGGGTTCCGCAGGGCTCAGTATTGGGAGCCTTGCTTTTTGTGGTATATATCAATGATTTATAATTGAATATAGGGAGTATGATTGATAAATTTGCAGATGACACTAAAATTGGCTGTGTGGTTAATAATGAAGAGGAAGTCATGAGCTGCAGCAGGATATCAATCTATTGGTCAGGTGGGCAGAGCAGTGGCAAATGGAATTTAATTTAGAGAAGTGTGAGGTGATGCACTTTGGGAGGGCTAATAAGGAAAGGGTATACACATTAAGCGGTAGGCCACTTAATAGTTTTGATGAACAAAGGGACCTTGGAGTGCTTGTCCACAGATCCCTGAAAGTAGCAGGCCAGGTGGATAAGGTGGTTAAGAAGGCATACTGAATGCTTGCCTTTTTTGGCTGAGGCATAGAATATAAGAGCAGGGAGGTTATGCTTAAATTGTATAATGCTTTGGTTAGGCCACAATTGGAGTATTGCGTGCAGTTCTGGTCGCCATATTATAGGAAGGACGTGATTGCACTCGAGAGGGTGCAGAGGAGATTTGCTAGGATGCTGCCTGGAATGGAGAATCTTAGTTATGAGGACAGATTGGATAGGCTGGGTTTGTTCTCATTGGAACAGAGGAGGTTGAGAGGAGACCTCATTGAGGTGTACAAAATATTGAGGGGCCTGGACATAGTAGATGGTAAGGCTCTATTTCCATTGGTGGAGGGGTCTATTACGAGGGGACATAGTTTTAAGGTGGTTGGTGAAAGGTTTAGAGGGGATTTGAAGGAGGCTTTTTACGCAGAGGGTTGTCGGGATCTGGAACTCGCTGCCTGGAAGAGTGATGGATGCAAAAACCCTCACCACTTTTGAGAGATGGTTGGATGGGCACTTAAAGTGCAGTAATCTGCAGGGACCTAGAGCTGGTAATTGGGATTAGACTGGATGACCTTTTGTTGGATGGAGCAGATATAATGATAAGTACAGCAGGGAATAGAATATGGCCAGGATGATCTCCTGGACTAGTTTCGATCACCTGGATGGGTCAGAGAGGAATTTTCCCAGATTTTTTTCTCCTTAAATTGGCCTGGGTTTTTATCTGTTTTTTGCCTTTCCCAGGAGATCACATGGCTCCGGTTGGGGTGGAATGTAGAATGTTTTAGTGAAAGGGGTGTTGCAGTGGTGTGAGGCGGATTGGTTGGGCTGGGTGCTCTTTGCCTGTCTGTCATTGTTCATAGGTTTATATGTAACCTTTAGGGCTGCTGACCAAGGTTCGTGTGGCTCTTTGTTGGCTGGCGCGGACGCGATGGGCCGGAATGGCCTCCTTCTGCGCTGTCAATTTCTATGTTTCTATGTTTCTATGTGATTCTCTGGCTAATACTGGACGGTAAGACTGGAACCAGGCAAGTGCAGTCTCACCCGGCTGGATGGTGAGGCGTTGGAATAGGATGGTGTAGTCAAAAGTGTCAAAGGCTGCAGACAGGTCTAGAAGGACGTGGAGGGATAGTTTACCATTGTCAAAGTCACATAGGATGTAAGTTGTGACTTTGATAAGAGCAGTTTCGATACTGTGGCTGGGTGGGGGGGCGGGGGGGGACCGGGGGAGGTGGAGCGGGGGGGGGAAACTGATTGGAGGGTTTCAGACTTGGCATTCCCAGAAAGATGCACATGGATTTGGGAGGCGACAGTGCATTCAAGGACTTTGGAGATGAAAGGAGGTTGGAGAAGGAGCGGCAGTTTGCAGAGGCAGAGGGGGGGTCAAGGGTTGTTTTTTTGAGAGGGGTGATGATGGCATAATTGAAGGACAAGAGGACAGTACCTGAGGAGAGTGATCATTAACAATATCACCTCACATGGAGTCCAGGAAGCGAAGTTGGGTCAGCAGTTTAGTGGGAATGGAGTTGAGAGAGCAGGAGGTGGGTCTCTTTGACAAGATAAGCTCAGAGAGGGCATGAGGAGAGATAGGCAAGAAATAAGAGAAAAATGCGAGTTCACAGGGGGTAACCTTAGAGGAAGTTTGGCCCGGTGGGAAGGGAGGGAAGTGGCAGAGGCAGCTGAAAAGATGGTTTCAATCTTAGTGATGAAGAAGTCCATGAGCTCCTCGCATTTGTTGTTAGAGGTGAGAGTGGAGGAGACAGGGGAGAGAGGTTTGATAAGACGGTCAAGAGACCTAGAGAATTCTCATCGCTCTCCTCCTCATCAACAGATTGCCAAGGAACCATTAGTAAAAAAATACAATTCTTTTCTTGTTTCTTTTAAATTTTGGGTAAGTTATTGTAAATTGTGTGTTAGTGTTAATTAGTGGATGCTAACTTTTGCTCACACTTCTGAAATTGCTCCTGGGAGTAAACAGATCCGGTGTTAATGGTGCAGGAGACTTATCCACTGGCCTCCACGCGATCGCGCCAACTGCAATTTTAAATTGAATGTGTCAAAGACACCTTCCCAAAGGCAAACTGCTAACCACAATGGCCGCATTATCGCCCAGTGGGAGGCCTCTGAGTCGTCCAATTTTAACAGCTGGGCAGGTGCTTCTTGCTGACTTCCCAACCTTTTTGGTTACACGTATTAGGTCCAGATGTTAAAAATACTAGCCAGCCACCCATCAGGCCACTTTCTCATCTGAGATTTAAGATTGCCCCCAATGTGTTTTTGTAAAAACTGAAACCCTCCCAAAACTATTACGGCTAGCTTCAGACAGAAAATGCACATAAGGAAGATTATAATTGAATATAGCTGGCACTCAAAGTTCTCCCTAATATTTGTTTTGAATGTACAGTCCCTTTAAGGGCTGCGTAGCCCATTCAAAGTTTTGCACATGTGGGGCACGCAGCTGTCTGCAGGTCCCACTCACCCAGTCCCAGGATGAGTGGGACCTGCAGACAGCTGCATGCCCACGTGGCCTCGCAGCTTAGGGGGAACGTTGCCGGCACCAGCTTCATTCAGTGTCGCCCAATTTCAGGATAGATCATGAAACCAGCGTTAGGCCCCCTATTTACATATGCAAAAGACCTAGGGGGCGAAATTGCTCTTTTTTATATCCTCATTGGTGCCTCCTGGGCCTAATGGGGCACAACGAGTTAATCATCCAAGGGAAGGGGTTGATATCGCCTTCGGGGAAATTGCCCCAGAGTTTGGGTGGTGTTGTGCCGTTAATGCCGCACCATGCGGTTTGCACCCACTGAGCCCTCACTGCCCCTTTGTGCCCCATGGGGGTAATTGTCCTGTGGGCATTGAGGAATGGTACTAAGCTGGCGGGCATCTGCTGGGCGGCCCTTATAGGGAGGCTGTTTGCGATGTGGGCCCCCATATTTTTCTGTCGGCCGACTCTTCTGTCCATGATAGACTTTGTATAGTGGATTTCTGATGGGGAGGGAGCTTGGAGGGACAGGGGGGAAGCACTCCTGCTCCTCCTGGCCCGTAAGCAGTGCTGTAAAGGCACTTCTTCCCAAAGCAGTCCTCGCCTCTATTCAGCTGGTGGGTTTCCTGAGGCATGGGAAACCTAGCTAGCTGCTGTAAAACCTGTAAAGCAAGTTAAATTAGAGGCTGCCAGCCTCATTAAACTATATAAATTACCAACCTGGTTCCTGGGAGTGTCAGAACCAGTGAAAGTGATAGTAGAGCTGAACCTCTATGCGACTGGATCCTTCCAGGCCCCTGTGGGATATATGCAACATTTCGCAGTTTGCAGTACATTGCTGCAATCGCCAGGTGACCAACGCTCTCTACAGCTGACGAATAGACTACATAAAGTTTAGCATGTTTAGGGAGAACCAGAATCAGCACTCCTGTGGTTTCGCCAGGATAATGGTTCACATTGGTAAAGTCTGAAGTATAGGCATTTAGGGCCTGAATTCAGCCTTTCCGCATTGCGGGCCACCCCCCAAAATGGAGGGGTGTTTCGCAATCGCAAGGCCCCTCAACGCCCAGTTGGTGTGTGACCACAGGCAGATGATCCTCGCTGTAACTGACTGCTATCCTGGCAGCTGCCACGATTCCCTCATCCTGCAGGAAAGCAGTGTGCCACGACTCTTCCAGACGTTGCATGAAGCACGTGGTTGGCTGATCGGCGACAAAGGAAATGGTCTACCACCTGACTGATGACTCCCCTCTGCAACCCCACCACCCCTGCCAAGCAGCGCTACAACCACAGCCATGCCACAACCAGGGCCATAATAGAGCAAAGTATCGGGGTTCTAAATCTCTGGAGGGACATTTCAGTACACTGATAGAATGTCCATTTTCACCATTGTGTGCTGCATACTGCACAACCTGGCCATCATGAGTGGTCAGCCATTGCCACCAGAGATGGCAGCTGACCTTAGGAGGACGAGGACGATGTGGAGGAAGAAGAAAAGCATGAGCCATGGAGGAGGCAGCCTGAGACTATTGCCGCTGGAAGGGCTGCTTGTCAGAGACTCATCGTGCAGCGATTCTAGTAAATGATGCAACACAGGCTGAGTGGCCAGCCTATTCATCTGGCAATGTGCTGAGGACATCGCGCCCCACCCTCCAAACCTCCAGGTATATAAATCACACCACAATAATGTAAATTCAAAAATTCACCTTTATTAATATCAACAAGTGTGTGCAGTAAACAAGCACAACACAGAGCCAGCATCAGCAACAAATTATGAATGAAACAACACCGCTGCAAACATAATCAACCCAGAGGCAAGTGCAACTATATACATGCCTTAATATTCCAATAAAGTCACCAGATATGGCCATGATACTATCAGTGGTAAGTGGGATTCTGCTGTGATTTACCACCCCTTTCCTTTTCCTCCCTCTCACGCCTATTGCTCCTCCATAATGGGTTCTTCGTGCCTGCAGCAAGGCTGGGTGAAAGTTGTTCTGTCTGTGCCGCAGACACCACTGATGGCCTAGCAGGAAGTCCCTGAACAGTTCGGGCCCTGAAAGACCCGGCTGCAGACTGCACCACCTCAGAATTGGCAGCACAGTCTCAGCTGGATGAGTTGCAGACAGCGGCAGGTACAAAGGTGTAATGGCAGTGGTAGGAGGTGGAATGATGTCGTCCTGAGAGAGGAGATCACGTTCCATCTCGACCGACACGTTGCCACTCCCCCGGGGCAGAGCCTCAGCGTCGGGATCAATCTGGGGGAGCACAGATTGCTAACCTCCTTCAGCACCATTAGACTGATGGGGACCCAGACATAACGGCAGCAGTCAATGCTTGCGTGGCAACAAGTTAACTCTGCATGAGAGCAGTTTGACACTGCATCAGAGCAGAGTGAGTCTGCATCAGAGCAGAGAGCGCATTGATGCCACCACGCACTGACGACCTGGCAGAATGCAGGCCTTGCGTGCCTTCAGCCTGGTGTTCAACGGCTACTGCCACATCAGCCATAGCCTGCACTATCATGTCTTGGACTCCATGGTCAGTTGTGGCTTAAAACATCTGTTGGGCTCGGTGTGCAGCTGAGTCGCAAGTGCAGTTGTTGAGATGGACTCCTCCATCCTCATAAGCAAGTGCACTGAGGCTCTCAGACACCCCTGCCAATGCACCCAACAGATCACTTTGCATCTGCAATGATTGTCTTGCGACAAGGTCCAGCCTCAATGCACTTGCTTATGAGGATGGAGGAGTCCATCTCAACAACTGCACTTGCAACTCAGCTGCACATCGAGCCCAACGGATGTTTTAAGCCACAACTGACCATGGATTCCAAGACATGATAGTGCAGGCTATGGCTGATGTGGCAGTAGCCGTTGAACACCAGGCTGAAGGCACGCAAGGCCTGCATTCTGCCAGATCGTCAGTGCGTGGTGGCATCAATGCGCTCTCTGCTCTGATGCAGACTCACTCTGCTCTGATGCAGTGTCTTGTGACAAGGTCCAGCTTGGGGTCCTCTTCAGAGTGCTGCTGAGCATCACTCAGGTGTGCACTAACCCTCCAGGGAGCTGGCCCCTGAGCTTCCCCTGGCATTGTTGCAGGCCACTGGGTCCCGGAGCATCACTCAACTCCAACTCCCTGACCATGCCCTCATCGACTGAGGTAGTATCCCTCTCCCCCCTGGGAGAGACGTGTCCTCCACGTCTCCACCCTCGCCGACACTGGACAGCTCACGTACAGGCTCCTGGACCTCTGGTTCAACATGTGAAAGTACAAATCCAGAAAAGAGTGGTTACCTGCAGGAGAGGGAGCCAGGAATGGGAAATGCATTCTGAAATGCCAGTCTCGTAAAAAGTGGGGAAGGATTGTGGTGGCACTGATAGAGGCTGCAAAGGTCCTCCACATGCCGTCACTGTCCCGAGGGGGCTCGGCCTCACCCATCGCGCAGGACCTCAAAAGTAGTAATCTCAGGATTGCTACCAGTGCCACGAGCTAGTCACAGTAGGAATTGCAGGATAGCTCAGATGAACACATGGCTTGAGCAGTGGTGCAGCAGGGAGGGATTCAAATTCCTGGGGCATTGGAACCAGTTCTGGGGGAGGTGGAACCAGTACAAACCGGAGGACCGGAACCAATGTCCTAGAGGGAGTGTTTGTGAGTGCTGTTGGGGAGGAGTTAAACTAATGTGGCAGGGGGATGGGAACCAATGCAGGGAGACAGAGGGAAACAAAATGGAGACAAAAGCAAAAGACAGAAAGGAGATGAGTAAAAGTGGAGGGCAGAGAAACCCAAGGCAAAAAACAAAAAGGGCCACTGTGCAGCAAAATTCTAAAGGGTCAAAGTGTAATAAAAAAGCAAGCATGAAAGCTCAGTGCCTCAATGCAAGGAGTATTCGGAACCCAGGAGAGGGCTCAGAGCTAGTTAGAGTGGGTGAGAGCTCAGATGAACAGGACCTTAAGAAAGAATGCAAAAGGCAGGAGGCAACAGAGCAAAGTAGCATTGGGGTAAGTGTAAACCACAAGGTGATAGAAGGGACAATATGTATGAATATAAAAGGACTGCAGGAGGGGTCAAAACTAAAAATCATGATTTAAAAACTAGTATGAAACCACTCTACCTAAACGTACGCAGCATTCGAAATAAAGTAAATGAGTTGACGGCACAAATCATTACAAATGGGTATAATTTGATGGCCATTACAGAAACGTGGTTGCAGGGGGGCCAAGACTGGGAATTAAACATACAGGGGTATCTGACAATTCGGAAAGATAGACAAGAAGGGAAAGGAGGTGGGGTAGCTCTGTTAATAAAGGATGATATCAGGACAGTTGTGAGAGACGATATTGGCTCAAATGAACAAAATGTTGAATCATTGTGGGTGGAAATTAGAGATAGTAAGGGGAAAAAGTCACTGGTGGGCGTAGTTTATAGGCCCCCAAATAATAACTTCACGGTAGGGCGGGCAATAATCAAGGGAATAATGGAGGCATGTGAAAAAGGAACGGCAGTAATCATGGGGGATTTTAATCTACATATCGATTGGTCAAATCAAATCGCACGGGGTAGCCTGGAGGAGGAATTCATAGAATGCATCCGGGATTGTTTCTTAGAACAGTATGTTACAGAACCTAAAAGAGAGCAAGCTATCTCAGATCTGGTCCTGTGTAATGAGACAGGAATAATAAACGATCTCCAAGTAAAAGATCCTCTTGGAATGAGTGATCACAGTATGGTTGAATTTGTAATACAGATTGAGGGTGAGGAAGTAGTGTCTCAAATGAGCGTACTATGCTTAAACAAAGGGGACTACAGTGGGATGAGGGCAGAGTTGGCTAAAGTAGACTGGAAACACAGGCTAAACGGTAGCACAGTTGGGGAACAGTGGAGGACTTTTAAGGAGCTCTTTCACAGTGCTCAACAAAAATATATTCCAGTGAAAAAGAAGGGCGGTAAGAGAAGGGATAACCAGCCGTGGATAATCAAGGAAATAAAGGAGAGTATCAAATTAAAAACCAATGCGTATAAGGTGGCCAAGGTTAGTGGGAAACTAGAAGATTGGGAAAATTTTAAATGACAGCAAAGAATGACTAAGAAAGCAATAAAGAAAGGAAAGATAGATTACGAAAGTAAACTTGCGCAAAACATAAAAACAGATATTAAAAGCTTTTGCCGATATATAAAACGGAAAAGAGTGACTAAAGTAAATGTTGGTCCCTTAGAAGATGAGAAGGGGGATTTAATAATGGAAAATGTGGAAATGGCTGAGACCTTAAACAATTATTTTGCTTCTGTCTTCACAGTGGAAGACACAAAAACCATGCCAAAAATTGCTGGTCACGGGAATGTGGGAAGAGAGAACTTTGAGATAATCACTATCACTCGGGTGGTAGTGCTGGATAGGCTAATGGGACTCAAGGTAGACAAGTCCCCTGGTCCTGATGAAATGCATCCCAGGGTATTAAAAGAGATGGCGGAAGTTATAGCAAATGCATTCGTTATATTCTACCACAATTCTCTGGACTCTGGGGAGGTACCAGCGGATTGGAAAGCAGCTAATGTAATGCTTCTGTTTAAAAAAGGGGGTAGACAAAAGGCAGGTAACTATAGGCCGGTTAGTTTAACATCTGTAGTGAGGAAAATGCTTGAAGCTATCATTAAGGAAGAAATAGCGGGACATCTAGATCGGAATAGTGCAATCAAGCAGACGCAACATGGGTTCATGAAGGGGAAATCATGTTTAACTAATTTACTGGAATTCTTTGAGGATATAACGAGCATGGTGGATAGAGGTGTACCGATGGATGTGGTGTATTTAGATTTCCAAAAGGCATTTGATAAGGTGTCACACAAAAGGTTACTGCAGAAGATAAAGGTACGCGGAGTCAGAGGAAATGTATTAGCATGGATAGAGAATTGGCTGGCTGACAGAAATCAGACAGTCGGGATAAATGAGTCCTTTTCGGGTAAGTGGTGTGCCACAGGGATTGGTGCTGGGACCACAACTGTTTACAATATACATAGATGACCTGGAAGAGGGGACAGAGTGTAGTGTAACAAAATTTGCAGATGACACAAAGATTAGTGGGAAAGCGTGTTGTGTAGAGGACACAGAGAGGCTGCAAAGAGATTTAGATAGGTTAAGCGAATGGGCTAAGGTTTGGCAGATGGAATACAATGTCGGAAAATGTGATGTCATCCACCTTGGGAAAATAAACAGTAAAAGGGAATATTATTTGAATGGGGAGAAATTACAACATGTTGCCGTACAGAGGGACCTGGGTGTCCTTGTGCATAAATCCCAAAAAGTTAGTTTGCAGGTGCAGCAGGTAATCAGGAAGGCGAATGGAATGTTGACCTTCATTGCAAGAGGGATGGAGTACAAAAGCAGGGAGGTCCTTCTGCAACCGTATAGGGTATTGGTGAGGCCGCACCTGGAGTACTGCGTGCAGTTTTGGTCACCTTACTTCAGGAAGGATATACTAGCTTTGGAGGGGGTACAGAGACGATTCACTCGGCTGATTCCGGAGATGAGGGGGTTACCTTATGATGATAGATTGAGTAGACTGGGTCTTTACTCGTTGGAGTTCAGAAGGATGAGGGGTGATCTTATAGAAACATTTAAAATAATGAAAGGGATAGTCAAGATGGTGTTTCCACTGGTCGGGGAGACAAGAACTAGGGGGCACAGCCTCAAAATACGGGGGGAGCCAATTTAAAACCAAGTTGAGAAGGAATTTCTTCTCCCAGAGGGTTGTGAATCTGTGGAATTCTCTGCCCAAGGAAGCAGTTGAGGCTAGCTCATTGAATGTATTCAAATCACAGATAGATAGATTTTTAACCAATAAGGGAATTAAGGGTTATGGGGAACGGGCGGGTAAGTGGAGCTGAGTCCACGGCCAGATCAGCCATGATCTTGTTGAATGGCGGAGCAGGCTCGAGGGGCTAGATGGCCTACTCCTGTTCCTAATTCTTATGTTCTTATGTTCTTATATCGCCACTGAACCCATATGTGCACCCATGAGGGCCGAAACGCGTTCTTCCCCCTCGTTGATGGCCTGGAGGTCAGGTTCCCCTCCTCCGGTCTGCATATGTTCATGCCAGCTTGGCCTGCAAGAAGAAACAGAACGTCTGAGTTAGTCTGCTTCTATCCGTCCGTCCGAAGTGCCTTCATCGTTGAGTAGATGTTACTGTATGGGAGTCTTCACATGTCAGTGTCACTCAGAATAGCTGCGCGCACTAAATGTGGCAATGCTGGAATTTGGGGGCCAGCACCTAACAGTTAAGATAAGGCTACCATCTTCCACATGCATCTGGAGACTGAGGAGCTTACACAACGAGGGGTGGGTCTCAACATTGGAGCAGGAAGTTTAACTGCGCATGCAGGCCCAGGGAGTGGCTGAGCTATAAATGCGAACTTTGCAACTGTGCTCACCCACGAAGAGCATGGGGTCCTACACATACTGATTGAGGAGAGACTGCACATACTATACATTGTGTTCAGAGCATGGCATGCTAAGGTTCATGTAAAAGAAACTCACCCTGATGTATCACGTCAGGTCATTGAACTTTTTCCTGCAGGGAGTGGCTATCTTCGGCACCGTGTTCCTTGCAGAAATGCTTTGTGCAACCTCCCTGCATAATTTGTGGAACGTCTGCGGCTGTGGCCTCCTGCCAGTCTCTCACCGCACCAATTCACGTCGCCTCTCCAGTGTCCAGGAGTGCATCCATGGTGGCGTTGGAGATCCAGTGAGCACACTGACGAGCTGTCGCATCTGCCATCTTTCCCCTTTCAGTAAGAGTGCGTAGGCAGTGTCGATAAGCATGCGGCAGTGCCACATCCTCTCATCACCTCAATTGAATCCAGATGGTGCCAGTATGTCCGTTGCACAGCTACCGCTCGGATTGTACCGCCCACTTACCGCCGTTTAGTGCCTCAAGAGTGGCATGTAACACCTGATTTACCACTCCAATCCCCTCTTCAGATGGTAAAACTGAATGGTTGTCAGTGATAATTATCACCAGCCAGTAAAATCCCCAACCAGGCGATGTCACTACCTCTAAATGCGTGATACCGATTTCCACCCCTTACTCTTTACATACTAATTTTGAATGATGTTATATTCTCAGCCTGAATAGCTCCTGTTGATAAAGTATTTCATGCTCTAATGACCCTCTGTGTGAAAAACTTTTTTCTAGCTTCCCCTTTTTTGTTTTAGTGATAAATCGTTTGGATGTGTCCCCTGGATTCACCAACCAGTAGAAACAATCATTCGCTATTAACCCTTTCAAAACTTTTCAGCATTTTAAAACCCTCTCTTAACCTTTTGCAGAATGGTTTCATCCCAGATTAATTTATAGCAGGCAAGAACAATTAGTTTACACTACTGGCTACTTTTCAGAGTTCGACACCAATAAGTATAGTTCCCACAGTGCATGGCAGTCTTTACTGAATCTGATCAACCAGTTATCAACATTACACCTATCAATCTGTCCCTTGAGCTGCTAAGCTACATTCCAGTTACCAGTTCCTCAGTTCCCTGCGTGCTCACGATCGTCCCAGTGGTCTACTGACATGTTATGATGCGGGTCTTCTGATGATGGCAGCTGTGTTCCCACTCGTCTTTACTGAGTCTCTGCCTTAGTTTCCCTGTGTACTCACGATCGACCCGGTGGTCTGACGGGTTTGTGGAGCACAACTTCTGATGACTGAGCACGTCACCTTTCTCTGACAACTGTGGGCTGCTGTTCCGTCATCTGTGAGAATTGTCCCTGCCTTTTCTCAGGTGTTGTTTCCATGGTGACCAAATCCTTAGTGAATCCTTCCTTTGATCCATCGATGATCTATCTTTTTTGTGAGCACGCATTTAGCACTTCAGAAACTGGCCTATTGTCTAGTCTAGTGCTATCATGGACCTCACTGTATTCAGTATCAGTGCTTACATTTCTACAGAGGTTTAGTCAGTATCGGTGTTTACATGTCTACAAAAGGTTTCTCAACGGTCAGTATCATTCCTATTGTGTTGGGGTTTCTCTACAGATGAACATTAAGCATTTTAAACAGGAGTCTCCAAGTCTTCTTACATCTTACAGGAAGTCAGTATTTACAGTTTTCGTGTTTTACGCATTTTATATAGAATGTTTAAAAAGGTTAATCGCAGAGTTCGATTTCCTGGTTCTTACATCGGGTTTTCAAGCCCGACACTTCTCTGTTCCACTGAGAAAAGTATTTCTTTATGATACTGTTTCTTGTAGTTGAAGATAAAGGGGCCTAAATTGTCCCTTTGCAAAGGGCCAGTTAGCTCTGTCGGCCGGTGCCACTGGAGTGTTAATGAGTCCGCACGCAGGCGGGGTGGCCACATCGACCCGTGCAGAATTGCAGCTGGTGCAATGCGCACCGACCCCTTATCGCCTGGTGCTGCTCCCGTTGTGCCCCGAGGGGGAAATTGTCCCACGGGACGCGAGATCAATGGGGGGTGATGCCACCGACAGCTCGAGAAGCTGTGGTAGCTGTGGCGGCATGGCTGTCCTTAAAGAGGAGGTGATAGCATGGCGACCCCCATCTTTTTTCTGTCGGTCGACTTTCAATGGCGGCCGCAGGTGTGACCGGGCTGCGAACATGCAGCCTAATATCCTCTCTCGGGTGCCAGGCCGTTGGCCCGGCCTTCCCGGTGGCCAGTGGGCACGACTAAAGAGGCTGCAGAGTTTTCAGCGGCCCTCCCCTTTAAAAGAAGGGGAGGGTCTGTTCTGTTCATACTCTATTTGTTTGTTTCAGCTCACGGGATGGTCATTAGGACCCTGCAGGAGCTATTCAGAGTTGTTGTATTCATTCTGGTTCATGCCAGTTGGGGTCCATTTTGAGTTGTTGTATAAAGCACATGGTAAAAGTAACTTTACTCCTGGCTCAGTTTGTCAGTTGTTTACACATATACAACATAATTTATGACAAGGATGATTCAAATTAACCTCCCTACCACTCCTCCCTGCCCCCCTGCCTTTCCTCTCCACACCCGGGGACCCTCCAATTCCGTGGCCGAGATGGATAAAAGTTTTTCTACAAACATCACGGTGAGTGGGTTAGAAGGTGACAATATAACACCAGCTCGTCACTGTGTAATATTTATCCACTGCCTCGGCACCGAAGGCGAATGCATCTTTGGCCAAATCGAAGACACGGAGTCCTACGACAAAACGGTAAGCGTCCGATAGAACTATTTGGGGCCAAAGAAAAGTATTGTAATGGAGAGATACCAATTTCATAAAAGGGGTCAAGGGAATGATGAACCAATCAAACAGTGCATCATTTCATTAATTGAACTGGCCGCTACGTCTAACTTCGGAACACTTAGAGAGGAAATGATCAGGGATCATATTATTGAGAAAACCATGATCCCTTGCATTCGGGACGTTTGCTAATGGAGGAGGACAAATTGTCATTGGACAAAGAAAGTAATTTGCCCATCCAAATCGAATCAGCGCTTTCTGATTCAAAAGCAATCAGATCCCCTGCTCCCCCTGTGCAGCAGACTGCAGCTACAGCCCATGTGCAAGGCATTAGTCCAAAGTGGAAATCATAGCAGAGACCCAGGGCTAGTAATAAGCCACCCACTACGGATCACGGGCTTAATTTCCACTGCTTTAACTGTGGGGAGAAATTACACTCAGCAAAGAGTCTTAACTGCCCTGCACGTGGGAAGAAATGCTCTGCATGTGATAAAATGAACCATTTTGCTAGTGTCTGCAGCTCATCACAGCATATTCGACATGTGGACAACCCCGATAGTGATAAACGCTGTATGCACTAAGTCCGTGCAGCAGAGCTGGTCTCCAGTCGTCTTGGGTAATCCTTGCTGTTGTGTATCTGTAAAGCATGCACTCCCATGTTCCGACACCAGGGTGCGCATCCCCTGAAGTCCCAAGGGATGTTGGGATCCCTTGGGAGCACTGTATATAAGCCGGCCTCTAAGGCCTGTTACTCAGTCTGGAGTGTCTTAATAAAGAATGAGGTCACTGTTACTTTAACCTCCCTGTGTGCAGTCTCATCTGTGTTAGGAACACAATAACTGGCGACGAGTATACGAATCCAACGCAAGGATGCAGCAAACTGTGGGCATCCTGGAGAAGTTCTCGGAGGGTGAGGACTGGGAAGCCTATGTCGAACGGTTAGACCAGTACTTTGTAGCCAACGAGCTGGATGGAGAAGGAAGCGCTGCAAAAAGGAGAGCAGTCCTCCTCACGGTCTGCGGGGCACCAACCTACAGCCTCATGAAGAATCTGCTGGCTACAGTGAAACCCACAGATAAGTCGTATGAGGAGCTGTGTACACTGGTTCGGGAGCACCTTAACCCGAGGGAGAGCATGCTGATGGCGAGGTATTGGTTCTACACGTGCCAGCGTTCTGAAGGTCAGGAAGTGGCGACCTACGTCGCCGAGCTAAGGCGACTTGCAGGACAATGTGAGTTTGATGGCTACAAGGAGCAAATGCCCAGAGACTTTTTTGTACTGGGCATTGGCCACGCGACCATCCTACAAAAACTTTTGACTGTAGAGACACCGACCCTCAGTAGGGCCATTGCGATAGCACAGGCGTTTATGTCCACCAGTGATAACACCAAACAAATCTCTCAGCACACAAGTGCCAGCAATGTTCACAAATTAACTGGAACTGTGTTTGCGAGCAGAAATGTACAGGGCAGAACCCACGAGTCTGCAACTGCCAGCAGGCCTCAGGTGACCCAGATGACTCAGAGTCCGCAACAAAGGATGAATGCAAGGGAATTCACACCTTGTTGGGGTTGTGGAGGCTTCCATTCAGCCTATTCATGTCGCTCCAAAGGGTATGTTTGCAAGAGCTGTGGAACAATGGGGCACCTCCAACGAGCTTGCAGACGATCTGCAAGCTCTGCAAAACCTGCTAACCACCAGGAAACATAGAAAACATAGAAAATAGGTGCAGGAGTAGGCCATTCGGCCCTTCGAGCCTGCACCACCATTCAATGAGTTCATGGCTGAACAGGAAGATCGGTCCATGGTGGATCAAAGCAATTTCGAGCCTCAGAGAGAGGAGGCAGATGCTGAAGTACACGGGGTGCACACATTTTCGAAATGTCCACCTATAATGCTAAATGTAAAATTGAATGGCTTACCCGTAGCCATGGAACTGGGCACTGGCGCTAGCCAATCCATCATGAGTAAAAAGATGTTGTGAGAGACTGTGGTGCAAAAAGGCACTCAGACCAGCCCTGAGCCCCATCCACACGAAACTGAGAATGTACACCAAAGAGCTTATCACTGTCCTGGGCAGTGCCATGGTCAAGGTCACCTACGAGTGCACGGTGCATGAACTGCTACTCTGAATTGTCCCGGGCGATGGCCCCACACTGTTTGGAAGGAGCGGGCTGGGCAAAATCCGCTGGAATTGGGATATCACATGTCGATGAGGCCTCATATACCCAGGTTCTTAACAAATTTCCTTCCATTTTTGAGCCAGGCACTGGAAACTTTTGTTGGGCGAAGGTGCGGATCCACTTGGTCCCAGAGGCACGACCCATTCACCTCAAGGCGCGAGCGGTACCTCACATGATGAGGGAGAGAGTGGAAATCGAGCTGGACAGGCTGCAATGTGACCAATACCCGCTACCTAAGACAGACGACCTATTTGCAATGCTGGCAGGAGGTACGACGTTCGCCAAGCTCGACCTGACTTCGGCCTACATGACGCAGAAGCTGAAGGAATCTTCGAAGGGCCTCACCTGCATCAACACGCACAAGGGACTGTTCATCTACAACAGATGCCCGTTTGGAATTTGGTCGACTGCAGCGATCTTCCCGAGAAACATGGAGAGCCTACTCAAGTCGGTACCACGCACGGTGGTTTTTCAGGACGACATATTGGTCACAGGTCGGGACACCGTCGAGCACCTACAAAACCTGGAGGAGGTCCTCCAGCGACTGGATCGCGTAGGGCTGCGGCAGAAGAGGTCGAAATGCAGCTTCATGGCAACAGAAGTGGAGTTTTTGGGGAGAAAGATTGCGGCGGACGGCATTCGGCCCACAGACGCCAAGACAGAGGCTATCAGGAACGCGCCCAGGCCACAGAATGTCACGAAGCTGCGGTCGTTCCTGGGACTCCTCAACTATTTTGGTAACTTCCTACCGGGGTTACGCACTCTCTTAGAGCCCCTACATGTTTTATTGCGTAAAGGTGAGAAAAGAAAACAAGTAATTGCTTTTGAGAAAGCCAGAAACATTTTATGCTCCAATCTGCTTGTATTGTATTAGACTTGTGCTAGCATGTGATGCGTCGTCGTACGGTGTCGGTTGTGTATTACAACAAGCTCACGTTGCGGGGAAGTTGCAATCTGTTGCCTATGCTTCCAGGAGCTTGTCTAAGGCCGAGAGGACCTACAGCATGATTGAGAAAGAGGCATTAGCGTGTGTGTTCGGGGTAAAGAAAATGCATCAGTACTTGTTTGGCCTCAAATTTGAGCAGGACACCGATCACAAGCCCCTCATATCCCTGTTCACTTAAAACAAGAGGATAAATACTAATGCCTCAGTCCGCATACAAAGGTGGGAACTCGCGCTATCAACGTATAACTGTACCATCCGCCACAGGCCAGGCACCGAGAACTGTGCGGATGCTCTCAGTCGGCTACCATTGCCCACCACGGGGGTGGAAATGGCGCAGCCTGCAAACTTGTTGATGGTGGCGCAGCCCGCAGACTTGTTGATGGTCATGGAAGTGTTTGAAAATGATAAATCACCTGTCATGGCTCGTCAGATTAGGATTTGGACCAGCCAAGATCCTCTGCTGTCCCTAGTAAAAAACTGTGTACTACATGGGAGCTGGGCCAGCATCCCCGTTGAAATGCAAGAGCTAATCAAGCCGTTCCAGCGGCGAAAGGACGAGCTGTCCATTCAGGCAGACTGCCTGTTGTGGGGTAACTGTGTAGTGCTACCCAAAAAGGGCAGGGAGACGTTCATCTCGGATCTCCACAGCACACACCCGGGTATAGTAATGATGAAAGTGATAGCGAGATCCCACGTGTGGTGGCCCGATATCGACTCTGACTTAGAGTCCTGTGTACAGCAATGCAGTGGGTGTGCTCAGTTGAGCAACGCGCCCAGAGAGGCACCACTAAGTTTGTGGTCCTGGCCCTCCAGAACATGGTCGAGGATCCATGTCGACTATGCGGGCCGTTTCTCGGTAAAATGTTCCTGGTGGTGGTGGATACTTTTTCAAAATGGATTGAATGTGAAATAATGTTGGGAAGCACTGCCACCACCACCATTGAAAGCCTGAGGGCCATGTTTGCCACCCACAGCCTGCCTGATATACTGGTCAGTGACAACGGGCCATGTTTCACCAGTGCCGAATTTAAAGAATTCATGACCCGCAATGGGATTAAACATGTCACCTCGGCCCCGTTTAAACCAGCCTCCAATGGGCAGGCAGAGCGGGCAGTACAAACAATCAAACAGAGCCTCTAATGAGTCACAGATGGCTCACTCCAAACCCGCCTGTCCCGAGTACTGCTCTGCTACCGCACGAGACCCCACTCGCTCACAGGGGTGCCCCCGGCTGAGCTATTCATGAAAAGGACACTTAAAACCAGACTCTCGCTGGTTCACCCCAACCTGCATGATCAGGTAGAGAGCAGGCGGCAGCAACAAAATGTAAACGATGGTCGCGCCACTGTGTCACGGGAAATTGATCTGAATGACCCTGTGTATGTGCTAATCTATGGACATGGTCCCAAGTGGATTGCGGGCATGGTGATAGCTAAAGAAGGGAGTAGGGTGTTTTTCGTCAAACTCGACAACTCTTTTAATAGGAGACAAAATTAACCAATTAAGTCAAATGCCCCCCAATCTGGGGGACACTCCAAACATCAAACTAGACAATGGACAAATTTACAGAAAGCACCTGGACCAAACCAGGCTGCAGTTCACAGACTGCCTGAACAACCCACAGCAGACACCATCTTTTTCAAGCCCACAACACACACCCAAATGATCAGCGACACCACCCCGGACCAGGAAATTAAACCAATCATGCACAACAGCCCAGCAAGGCCAGGCTCACCCAACAGCCCTGCAGGGCCAACAACACGCCAGCCCAGCGAGGGCACAGCCAACACACCAGAACAGACATTTGTACCGAGGCGGTCCACCAGGGAAAAAAAGGCTCCCGACCACTTCACCTTCTGAATAGTTTTCACTTTGACTTTGTGGGGGAGTGATGTGTATCTGTAAAGCATGAACTCCCATGTTCCGCCACCAGGGAGTGCATCCCCTGAAGTCTCAAGGGATTCCAGCATCCCTTGTGAGCACTGTATATAAGCCTGCCCCTAAAGCCTGTTCCTCACTCTGGAGTGTCTTAATAAAGACTGAAGTCACTGTTACTTTAACCTCCTTGTGTGCAGTCTCCTCTGTGTTAGGAACACAATACTTGCCACTGAACCAAGACCTAGCTCACTCAAGCCTATGTGGTGGCTTGTGTGCAATGGCCGCCACACGTTAAAAAATCCAAGCACAGGCATCTTGAACCCTTCAGGATGTAGTTTGGGTTCTGGAATATTAGGTCCTACATTGAAACACCTGTGAACTCATCCCTTTTTTGCGTGGAAGCAAGTCATCCTTGTTTCGAAGGACTGCCTATGATGATGATGATGGTTTACACCGTTAGTGACATTTTGCACATCGGTTCGGGCAAAATCAAGGACTGTGAGGTAAACATTGATGCACGCCCTGCTGCTTCCTCATTGACCTTGGAGCCAAAGTCTCCATTTTGAGCGAGGCTGTGTACAAAACCCACTTCACACACTGTCAACTGCAGCCCGCAACTTCCACTCTACATGCGTATTCCGACTCCAAATTTGAGGTACTTGGGCTCATATCTGTACCGATATACTACAAGGACATAACATTGGAGAACTTTTCCTTTTATCTCATGGGTGTTGACCTTTTTGACAAGCTTGGGTTCAAAGTTTACCGGCACACCTGTGTACATGGTGGACTTTGATAAGCAGTATCCCTCAACCTTCACAGGTTTGGAGTGACAACAACATTCTGCCATCATCCCCACGTTGACCCTTCCATCAAACCGGTTACACGCGACTTTGGCGTCTCCCATTCGTGGTTTGCGAACAAGTATCTGCAGAATTAACGCAACTCGAATCTCAGGGAATTATTGAGAGCATCGAGTCCTCACCCTGGATCTTGAATTTAGTCATTGCTTGTTGAAAAAATGGGGTGATCTGCTTATGCATCGACCTGAAAGAGGTCAACAAGGCCATCATCCCCGACAAGTACCCTCTTCCTACCATCGACGAACTGTCTTCAGAATTCCACGGCTCAATAGTTTTTGCAAAACACGACATGCACCGCAGTTACCTGCAAATTCCCCTGGCGGGGGACAGCAAACCGCTCACGCCATTCACGATGCATGAGGGTCTGTATCAGTATCAACGCATGCCATACGGACTATCTTCTGCATCAAGTGCATTTCAGAAGATTGTCACTACTACGCTAGCAGGCAGAGAGGAAGCCCTCAATCTGCTTGATGACATCATCGTCCATGGATGGACAATGGAAGAATGTGACCAGCGACTTCATACAGTTATGACAAGACTTGCTACACATAACACTACATTTAATGGCAATAAGTGTACATTCGCTGCTGGGCCAATAAACTTTCTGGGCTACAGAGTCACAGCACAAGGTGTGAAGCCGACACTTGACAACATTGACTCTATCCAGCGAATGCAGGAAGCTACCTGTTGTGTATGAATGCCTGTTTACTGTGTGACGTCTGTAACACTGTTATGCCACTTTGAATGTAACCTTATACTACACACACCTTACCAGTACACCAGAGGGTGCTGCTGCTGGAGACCTAGGGGTTGCCTGCACACGGCAGGTAACCCAGTATAAAAGGGAATTCACAGCTTGTTGTCGTCACTCAGGAGCTGCAAATAAAGGACTATAGGTCTTCACAGTTTAAGTATCATACCCTGCCTTGTGGAGTCATTACTAAAGGTGCCTACATACTCTACAACTGGCGACGGGAATACGAGGTCACGAACTACTCGCTCAACATGTCTAACCTCAGCAACTTCCAGCAATTTACAGAGGACGAAGATAGGGATGCTTTTGTGGAAAGATTGGAACATTTCTTTGTAGCCAACGGCCTGGACGGGGACACACTGGCTACACTACCGAACAAACGCAGGGCCATCCTGCTTAGCAGTTGTGGGCCCACCATCTACGGTCTCATCAGGGACTTACTAGCCCCGGAGAAGACAACCACCAAGAGCTATGAGCAACTTGTAACAATCATACAGGAACAACTAAAACTGAAAGAAAGCATCCTCACAACCAGGCTCTACACTTACCGGCGACCTGAGGGCCAAGAAATTGCCAAGTATGCTGCACACTTAAGAAGACTAGCTGCACTGTGTGATTTTGGCGACCACCTTAATGAAGCACAAAGGGACATATTTGTCATCGGAATCAGCCACGAAGGCCTCCTATGCAAATTGCTCTCATCTGACATCACGGTCACCCTGCAGAAAGCAATCCAAGTGAGCCAGGCCTACATGGTTTCGGCCGGCGACTCCAGGCAAATACTGACTCAGGACTCTAAACCGGCGAGCGCAGTGCACCGCATGGATACTTCTAAAGGCAGAAATGCTGCCCGAGTCCCACAACCCTGAGTCTGCCACATGGGGCAAACCGGATGGCCCCGTGCTGGTGCTGTGGAGGAAACCACAGGGCCCACCAGTGCCACTACAAAGACTATGCATGCAAAGGCTGCAAAGAAAAAGGGCACCTTCAGAGAATGTGCAGAAAACGTTTTACTCACCGCATCTCTGATGAGTTGGCTGATCAACCGGGCTCTGACACAGATGAAGAGGAAGTTGCTCAAACCCTGGAAGTAGAGTATGGAATCTTTACTTGCTCACCGTGGACGATGGAAGTGGACATCGACAGGGTCACAGTTTCATGGAAAGCGACACAGGGGCGAGTGAGTCTGTGATGAGCCAAATGACCTTTGAAAAAATTTGGATGAATCCTGCCACTCGACCAAAACTGTCTCCTGTCCAGGCAAAGCTGCTCACCTACATCAAAGGTAAAATCCAAATCGTTGGCAGCGTAGACATCAAGGTCTCCCAGGGCGGCGTGTTGAACAAACTCCCCCTGTGGATTGTAGCCAGCGACAGTCCCACACTGCTGGGCAGGAATTGGATGAACCGAGTCCACATCAGGTGAAGTGGCCCTGTGGAAGAAAAGACCACCACAGCCCTTCTGCAGGAAAGCCAGGAAATGGCTGCAGCACCAGGAGCACTTGTAATCAAAATGGCTATCGCCATGCCACCAGTGAGCATGGAGGAGCATCACATGACACCGAGCGGCCAATCGGATTTTAAGGCTCCCTTAAAGGAGACTGGTAACCAAAGAAATTTAAAGGGGAATTTTCAACTATTTGAGTACACGGACTTTAAAGCTAAAGATGCGATTAAAGGGTGCAAGTATGAAAATGTATGCAATGTAACCATGAATTGTGATGCTGGTTTAACTAATGTGACTAATGATATGAATGCAGGTGTCAGTAAGGTTACGAACAAGTTTATTATGCTTAATAGTAATGATAGAGATTGTGAAATGCCTAATGTAACCATGTCTGTTGAAACCAGGACACCCAAAAGTGATGCAAATGCTAGAATGTATAATGCAGGCTCGACTATGTGTGATCAGAGCCAAGGTGTCATGTATACCGGTAGGACACTGCCAAAGGACATTGAGTCCTACAGGGACCATGCTGATGCCAATGGAATCCCCCTGTGGGAGACCCCCAGGTCCAGCAGGCTACCTGACCATGTAACCTGGACCTTTGGAACGAATGTGATGCAACTTGCAGGACACACACACAACCAGTGGGAGCACACTCACTACAGGGACAGTGGTCAATGGGCAGCCCAGCCACCACCAATGGCAACCTGCACCAGACCAGCCCTCCAGCCCCTGGCCACCAGGGCCAACACCAGGAGCATGAGGCCAATACCTTCCAGCTTCCCTGGCAAACTCTGGGATGACCTGACCCTTATCCCAAATGGTGGACAAGGAGCCTACCCAGTCTTGTGACCCTGCCCACCACCCCACAACTACCCACATCACAGTGTATACACACCACCCACTGCTGCCATGGCTACCTCCCCGAGGAATTCCACAACAGTGACACCCACTTGGTTTGTGTGAGGGAGAGGAAACTTACGAGGCCAGCCTCAAGCACAGGGGTCACACCTGGCAACCACATAACCCTCACCACAACCTCCCATCGCCCATCACTTATCACCTCCCCTGGTCATGATAATAAGGATATGAAAAATGCTCAGGGGGGAGTATTGTTGTGTATGCATGCCTGTTTGGGGTACTGAAGTTGCATGTTCAGCCATGAATTCATTGAATGGCAGTGCAGGCTCAAAGGGCCGAATGGCCTACTCCTGCACCTATTTTCTATGTTTCTATGTTTTACTGTGTGATGTCTGTAACATTGTTATGCCACATTGAATGTACCCTTATACCGCACACACCTTACCGGTAAACCAGAGGGTGTTGCTGCTGGAGACCTCGGGGTTGCCTGCACACGGCAGGTAACCCAGTATAAAAGGGAACTCACAGCTGCAAATAATGGACTACAGGTCTTCACAGTTTAAGTATCATACCCTGTCTCGTGGAGTCATTACTAAAGGTGCCTATATACTCTACACTAACAATGTCAAAGAACTTTCATCATTCCTCGGCACTTGCAACTTCTATCTGAAGTTTGTCCCACACATTGCCGAACCACTTCGCAAGTTGCTGCGCAAGGACGTCCCTTGGGAATGGACAGGTTCCCAGGCTCAGGCATTCACCACGTTTAAAGAAAAAATCACATCCCCTCCTATCCTCACACACTTTGATCCGAATGCCACAACATACGTCACCACGGATGCATCAGGCATCGCCATGGATGCTATGCTCTCACAATGGATTGACAGCCTAGAACGCCCAGTCGCCTTCACCTCTCAAATGCTCTCGTCTGCAGAATGTAAATACTCTACAGGGGAATGCAAAGCACTCGCTTGCATCTATGCATGTGAACGCTGGCACATCTACCTCTATGACAGGAAATTTACCCTCTGTACGGATCACCAAGCGCTAACTACACTACTCGCTACAACTGAATCTGGGCACAGACCACTACAAATCAGCCAATGGTCAGATCATCTTCATCAGTATAACTTTGATACGCAGTATATCACTGGCAGTCGTGACCACGTAGCTGACATGCTCAGCCACTCGACACCTGCTTTGGAGTCTGGTGCTGACTTGTTCATGACACAGGTGACGACACATATGTCACATTGATCATCACTCAGTCCATCAGAAACCTTGTCTCCTGCGACGAACTCAAAACCGAATCACAGAATGATGCTATGCTCCAGCATATGTGGCACTTCCTCCAGACTGAGTGGCCTAAGCAAATTCTAGAAGAGCTGAAAACCTTCCACAGACTTTGCGATTAATTTTCCATTTGGAACGATGGCTGCCTAGCTCGTGGTGATAGAGCAGTAATTTCCAAGTCACTTCAGCAGCGCGTTCTCTCATTGGCAGGTGGTGGACACCCTGGCATTGTCTGCACGAAGCAGAGATGTTGCGATTCAGTATGGTGGCCTGGGATTGACACTCGCATCGAGGAGTTTGTCTCACACTGCGAAGCATGCAGTCTGAGCGAAAAGGCCACAAACATCCGACCAGCACTAATGAAGCCCATTCTATGGCCACAGAGACCATAGCAACAACTTCAGTTGGATATCTTCGGTCCAGTTGAAGCAGCTCCACAACACCAACGTTTCCTTGTTGTAGTTGTAAGAATAAAAGTGTTCAGTAATAAAATTGACTCTGTGTACGTATAAATGTTGAAAGTGTCGACTATACGAAAAGACAGTTTTGAAAGATTCAAAATGGAAGCTCACAGAACTCCAGCATGTTGTTTGTGTATTGTGTTAATTGGAAAGCCATTAAACCTAATCAAGGGATGGCTGGGCCAGTCCAGCAGACACATGAGTGAGGAGAGCCAATAACGAACTGCCCTGGAACCAAGGTCCAATCCTGAGGCTTTCGGAGGAACAATGGACTTAAGGGATATAAAAAAGCTTAAGCCAATTTGCTCTCTCTCCTTCTCTCCTGAGCACACGGCAGGCCAGCCGAAACAGCAAGCCATGTGTTCAGCCAGCCAGCCAGAAAAAAGTGATGTATACCTTTTTATAAATCATTATTGTAACATTGTATCTGTTGTAACTAAGTAAGATCCGTAGAATAGCCGACGATTACTGATAAATGTGCATGTGTGTGTTTTTAATAAACTGTTCCGAATTGTTTTAAAAGAATTGTCTCGCTGTCAATTTAATGCCAGAGATTTAGAAATCTTACATAGTACATGACCTGCATTCCAAATGGCCAGAAATCGCTTCAACAAGTTCAGTGACCTCTTCAAAGATCGTCACTATTCTGCAGCATATGTTCACAAAGTGGGGCCTCCCATAGGTCATAATCACTGACAATGGACCAGTTTGTGTCCGACCAGTTCGCGGATTTCCTCATTCATCATGCTATCGAGCATCGCCTTACTGCTCGGTACAATCCTCAAAGCAACGGAGGTGTTGAGCATTTTAACCGCTTCATCAAAGAGGGTTTGAAAGCCAACCTCGCAGCAGGCCAAACATTCGACAAAGTGGTTCAGACCATTCTCCGCACATACCGTTTGACGAAGCACTCGCTAATGGGGAAGATACCTGCTGAGCTCATGATTGGGCGGAATCTTCGCTGGCTACTGAACATTCTCAAACCTCCAGCCAAACCTAGTGTAAAGAGACCAGCAGGATGGAACAAAGGCACCGTTCTATTTCCCAACCGATAACCTCGATCAAACACCGCAAGCTCCACATCAGTCTCAACGTATCAGAACATAACCTGGCTATCTCAATGACTTTGTCTGTTCGAAGACTGTGGTTTTAAAAAGGGGGGAAATATTTGTTTGTTACAACTCACAGGATGGGCATTAGGACCCTGCGGGAGCTATTCATAGTTGCTGTACTCATTCTGGTTCATGCCAGTTGTGGACACCATTTTTGGGTTGTTGTATAAAGCACACAGTTTAAGTCACTTTACTCCTGGCTCAGTTTGTCAGTTGTTTGCACGTACACACAGGGGCGTTGTGAGGCATCAGCGTAACATGGCACATTCACAATGCACTGACGTCATCAGAGCGGCGCTGATGTGCTGAGCGCGGCACTGAGCATCGTGCCCCACGAGCGCCGCCTGAACGCCAGGGGATCGCCGGGGAAATGCTTCTTCACAGCAGGCAACATTTGTTTTCATCAAATTGCCGACGCAAAAAAATCAGTTTTAACAAAATGTCCGCCCCAAACCCAGAGCAGAGCAATTTCGGCCCCAGAAGCTATGCAAAGCAAATAACATGCTTGCAAGTAATCATTTTTACTGCAGGCTTCAGTGTAAGTAAAAGGCAGAGTGGTTGCCCATTGCCTACACTTTTACCTGAGATCATCAGAACAGGGCGCATTCGAGACACACTCAATACACAGCAGCATCAGCCAACTTGTCTTGTTTCCAGCTCATTAAGTACTATGGGTAACAGTTTTACAAACCTCATTGCAGGCATGTTCTGAGCTTGCAGAAAATTTGTGCATTCTTTAGAGTGTTAGAACATTAAAAAAATTACTTCCACTTAAACTGCTCTTCATGTACTGAGAATAATTTGATCCCCTGAATTCTCTACTCCCTGTACATGTTTTTAATATTTTATTTACAAAAAGCAATATTAAAAGCACAGCCTAAATAAAATATGTCTACATCATTTTGCAGCTAATTTAAAAAATGGGCAGCTTTCATTGTGTTTTGCTGACAGGCAACTTACACAACGACAGGTGCTGCTCCCTCCTTCTTTCCTCATGGAGGCACAGATTAAAAAATGTAGTCAACATGCATTAACTGAATATAAAAGCAAAATGCTATGGATGCTTGAAATCGGAATTAAAAACAGAAATTGCTTGAAATACTCAGCAGGGCAGCCCCTGACAATATTAGTTTGGAGTTGTGGCTGAAAGATCATTTATATTAGCTTTCTTTGTGACTGAAGAATCATGAGAGTGTACACCTATAGAGGTAAGAATGGTGCAGGGAACTGGGTGGCTGCAGAGGTACTGAGGTATGAGGGTCCATTTTCCTATTGCAAGCTTCAGACTTGGAGCCTCACCTGATAATCGTATCTGCAGAGCAGATCATTTCCCATCCATTAATTTCAATAGTTGGGAAATCATGGGCTGCATGTCTATAATTTCCTGATATGCACTCCCATTTTCTGAGGTTCTGGAAAGGAGTCCTACAGACCTATTTAAAGAGTCAAAACCAGTATTTTTCCCACATCGCAACATTTGAAATGTTACACAAAAGCGATTTACTGTGGATGCTGGTAATCTGAAATAAAAACAGAAAATGCTGGAAATACTCAGCAGGTTAGGCAGACTATTCATCTGTCACTTTAATTCTCTATTTTACTCCCACTCTGATCTCTCCATCCTCAGCCTCTTACACTGTTCCAATGAAGCTCAACGTAAGCTCAAGGAACAGTATCTTATCTTTCGCTTAGGCACTTTATAGTCTTCTGGACTCAACATCGAGTTCAACAATTTCACACCGTAACCCTAGCCCCTATTTTTTTCTTTTTTACTATTTTTACTCTCTTTCCCATGGTAGCTGTTGCTGATTCTTCCATTTCCACTTACACCCTATCTAGACTCATCTTTTGTTTCTTAACTTCTCCCATTACCATCTCCGTTTGCATCTCCATCTTGCACCATCATCTCTTTTGTCTCTTAATCTCTTCTGCCTTCCACCTTATCACAGACCTTGCCTTTTGTTCTTTCCGCCCCCGCCTCTCCTTGCCCCTACACTTGCTTAAAAACCTGTTACATCTCTAACATTTTCCAGTTCTGATGAAGGGTCATCGACCTGAAACGTTAACTCTGTTTCTCGCTACACAGATGCTGCCTGACCTGCTGAGTATTTCCAACATTTTTTGTTTTTATCTCAAATCTTATATCCTGCTAATGTATTTTGCTTTAACTATACAAATTAACTGGGATATATTGCTGAAAAATGTTTCAATTATAGAAAAATGGAACACTTTTAAAATGATAATGGCCCGTAATTTGCTGTTGTTGTGCCTTTGCATCTTCGGCTCAAAATATTTTTGCCGACTAAATTGCAGAAAGTGCGAGCTGATTATCACGCGGCAAAGGAAAGAGGGCACCTAGGACCTGTATGGACAGGGCAAGCAATTGTATGGGCTGAATTTTGCGGGGTGTCAGAACATAAGAACATAAGAAATAGGAGCAGGAGTAGGCCATACGGCTCCTTGAGCCTGCACCGCCGTTTAGTACGATCATGGCTGATCCGATCATGGACTCAGGTCCACTTCCCTGCCCGCTTCCCATAACCCCTTATTCTCTTATCGGTTAAGAAACTGCTTATTTCTGTCTTAAATTTATTCAATGACCCAGCTTACACAGCTCTTTGAGGCAGCGAATTCCAGATTTACAACCCTCTGAGAGAAGAAATTCCTCATCTCAGTTTTAAATGGGTGGCCCCTTATTCCAAGATTATGCCCCTTAGTTCTAATCTCCCCTATCAGTGGAAACATCCTCTCTGCATCCACCTTGTCAAGCCCCCTCATAATCTTAAGCATTTCGATACGATCTCCTCTCATTCTTCTGAATTCCAATGAGTAGACACTCAACCTTCTCAACCTTTCCTTATAAGTCATCCCCCTTATCTCCAGAATCAACCTAGTGAACCTTCTCTGAACTTCCTCCAAAGCAAATATATCCTTTCTTAAATATGGAAACTAAAATTGCATGCAGTATTCCAGGTGTGGCCTCACCAATACCCTGTATAACTGTAGCAAGACTTCCCTGCTTTTATACTTGGACTTCCAGAAGGCATTTGACAAGGTGCCACATAAAAGGTTACTGCACAAGATAAATGTTCAGGGGGTTGGGAGTAATATATTAGCATGGATAGAGGATTGACTAACCAACAGAAAACAGAGAGTCGGGAAAAATGGTTCATTCTCTGGTTGGCAATCAATAACTAGTGGGGTGCCGCAGGTTAGTGCTGGGACCCCAACTATTTACAATCTATATGAACGACTTGGAAGAAGGGACTGAGTGTAATGTAGCCAAGTTTGCTAACGATACAAAGATGGGAGGAAAAGCAATGTGTGAGGAGGACACAAAAATCTGCAAAAGGACATAGACAGGCTAAGTGAGTGGGCAAAAATTTGGCAGATGGAGTATAATGTTGGAAAGTGTGAGGTCATGCACTTTGGCAGAAAAAATCAAAGAGCAAGTTATTATTTAAATGGAGAAAGATTGCAAAGTGCTGCAGTACAGTGGGATCTGCATGAAACACAAAAGGATAGTATGCAAGTACAGCAAGTGATCAGGAAGGCCAATGGAATCTTGACCTTTATTGCAAAGGGGATGGAGTATAAAAGCAGGGATGTCTTGCTACAGCTATACAGGGTATTGGTGAGGCCACACCTGGAATACTGCATGTAGTTTTGGTTTCCATATTTACGAAAGGATATACTTGCCTAGGAGGCAGTTCAGAGAAGATTCACAAGGTAATTCAGAAGAATGAGAGGTGATCTTATCGAAACGTATAAGATTATGAGGGGGCTTGACAAGGTGGATGCAGAGAGGATGTTTCCACTGATGGAGGAGACTAGAACTAGGGGGCATGATCTTAGAATAAGGGGCCATCCATTTAAAACTGTGATGAGGAGAAATTTCTTCTCTCAGAGGGTTGTAAATCTGTGGAATTCGCTGCCTCAGAGAGCTGTGGAAGCTGGGACATTGAATAAATTTAAGATGATAAGAGGTTATGGGGAGCGGGCAGGGAAGTGAAGCTGAGTCCATGATCAGATCAGCCATGATCTTATTGAATGGTGGATCAGGCTTGAGGGACCGTATGGCCCACTTCTGCTCCTATTTCTTATGTTCTTATACTCCATCCCCTTTGCAATAAAGGCCAAGATTCTATTGGCCTTCCTGATCACTTGCTGTACCTGCATACTAACCTTTTGTGTTTCATGCACAAGTACCCCCAGGTCCCGCTGTGCTGCAGCACTATGCAATTTTTCTCCATTTAAATAATAACTTATTCTTCGATTTTTTTCTGCCAAAGTGCATAACCTCACACTTTCCAGCATTATACTCCATCTGCCAAATTTTTGCCCACTCATTTAGCCTGTCTATGTCCTTTTGCAGGTTTTTTGTGTCCTCCTCACGCATTGCTTTTCCTCCCATCTTTGTATCGTCAATGGGAGCGATCGGAATCGGATCAGGTGGGAAAATGTTTTTTCTCCCCAGCGGGCCAAGACTTCGCTGTGAACTCGTTGCCACATGCCTTTATGAAATGTCGGGTCTATCAGTGCTGAGCAGACCTGACACGCAGCGGTAGGGATGGCAATTACAATTATTAGTGGCTTGTTTACAGCCACTTATCAATGGTTGTTTCCTAGCTCTTTGAATTTGACAGGTTGCCCACCAGATTCCCGCTGTGCCTAGACCTCGTCTGTGAAGCTGAGGCAGGAGGTCAGCATCCATTGAATCAGCTGATGAGTTGACAGCTTCAAATATCAAGTCAAAACTCCCAGCTGATTGAGAAATGATCGCTTAGCCACTAACTTCTCTAAACTGCATTTCCACTATAGATTCAGGATGCTGCAAGTCTTTACACAAGTCTCCATCCAGCCTGACCTTATTACTTCTCAACACCAATGACAGATTGCTTCTGTCATCTCTATTCACCTGCCATCTATTCCATCAGATGGGTACCGTTTGGAACTCTCTCACTTTGGTCCTCAGAATCCCACCACGATCAGCCCCAACACCAGCATCACCAGGTACACCTGCATCACCAGCACACCTGCATCACCAGGCACACCAGCATCACCAGGTACACCTGCATCACCAGCACACCTGCATCATCAGGCACACCAACATCACCAGCATTACCAGGCACACCTGCATCACCAGGCACACCAGCATCACCAGGCACACCAACATCACCAGCACACCAGCAGCAACAACACCAACCTTCTCCACAATCGACAGGACATAGGGCATCAGCAGCCGACCACATTGCTGCCAGGAAGGCCAGGGATGGCCTCACCATGGCCAGATTTACTTCAATTGATGCTGTATACCCTGGCTGTCACATGATGCGCTAGGTTGGCAACACCCAAAACCAACATCATAAAGCCCAAGCCATTCCTTTCACATTCACCACTATTGCGGGGGAGACCATTATGTCTCATCATTCACTGAAACTCGCTAAGTCACTTCCAAAGGTGCACACAAATCTGTCCAAGAACAAAAAGTGCTAAAAATAAAGGTTTCAATGTTTGACACCACATTAACAGAAACTTTACATGAACATTGTATAAAACACACAAGTGTCGACACTTTTGTTAGTTAGTATGATTGGACTAGAATGCGGGTGAGTGTGAGCGATGGCGAGTGAGATGGGGATGTGATAATGTAAATAGAGAGGGATGGGTAGAAATCCAAGGTAAGTTGGTGTGAGTAAGGATGTGTAGGAGTAGAGTAGGGAAGGCCAAGTGATGCGGTTGTGATGAGAGGCACAGCAGGATGAGGTTGAGTGTGGCTTTGCAGTAATGTTTTGTGATCTACTGAGATCATTAAAATGTTTGTAGCACTGCACCCAGATCCTCCTGACCACATCCTGCATGTGCCCTCCTCTGCAATGTGCAACCAGGCTGTATTGATCTCCTAGGGAGGTCTCTTCCACCCATGTGAAAGGAAGAGGATCTCCCTGTGTGCTGTGACTTCCTCCATAAGAATATGGAGGGAGAGCCTGGGTGCAGCCGTGCATCTCTGTGCAGTCATTGTCATTGTGTGCAGCACCTCAATGTTGTAGAACACTGACAGCACAACTGTCAAAAGAATGTTGGCCATGGTCCTTTTAAGGAAACCGGCTGATGACATGTCATCAAATGACGTCACCAGATTCGCTTCCCTAATTGGCCAGGAAACTCACTGGGTGGGCTTTACAATCCCAATCAGGAGAAATTCATTTTGGAGGTTGGGTGAAGCCAGCAGCGGGGTTGGAACCCATAACCTGGCGAGGTTTGTAAAAATCAGCCCTGCATCTGCATAACCAATCAGATTGAAAGACTGAGAAGGAAGTGTAAATTAGAACAAATGAATTCAATGTCAAATCAGATACATAAAGAGAAATAATGAGAGGGAAAAGAAGATTTGATTGAGAGAGAAAAACAGACAGAAAGGAAAGCAAAAAAACAAAATTAATTGTCAATTTGACATTTTTTAAATCTCCAACAACAATTAAAACCTGAAGGAATGGGACTTCACATTTCTGGTAGCTAATTTTCAGTGCCAGAGTGATTGACTGATATAATTAACAATTATCACGCCGTTAAAAGGGTACTTCGACTGGAATGGACATGACGAGTGTTGAGTTTAGTTTGTATCTACTGTGTAAATACAGCAACATCACGCCATTCAATGCATTTCAATGTTGAGGCAGACAACAAAATGCGGTTTTCGTGAAGCTAACAGCGGAGCACACAACTCGAACGGCAACTTTTGAGTTTAACTGGGCATCTGTCCCTTGCCTGAAGTTGCTATACTGCTTGTGCATAAATAACGATGAGCACCATTAGCCGCATCGTTATTTGGACAAGAAAATCTGAGCCAACGTTAAATATACTGGGTAAGTATGCGCCATGAAAAATAAATGTAAACTAAAATGCAGTTCCAAGATGGATAATTAAGGCAACTAAAATGAGAAAAGAGAGGAAAAACAAATGATTTTTCTGCCTGGAGTGTGATTTCATAAAATTGCTATAAAAATATTACAAAGGAATAGGAGAGAATTCTGAGAGCCTTGCAGGAATGTGCAAAAATAGGTTAATTGCATATCTGGACATTTTGATTCCCTTAGTCTATTAACTGTGAGAACCAATTTCTTTGTTTACTTATTGCATTGGCAGGACTGCATAACATTACCGAGTCTGCTTTCTGTGAGGTGGAACATGCTACAAATAACAGACAACTGAGCAACTCATTCAAATGTACCTGCAACAATGCAGCTGAGCCACTTCTTAAGCTGCTAATCGTGCACATGAACATGCACAATTCTCCTGGACACCTTGCACTGATTAGCTCAGGTAAAAATGTGGGAAACCTAACATTCCCAGAAGGCCCTGTTTTATAATCAAGCCTTTCACTAATGATGGGCCGAAATTTTAAATTCTCCACATGTACAAAGAGGTGACTGACAAAGAGGAGTCATTAACCAGCAAAGATTACCAACGTTAATTTGGGGATTACTTACCATTCTTTGTGTCAACTACATCTACCACGGTCACAGCATTCTGAGCTGCTTTTGGGACAAATAATCCAAAGCTGGTTATTTGTTTAAAGCTGCTGGAATGACACACAATGGCTGCAATCCTTTGGAGAAAAAAGAGCTTAATTTATGAAGAATCCCTGCTGACATTCTTGGAAACCTTAGATCACTGAAGTTCACTGACCTGAATGTAAGGAACTGACACAAAGTCTAATCTTTTATGCTGTGATACTGCTATAGGCTAAAGGTCAATCGAGGCACCATTTAACTATGGTAATTTTTCAGATGTGACTTGCCTTTAGCAGAGCTGCTGTAGTCTCTGTATAAACTGTGACTGATATTGATTTGTAGGATCTCACACTGAAAGAATTTGACTTCAAACTTTGAAATTTGATCCCTCTCATTGGTTTTCAGGTGAAAAGACAGCATTCCTTTAGTGTAAATAATCACACTGGCAGTGCCTCTGTGGGACATGAACTTCCTCGAATCCACCCTGCCTCATTTTAGGCTAGTTTATCTTAAAAAACTTTGGACTGGATTTTTGGTTGTCCAACATCTCAGTTAGTAGCCAGAGGGGGCGTTAATGGGAGCGTAAGAGGTTACCGACCGGGAGCACAGCATTTAGCACCCCGACCGAAAACTCATTCGAGGCTCAAACCAGTAGCGTCTGGCTGCTAACGATCACTCCAATCATGACGTTTTCCTGGTGCATCGCCCACACTTGCAACCAGGTCAGAAAATTAGTTGCGGCCGCCTCATTTAGTGACCACCAAGAACAATGTCTGGAAAAACAGCTGGCACAGGCTTGCAGAGTCATCAACTGATGGCTAAAGGAATAAGGAAGCGCTTCCCTTGGAGCTCACAGCCAGTGCAACGTTTACACACAGCAAGGTGGTGAGTCTCTGAGCTTGCAGCAGCAGACAGAAATAAGAGGTCAGCTTGAGAAAAAGTCATTTTGAAAACTTTAATGGGTGCATTATTACGCTGCGCCTTTAATACTCGGCTTTTCCCGGGATCTGAATCGGAGTTCGGTGAATGCGCAATGACTCAGTTAAATTTAGCGCCGGCACTATCGTTATGGCACCCGCCCAACTCTGTTGTGCAACGACTGATTTAACATCCCTGTCAACTCTTCGACCGATTCTGACAAATTTCTGGACGGAAGGCGCAAACCTTTTCAAGGAGCTAATATTACTGCTCCGCCTGGGTTGCCACCCCAAAAATTGGCACAACTGAATTCCTCCCCCTTTATTCCAGTGGAAATTACCCCCAAAGATTGGGTCCCAACATTTGACAAGAATCAAACTCCACTCCCCTCCCAACTGCACAGCTAGTCAAATGAATTCCAATATAGGTAAGTGTGAGGTGGTGCATTTTGTTTGGAAAAATAAGGAATCCACATACAATTTGGAAAACAAGGGCCCAGGGGTGAATTTTAACCCCAAACAACAGATGGGTTGGGGTCGAATGGGAGGTTAATGTGTTAAAACACTGAATCCCAACCCCAACTTCCAGGTTCAATGGAGGTGGGATGGGTGTCGGGCAGCCAAGCCGTTCCCAGGAGGCGGGTCGCCCATTAAAATATTAGAATGAGGCTGGTGCGCCTCAGATTTAACCTGCATTTCAAATTTAGCCGTGGCTGCTCAGGTTTCACAGACCTCGGGAATTCGCCAGCTAAAGTAAGGCAAGGACTGCTGGATCCCCGAGTAAGTGCCTTTACACTTACCTCCTGGATCCAGCATCCCTTCCTCACCCATCCACCGCCGTCCCCCCTCCATGCTCCGATATTTCTTCCCCTCAATACTCTGCTCCTTCCCCCCTCCCCGATACTCTGATACTTCCCCCCCTCCCCCCCCCGATTCTGTGATACTTCTCCCCCCCGATGCTCCGATGCTTCCCTCCCCCCTGATCCTCTGGTACCGATGCTTCCTGCCCACCTCCCCCCCACATTGCTCCCGTCCCAATCCTGTTAAAGTCGTCAGGGCCTGCAGGGAAACTGTTCTCCCGGGTTTCCCAACCACTTCCTGCCGCCCTACCCATCCCCCCACTCCCAACCTGCCTCCCGATTACAATTCCGGCCCAAGCGTCTAAGGAGCCGAAATTGGCCTCCTGTGCACCTGCCGTTAGCGATAACGGGGCGCATATCGGCAATGACAAAGGTGGAGATAAATGCAGAGAGAAAGGCACATAGAAACATAGAAACATAGAAAATAGGTGCAGGAGTAGGCCATTCGGCCCTTCTAGCCTGCACCGCCATTCAATGAGTTCATGGCTGAACATTCAACTTCAGTACCCCATTCCTGCTTTCTCGCCATACCCCTTGATCCCCCTAGCAGTAAGGACCTCATCTAACTCCTTTTTGAATATATTTAGTGAATTGGCCTCAACAACTTTCTGTGGTAGAGAATTCCACAGGTTCACCACTCTCTGGGTGAAGAAGTTCCTCCGCATCTCGGTCCTAAATGGCTTACCCCTTATCCTTAGACTGTGACCCCTGGTTCTGGACTTCCCCAACATTGGGAACATTCTTCCTGCATCTAACCTGTCTAACCCCGTCAGAATTTTATATGTTTCTATGAGGTCCCCTCTCATTCTTCTGAACTCCAGTGAATACAAGCCCAGTTGATCCAGTCTTTCTTGATAGGTCAGTCCCGCCATCCCGGGAATCAGTCTGGTGAACCTTCGCTGCACTCCCTCAATAGCAAGAATGTCCTTCCTCAGGTTAGGAGACCAAAACTGTACACAATACTCCAGGTGTGGCCTCACCAATGCCCTGTACAACTGTAGCAACACCTCCCTGCCCCTGTACTCAAATCCCCTTGTTATGAAGGCCAACATGCCATTTGCTTTCTTAACCGCCTGCTGCACCTGCATGCCAACCTTCAATGACTGATGTACCATGACACCCAGGTCTCTTTGCACCTCCCCTTTTCCTAATCTGTCACCATTCAGATAATAGTCTGTCTCTCTGTTTTTACCACCAAAGTGGATAACCTCACATTTATCCACATTATACTTCATCTGCCATGCATTTGCCCACTCACCTAACCTATCCAAGTCGCTCTGCAGCCTCACAGCCTCCTCCTCGCAGCTCACACTGCCACCCAACTTAGTGTCATCCGCAAATTTGGAGATACTACATTTAATCCCCTCATCTAAATCATTAATGTACAGTGTAAACAGCTGGGGCCCCAGCACAGAACCTTGCGGTACCCCACTAGTCACTGCCTGCCATTCTGAAAAGTACCCATTTACTCCTACTCTTTGCTTCCTGTCTGACAACCAGTTCTCAATCCATGTCAGTACACTACCCCCAATCCCATGTGCTCTAACTTTGCACATCAATCTCTTGTGTGGGACCTTGTCGAACGCCTTCTGAAAGTCCAAATATACCACATCAACTGGTTCTCCCTTATCCACTCTACTGGAAACATCCTCAAAAAATTCCAGAAGATTTGTCAAGCATGATTTCCCTTTCACAAATCCATGCTGACTTAGACCTATCATGTCACCTCTTTCCAAATGCACTGCTATGACATCCTTAATAATTGATTCCATCATTTTACCCACTACCGATGTCAGGCTGACCGGTCTATAATTCCCTGTTTTCTCTCTCCCTCCTTTTTTAAAAAGTGGGGTTACATTGGCTACCCTCCACTCCATAGGAACTGATCCAGAGTCAATGGAATGTTGGAAAATGACTGTCAACGCATCCACTATTTCCAAGGCCACCTCCTTAAGTACTCTGGGATGCAGTCCATCAGGCCCTGGGGATTTATCGGCCTTCAATCCCATCAATTTCCCCAACACAATTTCCCGGCTAATAAGGATTTCCCTCAGTTCCTCCTCCTTACTAGACCCCCCGACCCCTTTTATAACCGGAAGGTTGTTCGTGTCCTCCTTCGTGAATACCGAACCAAAGTACTTGTTCAATTGGTCCGCCATTTCTTTGTTCCCCGTTATGACTTCCCCTGATTCTGACTGCAGGGGACCTACATTTGTCTTTACTAACCTTTTTCTCTTTACATATCTATAGAAACTTTTGCAATCCGTCTTAATGTTCCCTGCAAGCTTCTTCTCATACTCCATTTTCCCTGCCCTAATCAAACCCTTTGTCCTCCTCTGCTGAGTTCTAAATTTCTCCCAGTCCCCAGGTTCGCTGCTATTTCTGGCCAATTTGTATGCCACTTCCTTGGCTTTAATACTATCCCTGATTTCCCTTGATAGCCACGGTTGAGCCACCTTCCCTTTTTTATTTCTATGCCAGACAGGAATGTACAATTGTTGTAGTTCATCCATGCGGTCTCTAAATGTCTGCCATTGCCCATCCACAGTCAACCCCTTAAGTATCATTCGCCAATCCATCTCAGCCAATTCACGCCTCATACCTTCAAAGTTAGCCTTCTTTAAGTTCTGGACCATGGTCTCTGAATTAACTGTTTCATTGATCCATCCTAATGCAGAATTCCACCATATTATGGTCACTCTTCCCCAAGGGGTCTCGCACAACGAGATTGCTAATTAATCCTTTCTCATTACATAACACCCAGTCTAAGATGGCCTCCCCCCTAGTTGGTTCCTCGACATATTGGTCTAAAAAACCATCCCTTATGCACTCCAGAAAATCCTCCTCCACCGTATTGCTTCCAGTTTGGTTAGCCCAATCTATGTGCATATTAAAGTCAGGGAGAAAGTCAGGGAGAAGGATATGGAGCAAGACAGGGAGAGGGACAGGGAGAGGCACAGGGAGAGGGAGAGGGAGAGGGAGAGGCACAGGCACAGGGAGAGGGAGAGGGAGAGGGACACGGAGAGGCACAGGGAGAGGGAGAGGGAGAGGCACAGGGAGAGGGAGAGGCACAGGGAGAGGGAGAGGGAGAGGGAGAGGCACAGGGAGAGGGAGAGGGAGAGGGAGAGGGAGAGGGAGAGGGAGGGGGAGAGGGAGAGGGAGAGGGAGAGGCACAGGGAGAGGGAGAGGGAGAGGGAGAGGGACAGGGACAGGGAGAGAGTCACAGGGAGAGACACGGGGAGAGGCACAGGGAGAGGGAAAGGGACGGGGAGAGGGACAGAGAGAGGGAGAGGGAGAGGGAGAGGGACGGGGAGAGGGAGAAGGAGAGGGACAGGGAGAGGGAGAGGGAAAGGGACGGGGAGAGGGACGGGAAGAGGGAGAGGGAGAGGGAGAGGGAGAGGGACAGGGAGAGGGAGAGGGATGGGGAGAGGGAGAGGAATGGGGAGAGGGAGAGGGAAAGGGACGGGGAGAGGGAGAGGGAGAGGGACGGGGAGAGGGAGAGGAAAAGGGATGGGGAGAGGGAGAGGGAGAGGAAGAGGGATGGGGAGAGGGACAGAGAGAGGGAGAGGGAGAGGGAGAGGGACGGGGAGAGGGGGAAGGAGAGGCAGAGGGAGAGGGAAAGGGATGGGGAGAGGGACAGAGAGAGGGAGAGGGAGAGGGACGGGGAGAGGGAGAGGGACGGGGAGAGTGAGAGGGAGAGGGAGAGGGAGAGGGACGGGGAGAGGGAGAGGGACGGGGAGAGGGAGAGGGAGGGGGAGAAGGAGAGGGAGAGGGACGGGGAGAGGGAGAGGGAGAGGGAGAGGGAGAGGGACGGGGAGAAGGAGAGGGAGAGGGAAAGGGACGGGAAGAGGGAGAGGGAGAGGGACGGGGAGAGGGAGAGGGAGAGGGAGAGGGACGGGGAGAGGGAGAGGGATGGGGAGATGGAGAGGGAGAGGAAGAGGGATGGGGAGAGGGAGAGGGACAGGGAGAGGGAGAGGGAGAGGGACGGGGAGAGGGAGAGTTACGGGGAGAGGGAGAGGGAGAGGGAGAGGGACGGGGAGAGGGAGAGGGACGGGGAGAGGGAGAGGGAGAGGGACGGGGAGAAGGAGAGGGAGAGGGACGGGGAGAGGGAGAGGGACAGGGAGAGGGAGAGGGAGAGGGACGGGGAGAAGGAGAGGGAGAGGGACAGGGAGAGGGAGAGGGAGAGGGAGAGGAACGACTAGAGGGAGAGGGAGAGGGACGAGGAGAGGGAGAGGGAGAGGGAGAGGGACGGGGAGAAGGAGAGGGAGAGGGACGGGGAGAGGGAGAGGGACAGGGAGAGTGACGGCTAGAGGGAGAGGGAGAGGGACGGGGAGAGGGAGAGGGAGAGGGAGAGGGATGGGGAGAAGGAGAGGGAGAGGGACGGGGAGAGGGAGAGGGACAGGGAGAAGGACAGGGAGAAAGACAGGGAGCAAAGCAGCAAAATGTATCGAGAGGGAGAAGGCCCAACAGGGCTGCCAACAGGAGCTGCAATGGAAGCTGCCACATCGCCCATGATACATGGCATGAGATCTGGATCCGCAAGGTCTCTCTGGGAGTCCACCATCGTCTGCAGACTGGCAATGGTGGGCTCCATGGTGTGCGCAGAGCTCTGTACAAAGCTGAAGGTGGACTCCTCCACACTCCGTGCCACTGCCGAGAGGCTCTCAGGCACCATTGCCATTGCACCTATGATGTCAGAGTGCATGGCCATCACCCTTTGTGTCAATGCCTCCCCATCGAGTTCCTTATCTGAGTCCTGTGCAGCAAAATTTGCGCGCGAACTCATCTTCCGGGGAAATGGCTCCTGAGGTTCCCTTTCCCCTTAGCTTTGCGGCAGCCTACTAGGCTCCAGTGCATCACCCAGTTCAGAACCTTCTACTCACCTTGTTGTGTTCCTGAGACAGATGAGGCTGCACACAGGAAGGTTAAAGTAACAGTGACCTCAGTCTTTATTAAGACACTCCAGAGTGAGGAACAGGCCTTAGGGGCAGGCTTATATACAGTGCTCCCAAGGGATGCTGGGATCCCTTGGGACTTCAGGGGATGCACTCCCTGGTGGCGGAACATGGGAGTGTATGCTTTACAGATACACAACATCACTGCCCCACAAAGTCAAAGTGAAAACTATTTACAAGGTGAGGTGGTCGGGAGCCTTTCATTCCCTGGTGGACCGCCTCGGTACAAATGTCTGTTCTGGTGTGTTGGCTGTGCCCTTGTTGGGCTGGCGTGTTGTTGGCCCAGCAGGGCTGCTGGGTGAGCCTGGCCTTGCTGGGCTGTTGGGCGTGATGGGTTAGATTTCCTGGTCCGGGGTGGTGTCTTGATCCTTCGGGTGTGTGTTGTGGGCTCAAAAAAGGTGGTGTCTGCTGTGGGTTGTTCAGGGAAGTCTATCAACTGCAGCCTGGTTTGGTCCAGGTGCTTTCTGCAAATTTGTCCATTGTCAAGTTTGAGTACAAACACCCTACTCCCTTCTTTAGCTATCACCGTGCCCGCAATCCACTTAGGACCATGTCCATAGTTTAGCACATACACAGGGTCATTCAGATCAATTTCCCGTGACGCAGTGGCGCGACCATCGTTTACATTTTGTTGCTGCCACCTGCTCTCTACCTGATCATGCAGGTTGGGGTGAACCAGCGAGAGTCTGGTTTTAAGTGTCCTTTTCACGAGTAGCTCAGCCGGGGGCACCCCTGTGAGCGAGTGGGGTCTCGTGCGGTAGCAGAGCAGTACTCGGGACAGGCGGGTTTGGAGTGCACCTTCTGTGACTCGTTGTAGGCTCTGTTTGATTGTTTGTACTGCCCGATCTACCTGCCCATTGGAGGCTGGTTTAAACGGGATCGAGGTGACATGTTTGATCCCATTGCGGGTCATGAATTCTTTAAATTCGGCACCCATTGTCACTGACCAGTATGTCAGGCAGGCCGTGGGTGGCAAACATGGCCCTCAGGCTTTCAATGGTGGTGGTGGTGGTACTTCCCGACATTATTTCACATTCAATCCATTTTGAAAAAGTATCCACCACCACCAGGAACATTTTACCAAGAAAGGGCCCTGCATAGTCGACATGGATCCTTGACCATGGTCTGGAGGGCCAGGACCACAAACTTAGTGGTGCCTCTCTGGGTGCGTTGCTCAGCTCTGCACACACACTGCATTGCCGTACACAGGACTCTAAGTCAGAGTCGATACCGGGCCACCACACATGTGATCTGGCTATTGCTTTCATCATTACTATACCCGGGTGTGGGCTGTGGATATCCGAGATGAACGTCTCCCTGCCCTTTTTGGGTAGCACTACGCGGTTACCCCACAACAGGCAGTCTGCCTGAATTCACAGCTCGTCCTTTCGCCGCTGGAATGGCTTGATTAGCTCTTTCATTTCAAGGGGGATGATGGACCAGCTCCCATGCGGTACACAGTTTTTTACTGGGAACAGCAGAGGATCTTGGCTGGTCCAAGTCCTAATCTGACAGGCCGTGACAGGTGATTTTTCATTTTCAAATGCTTCCATGACCATCAACAAGTCTGCGGGCTGCGCCACCATCAACAAGTTTCCACCCCCGTGGTGGGCAATGGTAGCTGACTGAGAGCATCCACACAGTTCTCGGTGCCTGGCCTGTGGCGGATGGTATAGTTATACGCTGATAGCGGGAGTGTATGCAGGCTGAGGCATTAGTATTTATCCCCTTGTTTTCAGCGAACAGGAATATGAGGGGCATGTGATCGGTTTCCAGCTCAAATTTGAGGCCAAACAGGTACTGATGCATTTTCTTTACCCCGAACACACACGCTGATGCCTCTTTCTCAATCATGCTGTCGGCCCTCTCGGCCTGAGACAAGCTTTTGGAGGCAGAGGCGACAGGTTGCAACTTCCCCGCAGCGTTAGCTTGTTGTAATACACACCCGACTCCGTACAACGACACATCACATGCTAGCACAAGTCTTTTACACGGGTTATACAATACAAGCAGCTTGTTGGAGCATAAAGTGTTTGAAGCTTTCTCAAAAGCAATCACTTGTATTTTTTTCCATACCCAGTTCTCACCTTTATGCAATAACACATGTAGGGGCTCTAAGAAGGTGCTTAACCCCGGTAGGAAGTTACCAAAATAGTTGAGGAGTCCCAGGAACGACCTCATCTCCGTGACGTTCTGTGGCCTGGGCGCATTCCTGATTGCCTCTGTCTTGGTGTCTGTGGGCCGAATGCCGTCCACGGTGATCTTTCTTCCCAAAAACTCCACTTCTGTTGCCATGAAGACGCATTTCAGCTGCAGCCCTACGCGATCCAGTCGCTGGAGGACCTCCCCTAGGTTTTGTAGGTGCTCGACGGTGTTCCGAACCGTGACCAATATGTCATCCTGAAAAACCACCGTACGTGGTACCGACTTGAGTAGGCTCTCCATGTTTCTCTGGAAGATCGCTGTAGCCGACCGAATTCCAAACAGGCATCTGTTGTAAATGAACAGTCCCTTGTGCATGTTGATGCAGGTGAGGCCCTTCGAAGACTCGTCCAGCTCCTGCGTCATGTAGGCCGAAGTCAGGTCGAGCTTGGTGAACGTCTTGGCACCTGTCAGCGTCGCAAATAGGTTGTCTGCCTAAGGTAGCGGGTATTGGTCCTGTAGCGAGAAACGATTAATAGTTACTTTATAATCGCCGTAAATCCTGACCGTGCTGGAACAATCGGGTTGGCCCACTCACTGAATTCCACTGGGGAGATGATGCCCTCGTGTTGCAGCCTGTCCAGCTCGATTTCCACTCTCTCCCTCATCATGTGAGGTACCGCTCGCGCATTGTGGTGAATGGGTCGTGCCTCCGGGACCAAGTGGATCTGCACCTTTGCCCCAGAAAAGTTTCCAATGCCAGGCTCAAAAAGGGAAGGAAATTTGTTGAGAACCTGGGTTCTCATCGACATGTGATAGCGCTCGGATGTCATCCCAGTTCCAGCAGATTTTACCCAGCCAGCTCCTTCCAAGCAGTGTGGGGCCATCGCCCGGGACAATCCAGAGTGGCAGTTTGTGTATCGTGCCCTCGTAGATGACCTTGACCATGGAGCTACCCAGGACAGTGATAAGCTCTTTGGTGTACGTTCTCAGTTTCGTGTGAATGGGGCTCAGGGCTGGTCTGAGTGCTTTGTTGCACCACAATCTCTCAAACATCTTTTTACTTCTGATGGATTGGTTAGCGCCAGTGTCCAGTTCCATGGCTACGGGTCAGCCATTCAATTTTACATTTAGCATTATAGGTGGACATTTCGTCAAAAATGTGTGCACCCGTGTACTTCAGCATCTGCCTCCTCTCTCTGAGGCTCGAAATTGCTTTGATCCACCATGGACCGATCTTCCTCTGCCACATGGTGGTTAGCAGGTTTTGCAGAGCTTGCAGCTCATCTGCAAGCTCGTTGGAGGTGCCCGATTTTCCACAGCTCTTGCAAACATACCCTTTGAAGCGGCATGAATGGGCTGAATGGAAGCCTCCACAACGCCAACAAGGTGTGAATTGCCTTGCATTCATCCTTTATTGCGGACTCTGAGTCATCTGGATCACCTGAGGCTGCTGGCAGTTGCAGACTCGTCATTTCTGCCCTGTACATTTCTGCTAGCAAACACAGTTCCAGTTAATATATGAACATTGCTAGCACTTGTGTGCTGAGAGATTTGTTTGGTGTTATCACTGGTGGACATAAACGCCTGTGCTATCGCAATGGCCTTACTGATGGTCGGTGTCTCTACAGTCAAAAGTTTTCGTAGGATGGTCTTGTGGCCAATGCCTAGTACAAAAAAGTCTCTGAGCATTTGCTCCAGGTAGCCATCAAACTCACATTGTCCTGAAAGTCATTTCAGCCTGGTGACGTAGCTCGCCACTTCCTGACCTTCAGATCGCTGGCACGTGTAGAACCGATACCTCGCCATCAGCACGCTCTCCCTCGGGTTACGATGCTCTCGAACCAGTGTACACAGCTCCTCATATGACTTATCTGTGGGTTTCACCGGAGCCAGAAAATTCTTCATGAGGCTGTAGGTCAGTGCTCTGCAGACCGTGAGGAGGACCGCTCTCATTTTTGCAGCGCTTCCTTCTCCGTCCAGCTCGTTGGCTACAAAGTACTGGTCTAGCCACTCGAAATAGGCTTCCCAGTCCTCACCCTCCGAGAACTTCTCCAGGATGCCCACAGTTTGCTGCATCTTTGCGTTGGATTCGTATACTCGTCGTCAGTTGTTGTGTTCCTGACACAGATGAGACTGCACACAGGGAGGTTAAAATAACAGTGACCTCAGTCTTTATTAAGACTCTCCAGACTGAGTAACAGGCCTTAGGGGCCAGCTTTTATACAGTGTTTCCAAGGGATGCTGGGATCCCTTGGCACTTCAGGGGATGCACTCCCTGGTGGTGGAACATGGGAGTGCATGCTTTACAGATACACAACACACCTAACCTCTAAGGAATGCCTAGTGCCAGTATCTGAACTGGTGCCTGCGGGTGAGAGAAGCAATAATGCAGTGCTCGGCTCCTCTTCTTCCTCTCCTTCCAGAATGTCTTGGGAGCACTAAAGTGAAAGATGGACAGTTTCATCTTGGTTATCGGAAAGCATAAATTGCATGAGACTTGCACTAAGGTGAGGGCAGTGGGGCAGGAATGGAGCAAGGAATCCAGACAGCATCAGGAGCTGAAAAGTGATAAAACCTTCTGGTTTGGGGGGGCGGAGTGATATGAGAAAAGAAGAAGGGATTAAGATACCCTGTGGGGTCGATGTTATCGCTGGGCACGGCGTCCACCACCTGCGGTCCAATGAGCCGCAGCACTCGTTTCTCAAGGTCAGAGAGGAACCGCAGTTCAGGTTCCCCTCCTCCAGTCCTCTGCTGTTCCCATCTGTTATGTGCCATCTTCGCCTGCCAAAGAAAGGAACTCGTGTGAGTAAGAGTCCAGCTATGTATATGAAAGATATATCTGCCATGGTAGAATAGCTATGAATGTAGGCAAGATGTGAGATGAGGATGGTCGTGTGAGTATCTGCAGATGCTTGGTGGTTGAGTGATGTGGAAGTGGTGGTTTGCACAGTGTGCATGGACAGAGGTTGGGAGGCTGGTATGGAGGAGGTGCGGGAGCATGTACTCACCTTCACTACCTGACATAGGTCGTTGAACCTTTTCCGGCACTGGGTGAGGTTTCTCTGCACCACAGAACTGGCCAACACCTCCCGGGTCACCATTTGCCACATGGCCTGGAAAACCAGCGGTGATGGCTTCCTTCCCGATGCAGGGAACAGGGACTCCCTCCTGGTCTCGAGTGCCCCCACCAATGCCTCCAGAGCCACATTGTTGAATATTGTGGCCCTCTCCCTTGAGGGGGGATTACCAGCAGCCATTTCATATGCTTCCTCAGCTCCAGAGATGAGTGACTGAAGTTAAGCAATGCTGAAAATGAGCAGCAGCGGGTTCAAATGATCTTCCCTTTCTGAGCCAAATCGAGCTGGAGTCAAGGATTGAATGCTAAAAATTCACTCAAAGTAGTGACATAAGTTTATGAGGCCATAATAAACGCAAACAGAGCACTGGGGTTCATTTGCAGAGGAATAGAATTGAAAAGGAGAGAAGTTATGTTAAACTGGTATAGAACCTTGGTTAGACCACACTTGGAGTACTGCATACAGTTCGGGACCCCATATTGTAAAAAGAATATAGAGGCACTGCGAAAGATTTACAAGGATGATGCCAGACCTGAGAGATTATACCTATCAGGAATGATTGAACAGACTGTAACTCTTTTTTCTTGAAAAGAGAAGGCTGAAGGATGGGTGACCTGATCGAGGTCTTTAAGATTATGAAAGATTTCGATAAGGTAGATATAGCAAAGATGTTTCCACCTGTGGGGTGCCCATAACTATAAGACAGTCACTCAGTCACTAATAAATTTAAATGGAAATTCAGGAGAAAATTCTTCACTCAGAGAGTGGTTAGAATGTGGAACTCGCTACCACAAGAAGTAGTTGAGGTGACTAGCATAGATGCAGTTAAAGGGAAATTAGATAAGCATATGAGGGAGAAAGGAATTGAATGATATATTGATGGTGTGAGAATGTAGGAGGTGGCTTGTGTGGCGCATAAACACAGAATGACCTCTTTCTGTGCTGTATATTCAATGTCATTCTATGTAATTCCAGGAATCTGACAACAATTTGCATTTATATTGCACTTTTAACGTAGAATAACATCACAAGGTGCTTCACAGAAGCGTAAAGGAATAATGTATGCTGAACCAAAGAAGGAGATATTAGGATGGATTACCAAAAGCTAGGAAAAAGGAAGCAATATGGAGGGTATTAAAGGAGTATGTTTAGGGTGTGGGTTTTTATAGTAAGGGCCAAGAAATATATAAAACTTAAGAAAAACTTAAACAATTTTGATTTTTACTAATATTTCTGCAACAGTGCTTAGTGTTACTAAAAGATTACCTTTAGTATGGTTAATTTAGAGGCCCTGAGAGCTTCATTCCCTGTCTGTTGGCGTAAGTGCAGTGGAGCGGGTATCGCTGACCTCTGCTCTTGACCCTGCCAGAGTAACTGGTCAGCTGATTTGAATATCTTCAGTGGGTGTCTGATAAAGGAGAAAAGATGGGAAATTTGACTTCAGATGGCCATTTTGGGGTCCACTGAAAGGCCCAGTGATAAAGTGCAAATGATGGGGTCGGTTTCCGCTTGTTTCCATTAGTTATATCTGGGCGGAATCAGCCGAATCAGCACAAAAGATCGTGAACCTTAAATATGAGTTATGCCCTAAAACACTTATGCTCATGTTTTCCATGAGCTTTTACAGTGGTTCAAGATTCCATTTGCCCAAATCAGGCCCCGCCCACACAACTGGTCATTCCCCAGGTCGAAATTGCAAGAGTCTGTCGACTGCGTTGCTTGTGGAAGACTCTTCAAATTACACTCATTTTCTAGTATACATGTTTTCAAAGTTTTTCATATCGAAATATATTTAATTTACTAAGAAACTGACTAGTGTACACGAATAAAACTATTAAATGGTTCAGTATAGATTTTTAAGTCATTTTCAGTGATTTTAAATCAGGTTAGTCACAGATGGAGGACTTATTAAAAATATTTATTTTTGGCCATTTTCATCGTTTTCATAAAACTACACTAGGTTACCATTTTTAAATATATAATGGAATAACTTTTAATGGAAAGAAAAATAAAACAGTTACAGTCTAGTACGCTGCCCGTTTACACTGGTACATGGAAAATTTTACGTTTGCGATTGTGCCAATGAATTTTAAAGGACATTTGAAGTGTAAGCTAACCAGCGCAAGTTCATGTGCATTTTGCAATTGTGCCCGAACTGGAAACTTTACGTAACAGCCAGATCTATGAATGGAAGGGAGGAAAGAATCTAGGAGATTTCTGATGTGCGAAAGCCTCCTCTGACATCAGGGGCCATGCTTCAGGTGGACAGACTTTCCCCCATCTCAGGCCCCAGCACAAATTTGCAACCAAGAGTCTTCTGGGTGAACACTGGCATTTCTAGGCCTCGCTTGATTGTCTGTCCGCACCGGGACCCCAACTCTGAGTTGCGCCATTATTTTGCCTTTCAGCCCAGCAGACTTTTGGATCCAGATCATATACTCATTACGTCTCTCCAAATGTGAATAATGATAGTTGTTTTGGAATTTCCACTGTTTATATATTTTTTTGCTGATATGTTTTTACTGAACCGTGCGACCCGCTCCCAAGGCGTCCGCCCCGCTATCACTTGATTTAGTGCTCCACTTCATTTTGGTGGCGGTAACCACAACTTCTATGCCTGGTGCAAAGTTTTATGCCTCGCGAGTGTTACCGCCCCCTACCAAAATTTTAGCCTTAGTGTCAACCTCTGAAGGAAAGTGATCCACCACCTGCAAATGCAGGGTTAGTAGATGATCTGTCAGCTACAGGTGACAGGCACACTGATCCAGTGGCTGGGCTAAAGAGATGTGGCTTTTATTTAGCTACCCCTCTCAATTGACGACAGATATTTCTTGAGGGACAACAGTATCCTCTGCGCCAACTTCTGCTTCTTCCCCTGCTCCTGGAAACACCCTCAACACTGCCAAAGGTCTGTGTGGAACCTAACCAGTAGGAAGCTATGAGGTTGTTAAAGCCCAGCATTATCTGGTTCCCAACATGGTGAATGCAGAAAAGAAAGACTTGCATAGATTGGAGCCTATGGTCAGACTACCTTGTCATTAAAGAAACTATGGCTGAACCTAGGCCCTGAGACAATGTGGGCTGGTAACACTGTATACTTGCAAGTTGTGGAGTCTGTCATGGACAAAGCCCCTATCCATTTGGTCTCACAGACTGTCCAAGGTGAAGGAAATGATTGAATGTAGGACCTGTATGACTTCATTATTACCATTCCTGACATATTATTACTCGGGACAGAGATTCCTACAGAGGGGGGCATAGGTCCAGCTGCAACACCCTCCAATGTGACCATAGTTAACTGCAGAGTGTTGATGCCATAAATATAGCAAACTGTACCATACTATCTGGCATGTTTCAAAAGCTCCCCGACAGACAGTTCAATGCCTCCAATAATTGCTGAAATTAGCCATTTTTTAAATGGTGGGCCGCTGAAGTTTGCATCTCTGTCCTATTCAGCAGAGCTAGGATTTGAGCTGACCCTCCGGTTAGCTCTTCCCTTGCCACCTCCATAAGCTTTTGCTCACCTTATGCTCAGTGAAAACCTCATTCACTATCCAATTCTGAGCTGGCGATTGGAATGGGAAGGCTTTCATCCTCAATTTGCTTGGCACTAGCATCTGAATCATTTGATGGATCTAGAAAATGGGGAGAAGGACAAGGATTAGGATGTAGTATCCATGGCAAGCACATCAGGGCTGTTACTGCCACTTCCCAGAGCCTACCTCCTTCCTTCCCCATGGCAGCCCCTGGAAGTGGCAGTAACACAGCAAACAGAAGGGAAGTCCACCACTGGCTGGGCCCTGTCACTATTTACATAAGGCAGACAGGGATGGTGTAGCTAGCAGCAGTCCCAGTGAGGATGGGGGGAGGGAACTGCAGGTCGGACAGTGAGGCGCCAGAAGGTTTCACCATTCAAACTTTCCTTAATTGTCCACCATTATCCTACCCAATTTCAAGCAGGTACATGAAGGAGAATCCAGCCCCCAGCTTTGTTTTCTCCAATGCTAATTGCCATGTCTCGCTCCAATATTTCAATGTACAGGCAGCTCTCGATTATCCGTATATGGATTTAACGGAGAACCCACTGCAACAGCACTTTAAAAACTGTGATAGTGTCCCGTGTACGGCTGCACCGAGATCGACATTTCGCTGTTTTTCTAATATCAGCACCGAAAAACAAACTGATCCCAACTGCAACAGAAAGCAATGCAAAGTTCCTGTCCAAACTACTCATTTTTGGTCTTTAACGCGCTCTTACACATGACCATTAAACCCACCCCACACACAGTCCTGCACTGACCACTTTCTGCACCGTCTGCTGTTTGCACGAAAATGCTGATATCAGTGAGTAACTACAGCCCTGGGTGCAATGAATTATTTATTGAATGTTCCCACTCCAAAGAGTTTAAAAATATCCGCTTCCAACACAATAGGGTTCATCGTGTCCTTGCCTGCGTTTTTACCTTTCTCTCCACGTCAAATTTAGGACCCAAACATTCTCGCCAAGTACGTGCACTCGCCCGAGCAGCAAAATCGGTTACCCGGAATAGCCTGATCCCCGAGGGACCCGGATAATCGAGAGTTGCCTGTATTTTAGTATTTTTTGGCCTAGAATTTCCGTTAGTTTTGCTGGTTACCAGAAATCAGCAAAACTAACATAAAAGATCAAGGAATTTTAAACGCAAGTTACATCGAACATAAATCGAGTTTCTGCAATCTTTGACGCTGGTTTAAAAACCATTGCGCTGGGAGTTAACTTGCCCACAAAACTTCGCGCCCCCAGACTAAAAGAACGAGCATGGCGCGTTTCTGCCGATTGCACCAGTTTGCGACCATTTGAGAAGGCTCTTCAAATTAAGGTTTTTTTTATAGGCACAAAGGCACTATTTGGCACATTTAAAAGTTTTTAAATATTAAAAATATATTTAATTTACCAAGAAACTGATGAGAGGCCTAGTTAGAGTGGATAGGAAAAATCCACTTCCCTCAGCAGAGGGCTCAATAACCAGGGGGCATGGATTTAAAGTAGTTGGTAGGAGGTTTAGAGGGGATTTGAGGAGAAATTTGTTCACGCAGAGGTGGTGGGGGTCTGCCTGAAAGGATGGTAGAGGCAGAAAACCTCACCATTTAAAAAGTGCTTGGATATGCATTTAAAGTGCCGTAACCTACAAGGCTACGGACCAAGGCCTGGAAAGTAGGATTAGGCTGGATAGCTCTTTGTCGGCCGGTGTGGACACAATGGGCCGAATGGCCTCATTCTGTGCCGTAAATTTCTATGATTCTATGAAACTATTAATTTGTCAGTATAGTTTTTTTAAATGATTTAAAATCGGGTTACTGACAGGTGGTGGACGAGACACTCCAATGAAAAATGCTTATTTTTTGTGATAAACCAGTATCAGCTGCATTATTAAAACTGCACCAGCTTACCACTCTTAGGAATATCAATGAATATTTTATGCTAGTTCATGGTAGATTTTAAGTTTGAGATTACGCAAATAAGTTTGAACGTAAATTTGAACCATACTTCACTTCAGAAAGCAAGCTGAATTTCAAGCACAATTATTGCCCAGATTGCCAATTGCACCCAAAGCAGAAACTCTAATCCATCATGTTTTCCATAATTTTTAAAGCAGAATTTAAACACGTTGTTCATGAAAATAAATAATTATGAAATAACCATCCATGTTTAAGTTAACAAAATATTTAGCAGAATATAAATCCTACATAATATATTTGCAATGAGGAAAAGTTCCCATGATGTTCATATGGACTTTGAAAAGGCATTTGAAAAAGTACCACATAGAATCATAGAAACTTACGGCATGAGAGGAGGCCATTCAGCCCATCGTGCCTCTGCCGGCCGAATAAGAGCTTGTAAGCCTAATCCCCCTTTCCAGCTCTTGATCTTTAGGCTTGTAGGTTACGACATATTCAAGCGCATATCTAAGTACTTTTTAAATGTGATAAGAGTTTCTGCCTCAACCACCCTTTTAGTGAGATCCAGATACCCGCCACCTTCTGGGTGAAAAAGTTCTCCTCAACTCCCCACTAATCCTTCTACCAAATACTTTTATTCCATGCACCCCCCGACCCTCTCCCCCACCACCCATACCCCCTTCCGATTATTGACCTCTCTGCTAAGGGAAATAGTTGCTTCATATCCACTTTATTTAGGCACCTCATAATTTTATACACCTCAATTCCTACATGACAACAATGACTACATTCCAAAAGTACTTCATTGGATGTAAAGCATGTTAAGATGTTCAGTGGTTATGAAAGGCGCTATATAGAAACATAGAAAATAGGTGCAGGAGTAGGCCATTCGGCCCTTCGAGCCTGCACCACCATTCAATAAGATCATTCACCTCAGTACCCCTTTCCTGCTTTCTCTCCATACCCCTCGATACCTTTAGCCGTAAGGGCCATAGCTAACTCCCTCTTGAATATATCCAATGAACTGGCATCAACAACTCTCTGCGGCAGGGAATTCCACAGGTTAACAACTCTCTGAGTGAAGAAGTTTCTCCTCATCTGAGTCCTAAATGGCCTACCCCTTATCCTAAGATTGTGTACCCTGGTTCTGGACTTCCCCAACATCGGGAACATTCTTCCCGCATCTAACCTGTCCCGTCCTGTCAGAATCTTATACGTTTTTATGAGATCCCCTCTCATCCTTCTAAACTCCAGTGTATAAAAGCCCAGTCGATCCAGTCTCTCCTTATACGTCAGTCCAGCCATTCCTGGAATCAGTCTGGTGAACCTTCGCTGCACTCCCTCAATAGCAATAACGTCCTTCCTCAGATTAGGAGACCAAAACTGAACACAATATTCCAGGTGAGGCCTCACCAAGACCCTGTACAATTGCAGTAAGATCTCCCTGCTCCTGTGCTCAAATCCCCTAGCTATGAAGGCCAAAATATAATTTGCCTTCTTCACCGCCTGCTGTACCTGTATGCCAACTTTCAATGAATGATGAACTATGACACCCAGGTCTCGTTGCACCTCCCCTTTTCCAAATCTGCCGCCATTCAGATAATATTCTGCCTTCGTGTTATTGCCTCCAAAGCGGATAACCTCACATTTATCCACATTATACTGCATCTGCCATGCATTTGCCCACTCACCTAACCTGTCCAAATCACCCTGTAGCCTCTAAGTATCCTCCTCACAGCTCACACTGCCACCCAGTTTAGTGTCATCTGCAAACTAGGAGATATTGCATTCAATTCCTTCATCCAAATCATTAATGTATCTTGTAAAGAGCTGGGGTCCCAGCACTGAGCCCTGTGCACTCCACTAGTCATTGCCTCCCATTCCGAAAAGGACCCGTTTATCCCGACTCTCTGCTTCCTGTCTGCCAACCAATTCTCTATCCACGCCAGTACATTAACCCCAATACAATGTGCTTTGATTTTTCACACCAATCTCTTATGTGGGACCTTTTGAAAGTCCAAATACACCACATCCACTGGTTCTCCCTTGTCCACTCTACTAGTTACATCCTCAAAAAATTCCAGAAGATTTGTCAAGCATGATTTCCCCTTCATAAATTCATGCTGACTTGGACTGATCCTGAAACTGCTTTCCAAATGCGTTGCTATTTCATCCTTAATAACATTTTCCCCACGACTAATGTCAGGCTAACCGGTCTATAATTACCCGTTTTCTCTCTCCCTCCTTTTTTACAAAGTGCTGTTACATTAGTTACCCTCCAGTCCATTGGAACTGATCCCGAGTTGATAGACTGTTGGAAAATGATCACCAATGCATCCACTATTTCAAGGGCCACTTCCTTAAGTACTCTGGGATGCAGACAATCCGGCTCCGGGGATTTATCGGCCTTCAATCCCATCAATTTCCCCAACACAATTTCCCGCCTAATAAGGATATCCTTCAGTTCCTCACTAGACCCTCGGTCCCCTAGTACATCCGGAAGGTTATTTGTGTCTTCCTTCGTGAAGACAGAACCAAAGTATTTGTTCAATTGGTCTGCCATTTCTTTGTTCCCCATTATAAATTCACCTGAGTCCAACTGCAAGGAACCTATGTTTGTCTTCACTAATCTTTTTCTCTTCACATATCTATAGAAACTTTTGCAGTCAGTTTATATGTTCCCGGCAAGCTTCCTCTCGTACTCTATTCATCCCCCTCCTAATCAAACCCTTTGTCCTCCTCTGCTGAATTCTAAATTTCTCCCAGTCCTCAGGTTTGCTGCTTTTTTTGGCCAATTTATATGCCTCTTCCTTGGATCTAACACTATCCTTAATTTCCCTTGTTAGCCACGGTTGAGCCATCTTCCCTGTTTTATTTATACTCCAGACAGGGATGTACAATTGTTGAAGTTCATCCATGTGATCTATAAATGTTTGCCATTGCCTATCCACCGTCAACCCTTTAAGTATCATCTGCCAGTCTATTCTAGCCAATTCACGCCTCATGCGGTCGAATTACCTTTCCTTAAGTTCAGGACCCTAGTTTCCGAATAAACTGTGTCACTCTCCATCTTAATAAGGAATTCTACCATATTATGGTCACTTTTCCTCAAGGGGCCTCGTACAACAAGATTGCTAATTCGACCCTTCTCATTACACATCACCCAGTCTAGGATGGCCAGTTCTTTGGTTGGTTCCTCGACATATTGGTCTAGAAAACCATCCCTAATACACTCCAGAAAATCCTCCTCCACCGCATTGCTACCAGTTACGTTAGTCCAATCAATCTGTAGATTAAAGTCACCCATAATTACTGCTGTACCTTTATTGCACACCTCCCTTATTTCTTGTTTGATGCTGTCCCCTACCTCACTACTACTGTTTGGTGGTCTGTACACAACTCCCACTAGCGTTTTCTGCCCTTTGGTATTCCGTAGCTCCACCCATACCGATTTCACATCATCCAAGCCAATGTCCTTCCTTACTATTGCATTAATTTCCTCTTTAACCAGTAACGCCACCCCGCCTCCTTTTCCTCTCTGTTTTTCCTTCCTAATTGTTGAATACCCCTGGATGTTGAGTTCCGAGCCCTGGTCATCCTGGAGCCACGTCTCTGTGATGCCAATTACATCATATCCATTAACTGCTATCTGTGCAGTTAATTTGTCCACCTTATTCTGAATACTCCTCACATTGAGGCACAGAGCCTTCAGGCTTGTCTTTTGAACACACTTTGACCCTTTTGAATTTTGCTGTAATGTGACCCTTTTTATTTTTTGCCTTGGATTTCTCTGCCCTCCACTTTTACTATTCTCCTTTCTATCTTTTGCCTCTGTCTCCCTTTTATTTCCCTCTGCCTCCCTGCATAGATTCCCATCCCCCTGCCATATTAGTTTAACTCCTCCCCAACAGCACTAGCAAACACTCCCCCTAGGACATTGGTTCCGGTCCTGCCCAGGTGCAGACCGTCCGAGTCTTTCTTTTTATTTTCAATTAAATCTCCCCTCAGGCCTCCTCTTTCCAAGTAAAACAACCCCAGTCTATCCAAACTTTCCTCATAGCTAAAATTCTTCAGTCTGGCAACATCCTCGTAAATCTCCTCTGTACCATCTCTCATGCAATCACATCCTTCCTGTAATGTGGTGGCCAGAATTGTACGCAGTACTCTAGCTGTGGCCTAACTACTGTTTTATACTGTTCAAGCATAACCTCCCTGTTCTTATATTCTATGCGTCAGCTAATAAAGGAAAGTGTCATATATGTCTTCTTAACCACCTTAGCTACTTGTCCTGCTTCAGGGATCTGTGGACATGCACTCCAAGTTTCCTCTGTTCCTCTACGCTTCTCAGTGTCCTACCATTTACTGTGTATTCCTTGCCTTGTTAGCCCTCTCCAAATGCATTACCTCACACTTCTCCAAATTGAATACCATTTGCCACTTTTCTGCCCATCTTACCAGTCCACTGATATCTATGATAGCAGTCTCCAGCTTTCCTCCTCACTATCAACCACACAACCAATTTTTGTATCATCTGCAAACTTCTTAATCATGCCCCCAACATTAAAGTCTAAATCATTGATATATACCACAAAAAGCAAGAGACCTAGTCCTGAAACCTGCAGAACCCCACTGCAAACAGCTTTCCAGTCTTAAAAACACCCATTGACCATTACCCTTTGCTTGCTGCCACTGAGCCAATTTTGGATCCAAGTTTCCACTTTCTCTTTGATTCCAAGGGATTTTACTTTTCTAACCAGTCTGCCTGTGGAACCTTGTAAAAAGCCTCACTAATATCCATGTAGGCTACATCAAATGCGTTACCCTCATAAACCCTCCTCAAAAAATTCAATGAAGTTATTCAGTCATGATCTTTCCTTAACAAAGCCGTGCTGACTGTGTTTGACTAATCCGTGTCTTTCTAAATTACGAGTTATACTGCCCCTCAGAATTTTTTCCAATTATTTGCCTACCACCAAGGTTAGGCTTACTGGCCTGCAATTACTCGCCCTACAAATAGGGATGGGAACTTGCTCAGCACTTGAGCACAGGAAGCATTTTCCACTGAAGATAGTGCTTTGACGTCTTCCCAGTTCCACCGAATCTTCCCCATCCAGCTTCTGCCAAGCAGCGTTGGCCCGTCGCCTGGTACAACCCACAGTGGCAATTCATGTATCTCTCCATCATAGAATACCTTTACGTTCGCACTGCCAATAACTGGGATCAGTTACTTGGTGTAAGTGCGCAGCTTTGTGTGAATCGGGCTCAGCTTGGGTCTTTGTTCTTTGTTGCCCCACAGCCTGCCTATCAAATGCCTTCTGGCTCATAAGTGACTGACTCGCTCCCGTGTCCAACTCCATGGAAACAGAAATGCCATTTATCTTGACTTTCATCATCATGGGTGGACTTTTGGCAGTGAAGGTGTGCATCCCGTGCACTGTTTCCTTGGGCTGAGTCATCTCTTTAGTTTGTACTTTATGATCCTTGCTGGATCGGAAATCTCCTGCCGACTCTGCCATGTTTTGAGTCGCAGTTCTTCTGCACATTCGCTGTGGGTGGCCCTTTTGGCCGCAGCCTTTGCACACATGGTGTCTGAATCGATACAGATGGGCCCGATGTTTACCCCTGCAACGCCAACATGTTAAACGATTCACATTTGCACTCCTTAGCCGACTCTGAGTCAGACTAATTTTTGATCAACAGTTATTTTCTGCTCAGTACTTGCCAGTGAGATTTGATTCTGGGAGAATCTCAACATTGAGGTCGTGAACGCCTGGCTTATGGTGATGGTCCGCTTCATGTCCCGTCCCGTCACGAAAACGTCCCGCAACACATTGTTGAGGAGTTTGCCAAATTCGCACGGTTCCTCGAGCCTTCGTAGCTCTGTGACATATTCCGCTAAATCCTGGTTCTCGGTGCGGCGGTGTATGTAGAAGCAATACCTGGCCAGCGAAACCCGAGTAAAGGCTTCACCCTCGGTGAACTTTTCTAAACTACTAATGGCAGCCATCTCTGCGTGTAAGTCCGTGATCTGTTCTCGTAGAGAAAGTTAATATGTCTCGACTTATCTGTAGAATAACCCCACGAGGTCTAGTGCCGTGCTTGAACTGCTGTGACCTAGTCTCTTTATTGTAACCCAGAGTGAGTCAGCAATGTGGTGACCAGCCTTTTATACAGCTCTTGCCTGGGCCTCCCACATGCTAGTTGTACCAGCATAGTATATACAGAGTATACATATATGACAGTTACATCTCCTGACAGTCCCGCTACCTCATCACTCACCCTGCTGATGGCGTCCAGGAGTGATCGGGTAAGGTCAATGCTCTCCGCACTCAGTGACATCATCTGAACCACATCTGTTAGATCTTGCACCTCAGGAAAGCGCAGTCGAGCTCTCCTTCCCCTCCTCCCCACGGGTGTGCCTCGCTGCACCACATCACTGGGACCTGCAACCTCGGAAGCTGGGGCCCTGGGTGTGCCTCACTGCATCCCACCACTGGGACCCGCAACCTCGCAAGCTGGGGCCCTGGGTGTGCCTGCTGCACCACACTACTCGGATCTGTAACCTCGAAGGTGTGAAACCATGGAATGTCCCACCAATACTCAAACCACTAGTCATATAAGGGGCTGTCACCTCCATGAGCAGCACCTCCTCCAAATTCAGTAGAACAGTGGGAGCTTCATCCAGCTCCATCCCCTCCCCCTCACCCCCATGGATGGATTGGAAGATGTTCTCCTCTTCAGGCTCGTCCGCATCTGAATCTTCTTCTGCATCATCAGGGTAGGTCTCAAGTTCTGCAAAACATAACAGAACAGTCAAATGGTTGGCAGCAGAGGAGGGGGCAGAGTGGATGGCATGAGTAGGCTCAAAAATCGCAGGCCAGGCAGCAAGCTGATATGAAGGAACACGATGAACTTGCAGGACTTACCCTCGCCCTCGAGTGTGGGGCAGGCTTGTGCAGTACTGATTGTTTTTTTCCAGGCAGGACCCATCAAAGCAGCGACCCTCTCTTCTAAGGATGTCAGTGGGTGCAGATTTGCCGGGTCTCCTCCTGTTAGAGTTCTTTCCCTTTTATTATGTGCCACCTTCCTCTGCAAAGATATGAAAACCTAACCTTTTAAAGAGAACATAAGAACATAAGAACATAAGAATTAGGAACAGGAGTAGGCCATCTAGCCCCTCGAGCCTGCTCCGCCATTCAACAAGATCATGGCTGATCTGGCCATGGACTCAGCTCCACTTACCCGCCCACTCCCCATAACCCTTAATTCCCTTATTAGTTAAAAATCTATCTCTCTGTGACTTGAATACATTCAATGAGCTAGCCTCAACTGCTTCCTTTGGCAGAGAATTCCACAGATTCACAACCCCTCTGGGAGAAGAAATTCCTTCTCAACTCGGTTTTAAATTGGCTCCCCCATATTTTGAGGCTGTGCCCCCTAGTTCTAGTCTCCCCGACCAGTGGAAACAACCTCTCTGCCTCTATCTTGTCGATCCCTTTCATTATTTTAAATGTTTCTATAAGAGGGTATCTTTCTGCTGGGTGGAACATACAGATGGTCACATTTACAATTGCAATTGCATTGAATAAATGGAAATATTACTTACACTAACTACTTGACCAAGGTCCTGCCACTTCTTCTTACACCGGCCTCCAGATCTCCATTGCACAGTAATCTTCTGCAACTTGGTTCCAACGTTTCTTTATTTCTTTGGGTGGAACTTTTATGTGACCTCTGCTGGTGTCCAGCTCCTGCCATCTGTTCTCAATCACAGTAACAAGTGCCTCCACTTTTTCCTGAAAGACATTCTTGGTCCTTGCACCACGTTGCATCTTGTATTGCTGCAACTGCAATTTTTCCAATGCTCTCACACAGCACTCAAAGTTCTCACACACACAACTGGCTCTTTAAAAATGGCTGATTGCCAAATCGGAGCTGCACTGCGCGTGCATGTCCATTGCAACGACGTCAAACACGTAATATTTTTTTCCGCACATGCGCAGAAGATGCGGCTTTGTTTTTTGGCACAGACAGCAGGCTCCACCCCCAGAGACGACTGGACATGCTGCGCGTCGCCAAATTTGAATTATACATCGGGGAAACTTTGTCAAATTACTTATGGCGCATTTCTGGCTGAGAAAAATGGGCATAACTCTGGCAATATGCCAGAAAACGAGCTTGGAGAAAATTGAGCCGATACTTTTTGAGTAGTATGGGAGTGCAACAATAAGATGTTTACTTACTCTTGCTGATGCTACCACATTGTTCCATCTTTTCCTGCACTGGTCTCCATCCCGAACCATGGTGCCACTACGGTCACAGCCTCCCCAATCTCCCGCCAAATGCATTGATATTGTGGCGGGGCTGGCTTGCCATGACCATCCCGGGTGAGGTCTTTATAATGGCGCTCTACCTCTTAGTCGAGTGCCTCCAGCTCATCATCAGTAAACCAGGGAGCTCTGTCCCTCCCTCCATTGGACTTCTTGGCAGCTTTTCTTCCACCCATGAAGTTTTATGAAGCTGATGGCTGATGAATCTGTTGACTCTATCTTTCTCTAAATCACTCCCCTCTGCAACTGTCAGGTGCAAGTGAATAACGAGGTTTTATGCACATGTGCAGCTGAGCCCTCAGCCCCAATCACGGGAAAAGTGATGTCATCAGGCAAAAGAAACTACAAAAACAACAGTAGGCTCGAAGGGCCAAATGACCTACTCCTGCTCCTATTTCTCATGTTCTTATGTTCTCACACATTCCAAGTTCCTGAGTCTCCCCGCTCAGCCCAATTTCATGACTCCCGGCACTGGCACAGCTCAGAACGGCGGCGGGGCAACAGGTCGTGTCGGGGTGCACGTCGGGTCAGCAGGTCATGTCGGGGCGCACGTCGGGTCAGCAGGTCATGTTGGGGCGCACGTCGGGTCAGCAGGTCATGTCGGGGCGCACGTCGGGTCAGCAGCGTAGGTCAGGGGTGCACGTCGGGTCAGCAGGTCGTGTCGGGGCGCACGTCGGGGCAGCAGGTCGTGTCGGGGTGCACGTCGGGTCAGCAGGTCGTGTCGGGGCGCACGTCGGGTCAGCAGGTCGTGTCGGGGCGCACGTCGGGGCAGCAGGTCGTGTCGGGGTGCACGTCGGGTCAGCAGGTCATGTCGGGGCGCACGTCGGGTCAGCAGGTCGTGTCGGGGCGCACGTCGGGTCAGCAGGTCGTGTCGGGGCGCACGTCGGGTCAGCAGGTCGTATCGGGGCGCACGTCGGGTCAGCAGGTCATGTCGGGGCGCACGTCGGGTCAGCAGGTCGTGTCGGGGCGCACGTCGGGTCAGCAGGTCGTGTCGGGGCGCACGTCGGGTCAGCAGGTCGTGTCGGGGCGCACGTCGGGTCAGCAGGTCATGTCGGGGCGCACGTCGGGTCAGCAGGTCGTGTCGGGGCGCACGTCGGGTCAGCAGGTCGTGTCGGGGCGCACGTCGGGTCAGCAGGTCGTGTCGGGGCGCACGTCGGGTCAGCAGGTCGTGTCGGGGCGCACGTCGGGTCAGCAGGTCGTGTCGGGGCGCACGTCGGGTCAGCAGCATAGGTCAGGGGCGCACGTCGGGGCAGCAGGTCGTGTCGGGGCGCACGTCGGGTCAGCAGCGTAGGTCAGGGGCGCACGTCGGGTCAGCAGGTCGTGTCGGGGCGCACGTCGGGTCAGCAGCGTAGGTCAGGGGCGCAGGTCGGGTCAGCAGCATAGGTCAGGGGCGCACGTCAGGTCAGCAGCGTAGGTCAGGGGCGCACGTCAGGTCAGCAGCATAGGTCAGGGGCGCACGTCAGGTCAGCAGCGTAGGTCAGGGGCGCACGTCGGGTCAGCAGCATAGGTCAGGGGCGCAGGTCGGGTCAGCAGCATAGGTCAGGGGCGCACGTCGGGTCAGCAGCATAGGTCAGGGGCGCAGGTCGGGTCAGCAGCATAGGTCGGGGCGCACGTCGGGTCAGCAGCATAGGTCAGGGGCGCACGTCGGGTCAGCAGCATAGGTCAGGGGCGCAGGTCGGGTCAGCAGGTCGTGTCGGGGCGCACGTCGGGTCAGCAGCGTAGGTCAGGGGCGCAGGTCGGGTCAGCAGCATAGGTCAGGGGCGCACGTCGGGTCAGCAGCATAGGTCAGGGGCGCAGGTCGGGTCAGCAGCATAGGTCAGGGGCGCACGTCAGGTCAGCAGCGTAGGTCAGGGGCGCACGTCGGGTCAGCAGCATAGGTCAGGGGCGCACGTCGGGTCAGCAGCGTAGGTCAGGGGCGCACGTCAGGTCAGCAGGTCTTGTCGGGGCGCACGTCGGGTCAGCAGCATAGGTCAGGGGCGCACGTCGGGTCAGCAGTGTAGGTCAGGGGCGCACGTCGGGTCAGCAGCGTAGGTCAGGGGCGCGGCGGCGGCACAGCTCATAAAAGCACGATACAGGCCCCACGGGTTCGAGGAGTCTGCGGGTGTGCGGGAGGATGGGTGGTGGTGCAGAAGGACGTTCAAAACATTTGTGCAAATAATCACTCTGGAGAAGTGTAGAGCAACAAAGAGGCCCTGGGGTGCAGGTCCACAGATCCCTGAAGGTAGCAGGCCCAGATAGATAAGGTGGTTACAAGGACATACAGAATACCTGCCTTTATTAGCCAAGGCATAGAATACAAGAGCAGGGAGGTTAGGGTTGAACTCTAAAAAACACTATTTTGGCCACAGCTGCATGCAGTTCTGGACTCCACATTACAGGAAATATGTGATTGCACTGGAGAGGGTACAGAGGAGGTTTACGAGGATGTTGCATGGCCTGGAGAATTTTAGCTATGAGGAAAGATTGGATAGATTAGGTTTGTTTTCTTTGGAACAGAGGAGGCTGAGGGAAGATTTAATTGAGGTGTATAAAATTATGAGGGGCCAAGAAAGAGTGGATAGGAAGTAGCTATTTCCCTTACCAGAGGGTTCATCAACCAGGGTGCATAGGTTTAAAGTAATTGATCGGAGGTTTAGAGGGGATTTAAGGAGAAATATATTCACCCAGAGAGTTGTGGGGGTATAGAACTCACTGCCTGAAAGGGGAGGCAGAAACCCTCACCACTTTTAAAAGCTACTTGGATGTGCACTTGAAGTGCCATAACCTATAAGGCCATGGACCAAGAGCTGGAAAGTGGGATTATGCTGGATAGCTCTTTGTCAGCCGGCACAGACATGATGGACCGGAATGGCCTCCTTCCGTGTTGTAAATTTCTATGATTTCCATTATTTGCCTTGAAATCCTTTGGGCTAGTTTTTCGGTTTAATGAAAAAAGTAATTTTACGCCAAAATTACCATTTTCGCTGCACTACCATTTTCAGGCCTAACTTTCGGCTTTTACTTCTCGGTAAAATCAGTGTTGCACGAGGATTCGTGGCGCAATCCGTGAGTTTCTGCAACTTTAGTCCAAGGCCCGTGGTGCCGTGAGAGAGGACGTGGGAGGGGGGAGAAACAAAAAAAAATTGCAAACAAAACCATTCACAAAACATTCAAAAAACACTTACCTACTAAATTGCTGCAAAATAATTAAAAAATGAAAACTTTAACTTACCTTTTTTCAGGTCTTCATACTTACCACTGTTGGTAAGGGCTGTATCGACAGGTTTGACCCTGTCGGTATTCTGGGTCCCGAGATTGCCAAAAGAGCCATGCAAACACAATTTGTGTCATTGCACATTGGCGCACCTCTCCCTGGCGGTATGTGGAAGTGCCACCACAAAAAGGAGGCCGAGGATCCCACCGACTGGGTTTTCGCCGCAGAGGGTGAAATCCAGGGCCAGAAACAAGAGAAGGGAATTATAGTCTGCTTATGTCATATCAGCCTCACAGTAAAATTGGACTGTTTGTACATGATTTTGATGGAACTTAGATTCCATCGTGGATTGTGGGAGTTCTAGTGTGCTTTTCTAACTAACTGGGCCTCAGCTGGATGGGCAGAGCTATACAGGATTGGAGGGATCATACCAGAGGTCAGGGATGTTCAAAAAGCTCAAAGGTATGCGTCAGGCCACAGGTTGGGGAAGTGTTTCAAGGGAATCAATTGGTGGTTTCAAGGGAATCAATTGTTGGAGCAATTGGAGGACAGGATGGGTAAATTTGTAATGCTTTTTCTGAAATGTTGAATTGTTTTTCATGTATGTATTGTTTCATAAAAGTTGGCTCTGAATTTCCACAGGAAATCTCCCGACTTACCATAACATCAGTGAAAGATTGGTGGAACCCCATTTAATGGCTGTTTATCCAGACGATCTGGAGTTGAGAAAGGTAGGTCATAGAATCATAGAAAGTTACAGCACAGAAGAAGGCCAGTTGGCCAGTTGTGCCTGTGCTGGCTCTTTGAAGAAGCTGTCATGTTTAGTTTAAAACCCCTGTTTTTGTCCATCACCCTGTAAATTCCCCAAACCCCTGCTTTTTGTCCGTCGCCCTGTAAATTCCCCAAACCCCTGCTTTTTGTCCATCATCCTGTAATTTCCTCATCCTCAAGTATCAGCCCAACTCCTTTTTAAAATTACATATGGAATCAACTTCCACCACCTTTTCAGGTAGAGCATTCTAGACCCCAACAACTCTGAGTGAAAAAAATTCTCCTTAGCTCCCCTCTAGTTCTTTTGCAATTGATTTTAAATCTATTGACCCACTTGTCAGACTCAATAGTTTTTTCTCTAGCTGTTCTATCAAAACCTCTCATCACCTTGAAAATCTCTATTGGATCATCTCTTAACCTTCCCCATTCGAAGGAGAACAGTCCTAACCTTTCCAACCTCTCCTCATAACTGAAGTATCTCATCCCCGCTAACACCCTGGTAACATCCTGGTAAACATCCTCTCTACCCTTTCTAAGGCCTTTACATCTTTCCTGAAGTTTGGTGTCCAGAACTGTCCATCACCCTCCAGCTGAGACCTAACCAGTGATTGATAAAGTTCTAGCATGATCTCTTTGCTTTTATGGTCTATGCCTCTATTTATAAACCCAAGGAATCCACATGCTTCTTTAACCACCTTATCAATTTACCCTGCCACAATTAAGGATTTGAGTATATGGAGTCCAAGGTCTCTGCTCAGCATTTTTCAAAATCATACCATTTATGTCTTTACATATTAGTCCTCCCAAAGTGCATCACTTCACATTTCTCTGCATTGAACTCCATCTGCCATGCTTATGTCCATTTCACCATCCTGAAGTGTGCAACTAACCTTTGCTTCTTTTAGCAACCAAGGATGCATTTACAGACCAATCAGCCTAACCATGGTGTTGGACAAATCATTGGAAAAAATTTTGAGGGATAGTATTAATTGTTATTTAGAAAGGCATGGATTAATCAAGGACAGTCAGCATGGATTTGTTAAGGGAAAATCGTGTCTGACTAACATGATTTAATTTTTTAAGGAGGTAACAAGGAGGGTCGATGAGGGCAGTGCAATTAATGGAGTTTAACAAGGCATTTGACAAGATGCCACAGGGCAGACTGGTCAGAAAAGTAAATGCCCATTGGCAAGATAGATCCAAAATTGGCTCAGTGGCAGGACGCAAAGGGTAACGGTCAATGGGTGTTATTGTGACTGGAAGCATTCCAGTGGGGTTCCGCAGGGCTCAGTACTGTTGTGGTTACCTCAGCCCCAGAACATCATGGCAGGCATTCCCCAGGGCAGTGTCCCAGGCCCAACCATCTTCAGCTGCTTCATTAATGACCTTCCCTCCATCATAAGGTCAGAAGTGGGGATGTTCGCTGATGATTGCACTGTGTTCAGTTCCATTCGCAACTCCTCAGATCATGAAGCAGTCCATGCCTGAATGCAGCAAGACTTGGACAACGTTCAGGCTTGGGCTGATAAGTGGCAAGTAACATTTGTGCCACGCAGATGCCAGGCAATTAATATCTCCAATAAACGAGAGTCCAACAACCACCCCTTGACATTCAAACAGCATTACCATCACTGAATCCCCCATCATAAACATCCTAGAGGTTACCATTGACCAGAAACTTAACTGGAACAAGTCACATAAATACTGTGGCAACGAGAGCAGGTCAGAGGCTGGGTATTCTGTGACAAGTGACTCATCTTATTACTCCCCAAAGCCTTTCCTCCATCTACAAGGCACAAGTCAGGAGTGTGATGGAATACTCTCCACTTACCTGGATGAGTGCAGCTCCAACAACACACAAGAAGCTCGTTAACATCTAGGACAAAGCAGCCCACTTGATTGGCACCCCACCTACCACCTTAAAGATTCAGGAGGCAGAATTGCCCCTTTTTATAGACCCATTAGTGCCTCTGGGGGCAGTTGTCTTTGGCAAAGCATCCTCTGATGGTGAAGTCTGAGCAGGCGATCAACTGCCAGCACAGACACCATGAAGCGATCGAAATGGTACAATGTCGAAAGTGCCGTGAGTGATACAGGGGAAAAGGTAGGAGGCAGGACAATGTTTGAGCAAAGAAATCACTGCTATCGGTCCACCAGCTACATTGACTAACCGTTGCAAACCAGAAATAGGTAATGGCCGACAAAAAAAAAACTTTGCAAGATGGCGCAACTGGTTCCCAACTGCAACTCGACAGCTCACGCTGTCGTCATCGCCAGGTGCTAAGATCGGTTGCATGGGGCAATTTCACTTACAGGGCAGTAAGGGGGTGATTCGCACGGTGATGACATCATCATCACCGCGCGCCACCGAACGGGGGTCCGTTAAACCACTTCCCAATTCTGCGACGGGTGATTTTCTTGCTGCAAAATCTATTTTGTGCCCCGTTAGAATGGCCATCACTAAAAGGGACAATTTTGGCTCCTATGCCTCTCTTTATGAAGCCCAGCATCCCGCATACTTTTTTAACCGCTTTCTCAACCTGCCCTGCCACCTTCAATGATTTGTGCACATATACCCTTAGGTTTCTCTGTTGATACACTCCCTTTAGGACTGTATCATTTAGTTTATATTGCTTTCCTTGTTCTTCCTACTAAACTATCACTTCACATGTTTCTGCATTTAATTTCATCTGCTAATTTCACCACCCTGTCTATGTCTTCTTGAATTCTATCACTATCCTCCTCACTGTTCACCATACCTCCACGTATTGTGTCATCTGCAAATTTTTGAAATTGTGCCCTGTACACCCAAGTCCAAGTCATTAATCTATCAGGAAACGACCCCCGGGGAACACCTCTGTGTACCTTCCTCCAGTCCAATAAACAACCGTTCACCACTACTCTCTGTTTCCTGTCACTTAGAGAATTTTGTATCAACGCTGCCACTAGCCCTTTCATTCCATGGGCTTCAACTTTGCTGTCAAACCTATTATGTGGCACTTTCTCAAATGCTTTTTGTAAGTCCGTGTACACATCAACCATATTGCCCTCATCAATCCTCTCTGTTATCTCATCAAAAAACTCGATCAAGTTACTTAAATACGATTTGCCTTTAATATCTGCTAGCTTTCATTAATTAATCCACACTGTTAACTTTGTACCTGATTATCGTTGCTAAAAACTGCCCCACTCATCATCATCATCATAGGCAGTCCCTTGGAATGGAGGAAGACTTGCTTCCACTCATGAAGTGAGTTCTTTGGTGGCTGAATAGTCCAATATGAGAGCTAAAGACTCTGTCACAGGTGGGACAGACAGTCGTTGAGGGAAGGGGTGAGTGGGACTGGTTTGCTGCGCGCTCCTTCCGCTGCCTGTGCTTGACCTCTGCACGCTCTCGCCATTGAGACTCGAAGTGCTTAACGCCCTCCCGGATGCACTTTCTCCAATTAGGGCGGTCTTTGGCCAGGGACTCCTAGGTGTCTGTGGTGATGTTGCACTTTATCAGGGATGCTTGGAGGGTGTCCTTGTAACGTTTCCGCTGCCCACCTTTGGCTTGTTTGCCGTCAAGGAGCTCCGCATAGAGCACTTGCTTCGTGTCTGGCATGTGTTATGTTCAGGATAACGTCACAAGACTGTATACTGTAAGCTCAAACTGATGTGACCTTAATCTCTTTAATAAACCTCCAGAGTGCCAAAGCAGCATGGCAGACAACCTTTTATACTTGCTTGCACGAGGTGTGCAGGTGACCCTTGGGTCTCCAACAGGTGTGCCCTCTGGTGGCGAGTCTTACACAATTATAAAGTTCACATATATAACATCACCTCCCCCCCCCCCCCAAAGTCTTAGATGCAAGTTATTTACAAATTGAAGCGATCCGGGGCCCTACATTCCTGGGTTGATCGCCTGAGTTGAAGTCCTGGCATGGGTGAGTTGGTCGGATCATTGCTGCACTGCGGTGTGGCTGGTCTGATCAGACTGTCGGGCATGGTGGGTTCATCCTCGTGGTTGACAGCGAGGTCGATTGCTGGTCAGGTGTGTGTTGCTGGATCGATGATGGTAATGTCCTCTTCAAACTGTTCTTGGTTGTCAGTGAATCGCAGTTTGGTCTGGTCCAAATGTTTTCTGCATGTTTGTCCATTGAACCGTTCAACAACAAACACTCTAGTCCCCTCCTTGGCTAAGACAGTGGCAGCAACCCATTTGGGACCATGACTGTAATTAAGAACAAACACAGGCTAATTAACCTCAATATCATGCAATACAGATGCGTGATTGTGGTACATGTTATGCCGATGACGCCAGGTTTCGACATGATCATTGAGATCCGGGTGGACGAGGGAGAGCCTGGTTTTGAGTGCTCTCTTCATTAACAATTCTGTTGGGGGAACCCTGGTAAGCGAGTGGAGTCGCGTCCGGTAGCTGAGCAGAACCCGAGATAACCGGGTCTGCAGGGAACCATCCATCACGCGTTTCAAGCTCTGCTTGATAGTTTGGACTGCCCGTTCCGCTTGTCCGTTGAATGCAGACTTAAACGGGGCAGACCTGGACCTGACATGTTTGATGCCATTGCGGGTCATGAACTCGCTGAATTCTGAGCTGGTGAAACATGGTCCATTGTCACTAACAAGGATGTCGGGCAAACCATGGGGGCGAATATGGCCTGAAGGCTTTCAATGGTGGCAGTGGACGTACATGATGCCATTATTATACATTCATTCCATTTAGTGTAAGCGTCCACTGCTACGAAGAACACCTTTCCGAGAAAGGGGCCAGCGAAATCTATGTGGGCACTGGACCATGGTTTGGAAGGTCATGACCACAGACTAAGTGGGGCCTCCCTTGATGCATTGCTCAACTGTAAGCAAGTGTTACATTGGTGTACACATGACTCCAACTTCGAGTCAATGTCGGGCCGTCAAACGTGCGACCTGGCGATAGCCTTCATCGTGACTATGCCTGGGTGGGTACTGTATAGGTCGCATTTAAACATTTCCCTGCCTTTTTTTGGCAAAACCACACGATTCCCCCATAGGAGACAATGCAATTGGATGGACATTTCATCCTTGCGTCGGTAAAACGGCTTAATTTCGTCTTGCATTTCCCCAGGAACAGCCGACCAGCTCACTTTAAGGACGCAGTTTTTTACAAGTGATAGCACAGGGTCCTGGCTAGTCCAGGTCCTGATCTGGTGAGCCGTGACGGATGACCCCTTGCTCTCAAAAACATCCATTACAAGAAGCAAGTCTGCGGGTTGCGCCATTTCCACCCTGGTGGTGGGCAATGGTAGCCGACTGAGGGCATCAGCACAGTTCTCAGTGCCTGGTCTGTGACGGATAACATAGTCATACGCAGATAACGTTAGTGCCCATCTTTGGATGCGGGATGAAGCATTGGTGTTAATACCTTTGCTTTCTAAAAACAGTGAAATGAGCGGTTTGTGGTCGATTTCGAGCTCGAACTGGAGTCCAAGTAGGTATTGGTGCATTTTCTTAACCCCGTATACGCATGTTAATGCTTGTTTCTCAACCATACTGTAGGCTCTTTCAGCCTTAGATAAACTTCTGGACGCATATGCAACTGGTTGCAGTTTGCCTGACACATTGGCTTGCTGTAACACACAACCGACCCCGTACGAAGATGCATCACAGGCTAGCACTAAACGTTTACACGGGTCGTACAATACAAGTAACTTGTTAGAACATAGCAGGTTTCTGGCCTTCTCAAAGGCTGTCTCTTGAGATTTATCTCAAACCCAGTCATCACCCTTACGAAGCAATAAATGCAAAGATTCCAGCAAAGTGCTCAACCCGGGTAGAAAGTTAACAAAATAGTTGAGGAGTCCCAGGAACGAACGCAGCTCCGTCACATTCTGTGGTCTGGGTGTATTCTTGATGGCCTCCGTCTTAGAGTCCGTGGGTCTGATGCCGTCTGCCGCAATCTTTCTCCCCAAAAATTCGACTTCTGGCACCAGGAAAACACACTTGGAGCATTTCAGTCTGAGTCCCACTCTGTCCAGTCGCTTTAGAACCTCTTCCAGGTTGTGCAAGTGTTCGGTGGTGTCACAACTGGTGATCAGGATGTCGTCTTGGAAAACAACGGCGCACGGAACCGATTTCAGCAGATTCTCCATGTTCTTCTGGAAAATGGCAGCAGCCGAGTGAATCCCAAAAGGGCATCTGTGGTATATGAACAGTCCTTTGTGCATGCTGGTGCATGGCAATCTTTTCAAAGATTCAGCCAGTTCCTGTGTCATGTAAGCAGAGGTTAGATCCAACTTGGTGAATGACTTCCCCCCCGCTAACGTTGCAAACAGGTCATCCACTTTGGGCAGTGGGTACTGGTCCTGTAACGAGATTTGGTTGATCATTACCTTGTAGTCTCCGCAGATTCTGACCGTCCCATCACTTTTCAACACCGGAACAATTGGACTGGCCCACTCGTTAAACTCGACTGGCAATATGATTTCCTCTCGTTGAAGTCTGTCCATTTCGTTCTCGACTTTCTCCTACATCATATATGGAACCACTCGGGCCTTGTGATGAACGGGCCATGCATCAGGGACTAGATGGATCTGCACTTTGGCGCCTGTGAAGTTGCCGATGCCTGGCTCGAATAACGATGGGAATTTGTTTTGCACTTGAGCGCATGAGGCGTCATCCACCGAAAACAGTGCTTTGATGTCATCCCAGTTCCATCGGATCTTTCCTAGCCAGCTTCTGCCGAACAGCATTGGGCCATCGCCTGGTAGAACCTATAGTGGTAAATCATGCACAGTTCCATCGTACGATACCTTCACTGCCACACTGCCAAGGACTGGTATGAGCTCTTTGGTGTAAGTGCGCAGCTTTGTATAAATCGGGTTTAGTTTTGGCCTTTGTGCCTTGTTGCCCCACAGTTTCTCAAAAGCCTTCTGCCTCATAATTGACTGACTCGCCCCCTTGTCCAATTCCATGGAAACTGGAATGCCGTTTAATTTGACTTTTAACATTATCGGAGGGCTTTTGGTGGTGAAGGTGTGTACCCCATATACTTCCTCTTCAGCCTCGGGTTGAGTTGGCTCACTTACTCGTTCAGCGTGATCTGCGCCGGATCGGTCATCTTCTGCCGACTCTGCCACGTGGTCAGTCGCAGCACGTCTGCACATTCGCTGGAGGTGCCCCATTGTTCCGCAGCCTTTGAAGACGTAGTGCTTGAATCAACATAAATGGGTTCGATGATTACCCCTGCAGCACCAACATGGTGCTAATGGATTCGCATTCACGCCCCACGGCAAACTCTGAGTCATCCTCGGTCTGGCCTCTGCAGGCGTGTAGACCCTGCCATGTACTGTTCTGCCTGCTGAAGGCATTATTTTATGCACAGTACTTGCTGGTGAGCTTCAATGCTGAGAAGATATCTGTTTAGTGTTATTGTCCGTGGACATGAAAGCTGGGCTATCGTGATGGCCTTGCTCAGATCTGGGGATTCGGCAGACAGCAGTTTGCGAAGAATGACCTCGTGACCAATTCCAAGCACAAAAAAGCCCGCAACATTTCCCCCAAAAATCCAGCAAATTCGCACGGTCCCGCAAGGCGTCTTAGGTCGGCGACATAGTTCGCCACGTCCTGGCCCTCAGAGCGATGGTGCATATAAAAGTGATACCTGGCCATTAAGATGCTCTCCTTCGGCTTGAGGTGTTCCTGAACCACCGTGCACAACTCTGCACATATCTTTTCCGTTGGTTTCGTTGGTGCTAGCAGATTTTTGATGAGGCCATATATTGTAGACCCACAAACGATGAGGAGAATCTCCCTGCGCTTGACCGCTTTACTGTCCTCATCCAGCTCGTTGGCCACGAAATACTCGTCAACATGATCAATGAAGGCTTCCCAATTATCACCCTCAACAAATCTCTCAAGAATACCAATAACCGCGTGAAAGTTCGTGAGCTGTTACTCTTCATCAATTGTTATGTAAACATACAGGGGTATCTGACAATTCGGAAGGATAGACAAGAAGGGAAAGGAGGTGGGGTAGCTCTGTTAATAAAGGATGATATCAGGGCAGTTGTGAGAGATGATATTGGCTCTAATGAACAAAATGTTGAAGCATTGTGGGTGGAGATTAGAGATAATAAGGGGGAAAAGTCACTGGTGGGCCTAGTTTATAGGCCCCCAAATAATAACCTCATGGTGGGCGGGCAATAATCAAGGGAATAATGGAGGCATGTGAAAAAGGAACGGCAATAATCATGGGGGATTTTAACCTACATTTCGATTGGTCAAATCAAATCGCACGGGGTAGCCTGGAGGAGGAATTCATAGAATGCATACGGGATTGTTTCTTAGAACAGTATGTTACAGAACCTACAAGGGAGCAAGCTATCTTAGATCTGGTCCTGTGTAATGAGTCAGGAATAATAAACGATCTCCTAGTAAAAGATCCTCTCGGAATGAGTGATCACAGTATGGTTGAATTTGTAATACAGATTGAGGGTGAGGAAGTAGTGCCTCAAACGAGCATACTATGCTTAAACAAAGGGGTCTACAGTGGGATGAGGGCAGAGTTGGCTAAAGTAGACTGGGAACACAGACTAAACGGTGGCACAATTGAGGAACAGTGGATGACTTTTAAGGAGCTCTTTCATAATGCTCAACAAAAATATATTCCAGTGAAAAAGAAGGGTGGTAAGAAAAGGGATAACCAGCCGTGGATAACCAAGGAAACAAAGGAGTGTATCAAATTAAAAACCAATGCGTATAAGGTGGCCAAGGTTAGTGGGAAACTAGAAGATTGGGAAAATTTTAAACGACAGCAAAGAACGATTAAGAAAGCAATAAAGAAAGGAAAGATAGATTACGAAAGTAAACTTGCGCAAAACTTAAAAACAGATAGTAAAAGCTGTTACCGATATATAAAACGGAAGAGAGTGACTAAAGTAAATGTTAGTCCCTTAGAAGATGAGAAGGGGGATTTAATAATGGGAAATGTGGAAATGGCTGAGACCTGAAACAATTATTTTGCTTCGGTCTTCATAGTGGAAGACACAAAAACCATACCAGAAATTGCTGGTCACGGGAATGTGGGAAGGGAGGACCTTGAGACAATCACTATCACTAGGGAGGTAGTACTGGACAGACTAATGGGACTCAAGGTAGACAAGTCCCCTGGTCTTGATGAAATGCATCCCAGGGTATTAAAAGAGATGGCGGAAGTTATAGCAGATGCATTCGTTATAATCGACCAAAATTCTCTGGACTCTGGGCAGGTACCAGCGGATTGGAAAGCAGCTAATGTAACGCCTGTGTTTAAAAAAGGGGCAGACAAAAGGCAGGTAACTATAGGCCGGTTAGTTTAACATCTCTAGTGGGGAAAATGCTTGAAGCTATCATTAAGGAAGAAATAGCGGGACATCTAGATCGGAATAGTGCAATCAAGCAGACGCAACATGGATTCATGAAGGGGAAATCATGTTTAACTAATTTACTGGAATTCTTTGAGGATATAACGAGCATGGTGGATAGAGGTGTACGGATAGATGTGGTGTATTTAGATTTCCAAAAGGCATTTGATAAGGTGTCACACAAAAGGTTACTGCAGAAGATAAAGGTACGCGGAGTCAGAGGAAATGTATTAGCATGGATAGAGAATTGGCTGGCTAACAGAAATCAGAGAGTCGGGATAAATGGGTCCTTTTCGGGTAAGTGGTGTGCCACAGGGATTGGTGCTGGGACCACAACTGTTTACAATATACATAGATGACCTGGAAGAGGGGACAGAGTGTAGTGTAACAAAATTTGCAGATGACACAAAGATTAATGGGAAAGTGGGTTGTGTAGAGGATACAATGAGGCTGCAAAGAGATTTAGATAGGTTAAGCGAATGGGCTAAGGTTTGGCAGATGGAATACAATGTCGGAAAATGTGAGGTCATCCACCTTGGAAAAAAAACAGTAAAAGGGAATATTATTTGAATGGGGAGAAATTACAACATGCTGCGGTGTAGAGGGACCTGGGGGTCCTTGTGCATGAATCCCAAAAAGTTAGTTTGCAGGTGCAGCAGGTAATCAGGAAGGCGAATGGAATGTTGGCCTTCATTGCGAAAGAGATGGAGTACAAAAGCAGGGAGGTCCTGCTGCAACTGTGTAGGGTATTGGTGAGGCCGCACCTGGAGTACTGCGTGCAGTTTTGGTCACCTTACTTAAGAAAGGATATAGTAGCTTTGGAGGGGGTACAGAGACCATTCACTCGGCTGATTCCGGAGATGAAGGGGTTACCTTATGATGATAGATTGAGCAGACTGGGTGTTTACTCATTGGAGTTCAGAAGGATGAGGGGTGATCTTATAGAAACATTTAAAATCATGAAAGGGATAGACAAGATAGAGGCAGAGAGGTTGTTTCCACTGGTCGGGGAGACTAGAACTAGGGGGCACAGCCTCAAAATACGGGGGAGCCAATTTAAAACCGAGTTGAGAAGGAATTTCTTCTCCCAGAGGGTTGTGAATCTGTGGAATTCTCTGCCCAAGGAAGCAGTTGAGGCTAGCTCATTGAATGTATTCAAGTCACAGATAGATAGATTTTTAACCAATAAGGCAATTACGGGTTATGGGGAGCGGGCGGGTAAGTGGAGCTGAGTCCACGGCCAGTTCAGCCATGATCTTTTGAATGACGGAGCAGGCTCGAGGGGCTCGATGGCCTACTCCTGTTCCTAACTCTTATGTTCTTATGTTCTTATGTTCAGAATAACTCCACAAGACTGTACACTGTAAGCTCAAACTGGTATGACCTTAGTCTCTTTAATAAAATTCCAGAGTGCCAAAGCAGCATGGCAGACAACCTTTTATACTTGCTTGCACGAGGTGTGCAGGTGACCCCTGGATCTCCAACAGGTGCGCCCTGGGTGTCAAGTTTTACACAAATATAACATTTACATACATATCAGCATGTGAACTATGTGGCCTGCCGAGCGAAGCTGATCGAGTGAGGTCAGCGCTTCAATGCTGGAGATGTTAGCTTGGACGAGGACACTGATGTTGGTGCGCTTGTCCTCTCAGGGGATTTGCAGGATCTTGCGGAGACATCATTGGTGATATATCACCAGCGACTTGGGGTATCTTCTGTACATCATCCATGCCTCTGAGCCATACAGGAGGGCGGGTATTACTACAGCCCTGTAGACCATGAGCTTGTGGTAGGTTTGAGGGCCTGGTGTTCGAACACTCTTTTCTTCCGGCGGCCGAAGGCTGCACTGGCACACTGGAGGCGATGTTGAATCTCTGCATCAATGTCTGCTTTTGTTGACAAGAGGCTCCCGAGGTATGGGAAATGGTCCACGTTGTCCAGGGCCGCACCGTGGATCTTGATGACTGGGGGGGCAGTGCTGTGCGGTGAGGACAGGCTGGTGGAGGACCTTTGTCTTACGGATGTTTAGCATAAGGCCCATACTTTCATATGCCTCAGTAAATACATCGACCATATCCTCGAGCTCAGCTTCAGAATGTGCGCAGACGCAGGCGTCGTCCGCATACTGTAGCTCAACGACAGAGGTTGGCCTGGAGGCTGCGTAGGTTAAACAGCTTCCCACTGGTTCTGTAGTTTAGTTCCACTCCAGCGGGGAGCTTGTTGACTGTGAGGTGGAGCATGGCAGCGCGGAAGATTGAGAAGAGGGTTGGGGCGATGACACAGCCTTGTTTGACCCCAGTCCGGACGTGGATTGGGTCTGTGATGGATCCGCTGGTAAGGATCACGGCCTGCATGTTGTCGTGGAGTAGGTGAATGATGTTGACAAACTTTTGGGGGCATCCGAAACAGAGGAGGACGCTCCAGAGACCCTCACGGTTGACAGTGTCAAAGGCCTTTGTAAGGTTGAAGAAGGCCATGTATAAGGGCTGGTGCTGCTCCCTGCATTTTTCCTGCAGCTGTTGCACTGCAAAAATCATGTCCATTGTGCCCTGTAGGGGATGAAATCCACACTGTGTCTCCGGGAGGAGCTCCTCGGCCACAGGGAGAAGATGGTTGAGAAAAACTCTCGCGCCAACTTTCCCAGTGGCTGATAGCAGGGAGATTCCCCTGTAGTTGCTGCAGTCGGACTTGTCCCCTTTTTTAAAGATGGTCACGATCACTGCATCTCTGAGATCTCCTGGCATGCTCTCCTCCCTCCAGATGAAAGACATGAGGTCATGTATCTGCGCCAACAGCGCCTCTCTGCCATACTTTAGCGCCTCAGCAGGGATTCCATCTGCACCCATAGCCTTGTTGTTCTTGAGCTGTTTTATGGCTTTGCCTACCTCGTGCAACGTTGGAGTTTCACTAAGGTGGTGGCGGGTCGCATGCTGCGGGATGGAGTCGAGAACACTCGAGTCAAAGGCAGAGTCTCGATTGAAAAGATGTTTGAAGTGCTCCTTCTAGCGGGCGTTGACAGCCACAATGTCCTTGATGTGTGTTTCCCCGTTCTTGGCCAGAAGTGGGGTGGGGCCTTGGGAGTTTGGATCTTATGTAGCCATGACTGCGATGAAGAATCCTCGCATATCGTGGCTGTCGGCCAGTTATTGTATCTCCTGTGCTTTCTCCGTCCACCACCTGATCTTTAGGTCCTGGGTTTTTTGTTGGACCTCAGCCTTGAGCCGTCTGTAACGTTGCTTTGCAGCTCCCGAGTTGGGTTATTGCTTGAGGCTCAGAAATGCTCTGCACTTGCGATCTATTAGTTCTTGGATTTCCTGATCATTTTCATCAAACCGGTCCTGGTGTTTTCTGGTTGAGTGACCAAGTGTCTCTTCACAGGCACTGGTTATGGAGGCCTGGAGGGCAGACGAAGCACTGTGGGCATTCAGCATCTCAGGGTCATCAAGGCATGTCAGGTTAGCTGTGAGGCGCTGGCTGTATAGGGTTCTTTTAGCTGGGTCTTTAAGTGACCCGGAATTGACTTTTTTGCGGCACTGCTTCTGCTGTCCCCTCTGCTTTGGGGCGATGTTAGAACATAAGAACATAAGAATTAGGAACAGGAGTAGGCCATCGAGCCCCTCAAGCCTGCTCCGCCATTTAACAAGATCATGGCTGAACTGGCCGTGGACTCAGCTCCACTTGCCCGCCCGCTCCCCATAACCCTTAATTCCCTTATTGGTTAAAAATCTATCTATCTGTGACTTGAATACATTCAATGAGCTAGCCTCAACTGCTTCCTTGGGCAGAGAATTCCACAGATTCACAACCCTCTGGGAGAAGAAATTCCTTCTCAACTCGGTTTTAAATTGGCTCCCCTGTATTTGGAGGCTGTGCCCCCTAGTTCTAGTCTCCCCGACCAGTGGAAACAACCTCTCTGCCTCTATCTTGTCTATCCCTTTCATTATTTTAAATGTTTCTCTAAGATCACCCTTCATCCTTCTGAACTCCAACGAGTAAAGACCCAGTCTGCTCAATCTATCATCATAAGGTAACCCCATCATCTCCGGAAACAGCCTCGTGAATCATCTCTGTACCCACTCCAAAGCTAGTATATCCTTCCTTAAGTAAGGTGACCAAAACTGCACGCAGTACTCCAGGTGCGGCCTCACCAATACCCTATACGGTTGCAGAAGGACCTTCCTGCTTTTGTACTCCATCCCTCTCGCAATGAAGGCCAACATTGCATTCGCCTTCCTGATTACCTGCTGCACCTGCAAACTAACTTTTTGGGATACCAAAAAGAGTTTCATGCACAAGGACCCCCAGGCCCCTCTGCACGGCAACATGTTGTAATTTCTCCCCATTCAAATAATATTCCCTTTTACTGTTTTTTTTCCCAAGGTGGATGACCTCACACTTTCCGACATTGTATTCCATCTGCCAAACCTTAGCGCATTCGCTTAACCTATCTAAATCTCTTTGCAGCCTTTCTGTGTCCTCTACACAACCCGCTTTCCCACTAATCTTAGTGTCATCTGCAAATTTTGGTACACTACACTCTGTCCCCTCTTCCAGGTCATCTATGTATATTGTAAACAGTTATGGTCCCAGCACCGATCCCTGTGGCACACCACTAACCACCGATTTCCAACCCGAAAAGGACCCATTTATCCCGACTCTCTGCTTTCTGTTAGCCAGCCAATTCTCTATCCATGCTAATACATTTCCTCTGACTCCGCGTACCTTTATCTTCTGCAGTAACCTTTTGTGTGGCACCTTATCGAATGCCTTTTGGAAATCTAAATACATCACATCCATCGGTACACCTCTATCCACCATGCTCGTTATATCCTCAAAGAATTCCAGTAAATTAGTTAAACATGATTTCCCCTTCATAAATCCATGCTGCATCTGCTTGATTGCACTATTCCTATCTAGATGTCCCGCTATTTCTTCCTTAATGATAGTTTCAAGCATTTTCCCCACTTCAGATGTTAAACTATAGTTCTATAGTTCTATAGTTACCTGTCTTTTGTCTGCCCCTTTTTTAAACAGAGGCGTTACATTAGCTGCTTTCCAATCCGCTGGTACCTCCCCAGAGTCCAGAGAATTTTGGTTGATTATAACGAATGCATCTGCTATAACTTTCACCATATCTTTTAATACCCTGGGATGCATTGCATCAGGACCAGGGGACTTGTCTACCTTGAGTTCCATTAGCCTGTCCAGCACTACCCCCCTCGTGATAGTGATTGTCTCAAGGTCCTCTCTTCCCACATTCCTGTGACCAGCAATTTTTGGCATGGTTTTTGTGTCTTCCACTGTGAAGACGGAAGCAAAATAATTGTTTAATGTCTCAGCCATTTTCACATTTCCCATTATTAAATCCCCCTTTTCATCTTCTAAGGGACCAACATTTACTTTAGTCACTCTTTACCGTTTTATATATCTGTAAAAGCTTTTACTATCCGTTTTTATGTTTTGCGCAAGTTTACCTTCGTAATCTATCTTTCCTTTCTTTATTGCTTTCTTAGTCATTCTTTGCTGTCATTTAAAATGTTCCCACTCTTCTATTTTCCTTGGCCACCTTATACGTATTGGTTTTTAATTTGATACTCTCCTTTATTTCCTTGGTTATTCACGGCTGGTTATCCCTTCTCTTACCGCCCTTCTTTTTCACTGGAATATATTTTTGTTGAGCACTATGAAAGAGCTCCTTGAAAGTCCTCCACTGTTCCTCAATTGTACCACCGTTTAGTCTGTGTTTCCAGTCTACTTTAGCTAACTCTGCCCTCATCCCACTGTAGTCCCCTTTGTTTAAGCATAGTATGCTCGTTTGAGACACTACTTCCTCATCCTCAATCTGTATTACAAATTCAATCATACTGTGATCACTCATTCCGAGAGGATCTTTTACTAGGAGATCGTTTATTATTCCTGTCTCATTACACAGGACCAGATCTAAGATAGCTTGCTCCCTTGTAGGTTCTGTAACATACTGTTCTAAGAAACAATCCCTTATGCATTCTATGAATTCCTCCTCCAGGCTACCCCGTGCGATTTGATTTGACCAATCGATATGTAGGTTAAAATCTCCCATGACTACTGCCATTCCTTTTTCACATGCCTCCATTATTCCCTTGATTATTGCCCTCCCCACCGTGAAGTTATTATCTGGGGGCCGATAAACTACACCCACCAGTGACTTTTTCCCCTTACTATCTCTAATCTCCACCCACAATGATTCAACATTTTGTTCATTAGAGCCAATATCGTCTCTCACAACTGCCCTGGAGCGAAGTTCATGCTCACAAGTCCTACAACAATTCGATTTACTATTCCAACCTGGTGTCGGGACTTTCAAAGGCACTAAAGTAGTGATACACATCACCCCGGACGCCAGGCCAGTGCACCATAAAGCCAGAGCGGTGCTGTATGTGATGCGGGAAAAGATCGAGAGCGAATTGGACCGGCTGTTGAGGGAGAGCGTCATCTCGCCTGTTGAATTCAGCAACTGGGTGAGCCCCATCGTTCCCATCTTAAAAGCGGATGGCTCTGTCAGGACCTGTGGCGACTACAAGGCCACCATCAATCGGGTGTCCCTACAAGACCAATACCCACTCCCGAGAGCGGAGGACCTCTTCGCCATGCTGACAGGTGGTCATTTGTTCACCAAGTTGGACCTCACTTCAGCCTATATGATCCAGGAACTGGCTGACGAATCTAAATTACTGACCACCATCACCACGCACAAGGGACTGTTCATTTATAACGGGTGCCCTTTTGGCATTCGATCAGCGGCTGCGATTTTTCAACGAAACATGGAAAGTCTGCTTAAATCCATTCCTGGAACGATCGTATTCCAGGACGACATCCTCATCACGGGTCGAGACACCGAGGAACACCTCCACAGCCTGGAGGAGGTGCTACACCAACTGGCCCAAGTCGGCCTGCGACTCAAGAAATCTAAATGTGTGTTCTTAGCTCCTGAGGTTCAGTTTCTGGGCAGGAAGGTTGCTGCAGATGGGATTCGGCCCACCGAATCCAAAACAGAGGCGATTCGACGAGCACCCAGACCCTGCAACACATTGGAGTTGCGTTCATTCCTGGGACTGTTGAACTATTTCGGGAACTTTCTGCCGAACTTGAGCACGTTGTTGGAGCCGCTACACGTGCTCCTGCATAAGGGATGCGATTGATTTTGGGGGGACTGTCAGGAACGGGCTTTTGATCGGGCGCGAAACCTACTTTGTTCAAACAAGTTGTTGACCATGTACGACCCCTGTAAAAAATTGGTTCTGACATGTGATGCATCGTCCTATGGGGTTGGGTGCATGTTGCACAGCAGGGCAATGCTGAGGGTCAACTGCAACCTGTGGCTTATGCCTCCAGCTCGCTCTCTCAAGCAGAACGGGGATATGGGATGGTCGAGAATGAAGCGCTTGCATGTGTCTATGGTGTAAAAAAAATGCATCAGTACGTCTTTGGTCGGAAGTTTGAATTGGAGACGGACCACAAGCCATTAACATTCCTGTTGTCAGACAGCAAGGCCATCAATGCCAACGCATCAGCTCGCATACAGCGATGGGCAATCACACTGGCTGCTTATGACTACTCCATCCGGCACCAGCCCGGCACTGAAAATTGCACCTCCGTTCTCAGCAGGCTTCCACTGGCGACCACTGAGAGGACAGTGGAGCAAAGCCCTGAGATGGTCATGGCTGTTGATGCATTTGACAGTGCAGGCTCCCCCATCACAGCCCGCCAGATCAAAATCTGGACAAACAGAGATCCCCTCCTATCCCTGATTAAGAAATGTGTCCTGATTGGGGATTGGGCGCCCGCACATGGAGCATGCCCTGAGGAGGTCAGACCGTTCTACAGACGGATGGATGAGCTTTCCATCCAAGCCGACTGCCTACTATGGGGCAGCTGGGTAGTTATGCCCCAGAAGGGCAGGGAGGCATTCATCAGAGATCTCCACAGCGAGCACCCAGGCATTGTGCTGATGTTTGGTGGCCTTGACTTGATTCAGACCTGGAACACTGTGTTCGCACGTGCATGACATGTGCCCAGCTGGGTAATGCCCCCAGGGAGGCCCCGCTCAGTCCGTGGCCCTGGCCCACCAGGCCATGGGCACGCATTCATGTTGACTATGCAGGCCCGTTCATGGGAAAGATGTTCCTTATTGCGGTAGATGTGTACTGAAATGGATCGAGTGCATCATTCCGAATTCATGCATGTCATCCACCACCGTGGAAAGCCTACGTGTGATCTTTGCAACCCATGGCTTGCCGGACATTCTGGTTAGTGATAATGGCCCATGTTTCACAAGCTACGAATTTCAAGAGTTTATTTTGGGCAATGGCATCAACCACGTCAGGACTGCACTGTTCAAGCCGGCCTCCAATGGCCAGGCGGAACGTGCGATCCAAATCATTAAGCAAGGTATGCTCAGGATTCAAGGACCCTCCCTACAATGCCACCTATCGCGTCGCCTGCTGGCCTATAGATCCCAACCGCACTCTCTCACGGGGGTCCCACCCACAGAGCTACTAATGAAACGGACACTCAAAACTCGGTTGTCCCTCATTCACCCAGTCCTGACCGACATAGTTGGGGTCAAGCGCAAGTCACAAAACGAGTACCATGACCGTAATTCGAGGGGGAGATGTATAGAAATACATGATCCTGTATTCGTCCTCAATAACACCATGGGGCCCAAATGGCTTGAGGGCACTGTAATTGACAAAGAGGGGAATAGGGTCATCATGGTAAAACTCAACAATGGACAGATATGCTGTAAGCATCTGGACCAAGTAAAAAAAAGCTTCAGCATCGACACGGAGGAACCTGAAGAAGACCATGAGATGGAGCTCACAACACCGCCAGTGAACGAGCAACAAGAGCAATCAGAAGAATGCACAGTCCCTGCGGTCAGCCCGGACAGGCCGGAATCACCACAGGTGACAGACACTCACGTCAGTGTCCAACAACCAGAGCCCCAACTGCGGCGCTCCACGAGGAAGCGTAGACCACCTGAAAGACTAAACCTATGATCCCAATAAGGCTTTGGGGGGGGAAGTGATGTCATGTATGTAACCACAATGTAACACCACTGTATTAATGTATAAACTCTACCTAGATGCACACCTTGACCACAAGTGGTGAACTTGTGGGAGACACTCCTTACCTGATCATACAGGTATAAAAAGGGAGGTCCCACACAGGGTCATCATCTTTGGAGTCCTGTAAATAAAGAGTTAAGGTCACAGAGTGACCTTGTCCCCAGAATGTGGCTCATGTGGTTTTATGCTGTAGAGTAAGGACTTTACAGAAGGGACCTGGAGTGCGTCGTTGGACCGGGCCGGCTGGCCTAAGGGACTGGCCTGGAGTTGGGGTTTATCCTTACATCTTTTTTTGAACAAGTGAACAAGGTGTAACATTCGCAATGCTCCAGTCCTCTCGCACCACCCTCAGTATCTAAGAAGGCTTGAAAGATTATGGCCAGTACCTCTGCGATTTCTTCCTTAACTTCCCTCAGCATCCTAGGAGGCATCCCATCTGGTGTTGATGACTTATCGAATAAGTGCAGCCAGCCTTTCTAGTACCTCCTCTTTACCAATTTTATCATCCAGTATGTCCACTACCTCCTCTTTCGCTCTGATTTTGGAAACATCTCCTTTCTTGGTGAAGATAGATGCAAACCAGTCATTTAGTACCTCAGCCATGCCCTCTGCCTCCATGCGTAAGTTTTCGCAACCTGACGTCTATCATACGCGATCTTTTGCTGCTTCATTTTACTCTCTATCTCTTTCATCATCCAGGGTGCTCTGGTTTTAGTTGCCGTACCTTTCCCCCTCATGGGAATGTACCTCAACATACCCAAAACATCTCCTATTTGAAGGCAGCCCATTGTGCGATTATTGTTTTGCCTGCCAATCTTTGATTCCAATTTACCCAGGCAAGATCCGTTCTCAACCCATTGAAATTTGCCTTCCTCTAAGTAAGTATTTTTACTCTAGATTGCTCACTGTCCTTTTCCATAGCTAATCTAAACCTTATGATTCTATGATTATTGTTCCCTAAATGTTCCCCTATTGACACTTGCTCCACTTCACGCACCTCATTCCCTAGAGCCAGATCCAACAATGTCTCCTTCCTCGTTGGGCCAGAAATATACTGATCAAGAAAGCTGTCCTGAACACACTTCAGAAATTCTTCCCCTTCTCTGTCCTTTACACTATTACTATCCCAGTCTCTATTAGGATAATAAAAGTCCCCCATTCTCACTAATCTATAGTTCTTGCACTTCTCTATTTCCATGTAAATTTGCTCCTCTATATCTTTCGCAGTAGTTGGTGGCCTATACACCTATATGGTACAGGTACAACGTCCAAAATCCGTAATCCTTGGGCTGGAATCTTTTCCGGTTTTTGGTTTTTTCCAGATTTCAGACAAGAAAATCAATAGTTTAAAAACCAGAATCCTCGACTTAATCCGTGCCGGGTTTTGAGCGGCCATGTCTGAAATCCGGCAAAACCTGAAATCCGGCATGAATTCATTCGAGGATTCCGGATTTCAGACTTGATTTTCTTATCTGAAATCCGGAATCCTCGAC